>NC_135238.1:5095667-5407096 GCF_051348905.1 Ranitomeya variabilis
CAGCCGCACAAGCTGATTGGTCGAAGTAGGAGTCGGCATCTTCATCCTCCACAATGTATTCACTGCTGGCTGCCTCCTGATTATACGTTTAGCGGTGACAGTGGGAGCCGGAGGACAGATGGTGGAAGAGGACAAGGGGCAGCTTGTGGGCCACTCTTTCAGCGCTTCAGCTGTCGCGGTCTTTGGACCGGTCTGGAACAACCAGAGGGCTGAAGTTTGCCCTGCTCAGCTGTAGGTGATTGACATTGCCCTCTGAGGAGAAAGCTGGCTCTTGGAGATTGGAGTCCGCCACTCCAGCTCCACTACAGTTTGTGCAGAATGGAGTGAGCTCTGTTGGTGCGCTGCCAATAACCATAGAAGGAGACGGGTGTCCAAATTTAGGGAGTTGAATTGTGCACAGAAACTGGTCAGCCACGTCAAGAATGCGCAGGGCACCATAAGTACTATATGGGAATAAAGTGTTTTTTGGCCAATGGAGGGAAAGATTTGCACACAAAGTTAAGGTTTTTATTAGGGTTGTGACCGATCCCTTTAAAGGTTGCTGCTCTATTATGAGCTCCTGGAAGATAAAGACCCATATTCCTTACTTTCCCAAGAGCCCTCTGCCTTGTCTACCACTGGTTAATGTAGGCCATAGGCTTCACCGACTGGTAAAGGTTGTTAAAATGCCCAGAGTTCCTCAAAGAAAAACTCACCAAATGCAGTAAACCAATTCCGCCTTCTATGTTCTCGTTATTAGCAATTTACAGGGAATCTGTCACCCCTGCACGCCTTTCAGCCATTACTCTGGGCGTACATGTAATAGAATGGGTAAAACCAGTCTCAACTGTCTGCCTCATAGCTGCGGTGCACATATTGAGAAAAGCACTTATAATGTTTTATGCTAATGATTTCTTCCATGCTCCGGGGCATGCGGTGAATTTATTGTAATAAAATCCCCGTCCCATGCACTACACACTGAACTGGTGCAATGTAGTTGTGGCACCGTGTTCCCGCACATGAGCCGTCCTCTCACCTGGTTATGGCTGCCTTATCTGCCCTTCTTTGAGTCTTCATCGATCTTCTGCACAGGTGCCGGCGAGTCTCTGCTACTGCACAGGACATTTCTCCACATCTAGACCGCAGCTATGAGGCAAACAAGTAACACTGTGTAACTGGATAATTACCTTTATGCAGTGACCCAGTCGAGAGAGTGTCCTTCCCTTTAAGTATTCCTGGATTGTGAGTAGCTTCTGTACACTACAGCTCACTCGCTTTCTGCCCCTCTACATTATCTCTTGCATTTGTGAGCTGTAATTCTCCATTTCTAGTCACCTCCATTTTAGATGCAGTGCATTTCTCATTTGCTGTGTTCTGGTGTCACCTAATGGTGAAAGTGTACAATGACTCAGAATTATTGTTTTGTAAGGATCTGAGATGTGAATCCTGTTCGTGATGCCATTTTTCAGCCTTGTAATGACCAGGCCGGACATTCCCTGCTATCCACCCCCACACAGTGTCCGCAGCCGAAGGAATTATGACACACACCGGTCTTGGAGATAACTACATTTAAGCCCATAGTACTAGATCAAAATCGTCCATGGCTGAACAGCTCCAAATGATTGAGAAGGGTCTACAAACACTGCTTCCCTTCAGGGTGCTCAGAAAGCTCGGAGAAGTCTTACAATACTGTAAATGAGGATCTGTTAGACTAAAGATGAGCAATAAAACATGGAAAGTTTGTGGCCCATATCTGCACTGCCGGCTTGTGAAGAAACGCCAGACGCCAGAAGTATCAAATAATGGTTTCTTTTTTTTCTATGCATTTCAAAGTGTAACCCACTTTTTTCAGGAAGAAATTTTTTTTTTTCCTGCAGAACAAGTGGGTTTGAAATGCATAGAAAAATATAGATAACGTTATTTCATATTATTTCTGGCCTCCAATGTTTCAGATATGGACAACAGTTTCCATGATTTCTTTGCTCTTCTGGTGAACGCACCCATGGATCTGCAGGAACCTTTCAACCCTGGATCAGGGAAGCATATACCAATACTATTTCTGATATTTATCAATCAGATAAGACCCTAGTCTTGTGCTATTTTTTCTTCTCAGATGAGGTCACAAGGCTCCATTTTGTCAGAGACACATACGGTATAACACGTTGTCTTCTCTCTGATCTAGGACTCATCCCCACCGTGGTCATCACCCGTAAGCTCAGTGAGCATCTCCCCGACCTCCAGGAGAAGTTCAGGAGGATGGGAGTGGAGAACATATTCCCCGTGGAGAATTACACAAAGGAAGATCACAGGAGAACCCGGGGGAAACATGAGGGGATCCTAAAGTGTCTGTACGAGATCATCAAAGATGTGGCCTTCAAGATGGAGGAGACACGAAATCCCAGTGCTGAGAAGATCGAGAGGAAAAGAATCCTGTATGAGTTTGCCCATAAGAGAGACCTGGAGAAAGCGCAGGAAAGAGAGTCCCGAGAGCGCGCCAGGAGGGAAGAACTGGAGAAAAAATTGGAAAGGAAAAAAGGGTTTTTTGGACTATTTGAGAAGTAAAACCACCTCAGCCCATATATGATAGCAATGTCTCTAAAGATCCGCAGATACAGGTGGCACCCTTATATGAAGCCCCTACAAATATATTATAACTAAATGATAGAGGATGAGTCTGTGCGCCCCATTTACTGCGGAGGTTATATTATGGTGAAGCATCGCGAGCTCCGTGTGTGGAACAGTAATGAGACCGTCGTCCCCGGGAGGCTCAGTGACTTTGTCCATAACAAATTCCCCCGCTTTGGACCATCATTGGTTATTTTTCCTTCCACTCTCCATCTCTTCAGCTCACATGTTACCTGCTGGATCCCGTGCACTAACACTGCTGCATCTAACCCCATTGTAGGTAACGAGATCGTGTCAATGATTTGCTTTAAATGTAATAAAATGTGCACAAATATCAATACATTTGTAACTAGCAGATGGAAAATCACATTTTTTGCCTGTGAAGAGCAGCAGATGATTTGCTCCAAAATTTGTATCATTCTTTGTGTTTGTTTTTAATAAATTTGCCAAATCCACAGAAGTTTCTGTCCTGAAGTTTCGTTACAAAACAATAATGGAAGATAATGGCAAACGCCATCAGCACAACACATCACACAAAGTCATGTGTTCGTTTCTCTTCTCACAGTCGTCGTCTCCAGCTACACATCATACACTGGGCCAAGAGCAAAAGGACGGACAACGACATCATGAAAATGACACCCAGAGAAATGTCCAGTGCAACATGTAACAATAATTAAATAGAAATCTTCGAATCCACTTCATACAAAACAAATTTGTGATTGACTTTTCAGGAACTTGCACAATTTGCGATTTGCCTTATAAGAATCGCCTCAATAGCTCGCTGCAATTTTACAAATGACAAAATATTGCATCAGCAAGAAGCGGCTGAGGTGAGCTTATGTACAGCCAGGCGGGCATCCCCATAATGCCTCACAGCTATCACATCACATGGTATGATGCAGCCAATCAGAAGGAGCCATTATAGCAGAGGCAGGGAATGCAACAGCCAATTAGGAGACAGTATCATAGCCCGTATAAAAGCACAGGCAAGGAATGCAGCAGCCAGTCAGGAGGGACTATCACAGCTTCCATAAAGGCACAGACAGGAAATGGAAGAGCCAATCGGGAACACTATCATAGCCTGCATAAAAGCACATACAGGGAATGCAGCAGATATTATATTACCGTATACGGTGAATCAGCTCAGTATTAGAAACAGAGAAAACAAATTGCATACCTGCAGTAATGTGAATCTACAAGCGGAGCCAAATCCAAACAGTATGTCCATTACACACGGATACATTACAGCAAAATGCACTGATTGAATAATGGAATTGATTGGGACACTCAATACTTGCACGATTATTACCTGTTTTTAGTACTTTACTAGCTAAAAGTAAAGTCATATGTAGAAATGTAGGAAAACAATATGTCAGTGGTAAGTGATGAAGACATTGGTTCCTGTTGAGGCATTTGCGCAGTTACAGAGTTACATAAGTTGATTCCAGTCCATCAGGTTCTCTCTTCCTCCACCAGATCAACATTCTCTGTCGCTATTTATTACCCACAATGACCGATTGTTGTGAGAAGCCTCCGCCCTGCTATAAATGCTGATATTGTGTGTCCTACCTCTTGTGGTCGTGCAGCGCCCCAGAGTCCTGGTCGTTGCAGTATCATGGCTCAGCCACTAAGGGGGGCCATGGTGCGTTCGATGGCACTGAAGGAGTTCTCTGAGCAGGTATCACAGTCACCAATACATTTCACAGCTGGGCCTCCGGGGGGAGCTAAGGGTGCTATTCATTAGGCCACTCCCCACCATAGTGGGTAAACTGGGGGTCAGGCAGAAAGTTAGAGAGAACGCTGACGGGATTGAACGGAGCAACACCTGGTGGCAGAGGGTGTTGTGAAGGGAGAGACTGTAGGGTCTCTGCCAGGGGTGGGATCCTGGCAGAGGCTTGGCATGGATAGAACGTAAAGGGACCGTGCCTGCTCAGCATAGCGGCGGTGCCCAAGGAAGGACTAAGAAGCGAGATAGATTGTGCTGAGTGAGAAACGAAATCAAGCGAAAGGAGATACCAGTGAGGGTTGTGCTGAAAGAGGCAGCACCTTACTGAGGCGCACTACCGGTGGCCGGAACGCCGAGGAGGTAAAGAGTTTCAAGCCATACCTCAGACCTACGGCAGGGCAGTTAGCTTGAGGCGGACTGTCTCACGCATCACCCAGGAAGGCAAAGGGGGGTACCAACAGGAGAGGGGCGCAGATAGAGTCCCGGAAGATCTCCGAGCCTCCCCGTCATACGGGTGCGTTCCTACCATAGTATCTGGAGGGACGAGGAAGATCATTGCGAATTAAGTTGTTGTGAGGGAACACGAGAAACAGACACAACAGTTGTGGGGTACTTTCCGTAAGCACAGCAGGGAAGGACTGCAACACATAGCGCTAGAAGGAAGGCACCGATTTCCACCTGCAAGGAGAGCTCTGGAAGTGCCATTGGACCGGCCGGACTTGCGCAGCCTGGTGAGCCGTATTCCGGACTGAGGACCCAGAGAGCTTCAGTAAAGAGGTAAAGAGACTGCAACCTGGTGTCCTCGTTATTTACCGCGACCTGCACCCCACAACTGCACCGCTACAACATCACTTATTGCACCGGACGTCCCCCACTGACAGACAGGGCCACGGACCGGGTCTAGCACCGTGACAACCCCAGGACTGAGACCTAGAGGCCCGGCTCCGGGTACCCCTCGGCCCTGCGGCGGTGTGGGGGCGCTCCAACTTGGCGTCACGAACAGGATCTACTTAAGCCTGAAGAATCAGGTCATGTGTGCCTAGAGACTGTGATTTATTGTGTGTGGACTGAACTTTATTGCAAGACTGTGTGCTGTGCCAGTTGCCGCCAAAATCCGCCGCCATTGCAGCGCTGAGGAGAGCGCAGGAAGAGAAGAGGGGCGTGGAGTGGGCGTAGACGAGCTGGAGCGCGCGAAGAATAATGGCCGCCCAGTCTAAGTATTTTTGTGTCTTGAGGACGTGCCCGTCAACCGCCGAGGTCCGCCTCTTGATTCTGGCCGGAGGGTGGAGACCATGGGGACGGGGCCGCCCGCGAAAGAGACCGCGGGAAAACGACCTAGAAGAAGGAAAAAAAATGGCGGCATCCAGAGCACCAGGCGGAACTGATCCGGCGCGGCCTGAAGATATACAGCCTGAGGTAACCTCAGGGGCGCCCACACTGCGGGGTTCGACTTCAACGAGGCCACCGATGGGACGACCCCCTCCGCCGATGTCCGCGGAGTGTGCGGCTGCAGCCGAGACCCGGCAGCTGGCACGCCGCCTGAAGCATGACGCCCGTGTGCTGGCGCGGATGGGGCAACCCACAGAAATCCGCCTGTCCCCAGTGTCCCCTGCTTCTGCTCACCTGGCCGCGTCCGAGGATGCACCACCGACGCCGGGCTTAAAAATAATTCCGGATGCGGAACATTACCGGCGCCTGACGGCAGCCTGGCGGAGCCGGTCCCAGCCCGCCGAGCCGATTGACCTGATAAGCCCCCCCGAGATCCCACCGTCACACTGGGGTGTGGTGGTGGCCTTTAACTCCCAGCATGGACAGGGGATAATCCAAGAGATCGGGGAGCCACTACAAGTTCGCGTGGAAAGGACAGAGGTGGAGCCGAGCAGCGGGAGATTCGACTGTAACTTGGAGCCAGGTGATGCTGTCACCTACACACGGTGGAGGAGGGCCGCGGGTGAAACAGGGTGGATAGCCCGCGGCGTGCAGCGGTGTGTTGCTTTCCAGGCTGCTACAGGGGTACCGGAAGACGATACCCCGGCGAAGAAAACTGCAGAGCCCGGTCCCGCGGAACCACCAGAGGATCGACATCATCGTGCCCCGGGGGAACGCATACAGTTGCCGACAGCCAGGATCTCCCAGCGGGGGATTCTGGCCCTGCTAGGACCGGAGCGACGCCCTGGCTCATCAGAACGATCTGTGGGATTGGTGAGGCCAGAAAGAAGACCCCCTGCTGCATCCCGACGGTAAAAGTGATGTTACTAATGAAAAATGTAAATAGTTAACTGTTCATTCCTTTAACTGTTCCTGTTTGCTGCTAAACCCGTCTAGGGTTAAAGGTGACCCCTTTGTTGACCCGGGGTCACTGTTGTTTTCCTGAAGTTTATACAGTTTAAAAAAAAAAAAAAAGAGAACTGCAGAAATCATGAACTGCGCATGATTCAAACTTTCCCTTGTAAATAGTTTGCACTTTCTTAAAGGTGCTCCCTACTGGTTTTAGTCAAAAGACACTTTGCGAAGAAACCGTTCCTACTGGTCCTAGTTAAAGACACTTTGTGAAGATACCGGACCGGAACTTTGCATGAGACTGGTAGGCTGAGAAGACGAGCTACCTCAGAGAGACCTGGTCCCCTCTTAAAGGGGATGTGAAGAATTGTACTTAAAAGCGATACTGTTACAGAACAGTAATGTGGTAATGATGCCTTGAAAAGAAAATGTAACTGTTTTACATGCCGAGTTATATGTGTTGAATTTGTTAAAATGTGAAATTTGAATAATGTTTTGAAGACAGGAAGGATGCAGAGAGCCCGTAGGGGTAGAAGTGGAGGTCTGCATAGTTGAAAGTAAGAGAAGTAATAATGAGGGTGAGGATAGAAGGTAAACCCTGCGTCCCCATTGAAAAGTTACTTTGTTACTAAGGACAGAGAGTGAACCCGTAGGGGTTAGAGAGTGAGTCCTTAAAGGGGCCGAGTAGAGCTGGCTCAGAGTTCTTCAACCGAAAGGAATGTTATGTCTATACTGTGTATAGTAGCGAAAGGCAGTAGGCCCTGGCTGAACAGGGCGGTCCTGTAGAAGAAAGGAGAGGCAGTAGGTCTGGTGCCGTAGGGACAGGCGGTCCTGCAGGTTCACAAGAAGGAGAATGTAAAGTTGAAATGCCTTATAATGTGATTATAGGAAGGCCTTTGATAGACTAAGAGTGTGAGTTTCTTAAAGGCAATGTTAAGTTATTATTTCAAAAATTGCACTAAATAGAATACCCGGTTGGGTAACAGAAGTTATTTATACTCTGTAAATTATAAGGTTAATTATGTTGTAACGTTACAAGTGTCCTCACCTCCCATAAAGGGAAGCCTACTTAAGTATACTTATTGTTATTTGCACTCAACAAAATTGTATGTCTTTTTGCTAACCTGTATTGTTGTTTTTCTTCCCAGTCCCGGAGTACTGTGTTTAACCAGGGGGGAGTGCAGCGCCCCAGAGTCCTGGTCGTTGCAGTAGCATGGTTCAGCCACTAAGGGGGGCCATGCTGCGTTCGATGGCACGGAAGGAGTTCTCTGAGCAGGTATCACAGTCACCAAGACATTTCACAGCTGGGCCTCCGGGGGGAGCTAAGGGTGCTATTCATTAGGCCACTCCCCACCATAGTGGGTAAACTGGGGGTCAGGCAGAAAGTTAGAGAGAACGCTGACGGGATTGAACGGAGCAACACCTGGTGGCAGAGGGTGTTGTGAAGGGAGAGACTGTAGGGTCTCTGCCAGGGGTGGGATCCTGGCAGAGGCTTGGCATGGAAAGAACGTAAAGGGACCGTGCCTGCTCAGCATAGCGGCGGTGCCCAAGGAAGGACTAAGAAGCGAGATAGATTGTGCTGAGTGAGAAACGAAATCAAGCGAAAGGAGATACCAGTGAGGGTTGTGCTGAAAGAGGCAGCACCTTACTGAGGCGCACTACCGGTGGCCGGAACGCCGAGGAGGTAAAGAGTTTCAAGCCATACCTCAGACCTACGGCAGGGCAGTTAGCTTGAGGCGGACTGTCTCACGCATCACCCAGGAAGGCAAAGGGGGGTACCAACAGGAGAGGGGCGCAGATAGAGTCCCGGAAGATCTCCGAGCCTCCCCGTCATACGGGTGCGTTCCTACCATAGTATCTGGAGGGACGAGGAAGATCATTGCGAATTAAGTTGTTGTGAGGGAACACGAGAAACAGACACAACAGTTGTGGGGTACTTTCCGTAAGCACAGCAGGGAAGGACTGCAACACATAGCGCTAGAAGGAAGGCACCGATTTCCACCTGCAAGGAGAGCTCTGGAAGTGCCATTGGACCGGCCGGACTTGCGCAGCCTGGTGAGCCGTATTCCGGACTGAGGACCCAGAGAGCTTCAGTAAAGAGGTAAAGAGACTGCAACCTGGTGTCCTCGTTATTTACCGCGACCTGCACCCCACAACTGCACCGCTACAACATCACTTATTGCACCGGACGTCCCCCACTGACAGACAGGGCCACGGACCGGGTCTAGCCACCGTGACAACCCCAGGACTGAGACCTAGAGGCCCGGCTCCGGGTACCCCTCGGCCCTGCGGCGGTGTGGGGGCGCTCCAGTCGGCCATTGCAAACACTAAAGAGGATTTAGCTTTATTGGTCCAGAAATATAAAAGGAGCAAACAATGGTTGGACTCCACAGTACAGAAAGTAAAATTGCAGAAAAGAAATATCCGCTGCGCTCCCAGGTAACATGTGTCAGACCTGCATGGTCCTGTATCTGGCCTGACTGATCACAAACGAGCGGCAGAGGATAGGACTGGATCAGAACCATGTTCAGATGAGTAGAGAATAGCATGAAACGAAGTAAATACTGACACAGAAGAGACCAGGCGTTAATTACACAGAAATCTAACATCCGTAGATCTGGAGACATAAAATAATATCAATAACATGTTAATTAATAAAGAAGAATCAAATCTGAAATTATATCTAAACCCAAAGGGTGAAAAGTATTGAGCATAAGGATCCAATATGTCCCCATGCTCAGCAGCGCTCTCCTCCTCCAGCTCCTCCTCCAGCTTCTTCAGCTCCTCCTCCAGCTCCTCCTCCAGATTCTGTTAACCCTTGAATTCAAGGGCACAAAAAGAACAATGAGTGAGATCACTTGAATGAATTGAAATATTTGGAAACATTTGATGGATTTGGAGCATTTGGATCACTGGAATCTCTGATGTTTTCTTGTCTTGAGTCCAGCATAATATAAACTGCGCAGGTCGCACCACACAGGTGTGGTTACAATCGATGTCCTGCTTTCACCACTGTCACTACAGTTATGGATTTTGATATTTTTTACTGCACATTTACAGCAGGATCTTCTGTTTGTGCCACATTTATACAAACCAAAGTGATGTTACGGTCACAGTTATTTTTAATTTACCTAAGAGACAGAATATTGCCCAGTTCAGGAGCTCTGCGAGCAGAGAAACCGCATCCGTCACCAGTGATCGGCTGCAGCGCCTCATCCTGTGAAGGATTGAGGACATATCTCTTCACAATATTTTCGATCTGTGGGATTTCCTTGGTGAAGGAGGTTCTGTAGTAAAGAGTTTTATCAGAATGTATCAGAGGAAATGCTCAAATTGTAGCAGATCTCGTCTGTTCATAATGTGCTAACTGAGGGACTGTGGGTCTCTATTGTAACAGTTCACATGAAAAAAAACAAAATGTGTATATATATATCATAGGTTGGCACCCTATAAATATATCCACTTAAATGGTGCCCCCGCTCCTCGGTGGCTGTCCCTTTTCACCCTGAATAGTAGAGTATATAGTGTCTAGAATGATAGTCATCTATTGTTTGCCTGATATTGTCTCTTATATAGGGCTTTGCAGGGAAAAAGGGACAACTACCGCGGAGCATCCGCTCCTTTATAGGGTGCCAACCTCCACTGCAAGGCAGGAATACAGGTCAGAAATTATTTCTATAGGGCTGACCTAGAGGGCACTCCTTTATGTGCAGTGTGTGTTTTATTGCCAGTCTTTGCCTGATGAAGAGACGTATGTAGTCTCGAAAGCTGCAATTTGTTACCATCTTTTCAGTTAGCCATTAAAAGTTATCAACCACTGAGGACTCTCAATTCTAAGTATTATTGTTTTATTGTTAGTCCTTTCTAATCATATCTAATATATACGTAAAATGGTATTATTTGATATATATATATATATATATATATATATATATATATATATATATATATATATATATATATATATTTGTCTTTTTGTGTGAGCTGTTCATAATGTCTGGAATTAATGTCCATTCTGGTCTTTCCTGTCCCTCATCCTGGAGCAGATTGTCCTTTGCTGATATTTCTATTAATCCTCACTGGTGCCGTTCCTATAGACTCTGACTAATTCTCCAATGAGATTATGCCTTTAAAGGGGTATTTCGAGTGACATTAACCAGCTTTAAGAAAAATATTACCCGCAATGGATTTACTATAAATACATGCAGCAATTTTCTATTGGTAATATTGGAGGATAATAGTAAGTCCAAAAAAAGGGATAGTATTTATTGCCAATTATAAGTGAATTTGGGACTGTAGGAATTGCTATTTATGTGATTTATGAAGTGGGTCACGGCCGGCTCATCCCCACACCAGTGATGACACAGTCATCTATAGGGCGGCCATACCACACTACATGTTGGAAAAATGGATAAGCTGAAAAAATATATCCCTCTTCCCAAACAGCAACAAAAGTATTAGTAAAATAAGGCTTCACACCCATGGACACACGACTAACGGAAAATAATATTCATCCTCAAGCATAAAATAATTCTAAAAAAAACCCTAAGGAAATGAACTGTGATATTAGTTGGTGTGCATGCTGCATGTAAGCGTACGTTCTCACCGGCCACTAAACAGACCAAACCCAAGATAGAGACACAATAAGCAAATACCCTGCAGTAAATAAATAGCGACAGAGCATGAAAATAACATTGGGTGCTTAGCTAACAAAATTTTGATTAAAAAAATTCCAAAGCCATTGTTGGAATGAATATGCTCTATAAAAGTAAAAACATCCCCTTTTGATCTGTCCAAAATGAAGAAAAGGTCGTCAATAAACCTCTTATACCACACAATGCTTTCTTGGTACACATCATTCCACATTTATAAAATATCCTAAAAAATAAACATATTTGCATAAGCAGAGGCGCCCTTCGAACCCATTGCGGTGCCCTGTATCTGATGATGTTTGCCCAGGAAAGTAAAATAGTTCTTTCAAAGATAAAGGTGAGTCCTGCCCGGTGAAGCCCAGCCCGGATGAAGACCTCATCATGGAGGAATCTGTCTAAAGATGAAAGAGCGATGTCCTGAGAAATGATGAATAACAGGCTGAGACATCCAATGTCGGGATACAGACCAGGTGCAGTGCTCTACCTCAGATAACTGGGAGATGAAATACTGGATCTGCATGATTTTATCTTCATGCTGAAAGATTTCTAGTAAGGGAGTGTGATATATGTGATGCAGTAACCCCTGTAACAGGTAGAGGGCGCTGCTTGATCTCCCCAGTATGCGCTTGGATGCGTGATGGTATAGAGAGAAAGTTTGGCAGCTAGGGGGCGCTCTGTGCGCTCTGTGAGATATGCATGGAGGCGTATCTGTTGTGGTAATACTGGTGAACCTGTAATCGGCAGTGTTGTGAATGGTCGATATGTGTCGCAGAGGGAGTCTGCGTGGTAAGTCTGATGTATTGTGGTTATGCTGGGACCTGTAGTCCCTCAAGAGTTTGTGTAATGTGTTTAGTTAAGTTTGGGTGACTTACTAGGCTAGTCATGAGAGATGGGAGGGTCAGACTAGCCACACATACACTCCCACCCAGGGGAGTGGTTACCAGTATGTAACGTGACCAGGGTGTGGGTCAATGTTGGATGTGAGCTCCCTGTGTGTGGAGCTGAGAGGTGTGTCCGGTAGGTCCTGTGTGGTTCCTGTGTGGAACCTGTGTATGGACCTGACCGGTGAAGGTGCTGGATCGTCCTGGGAATGACTAGGGTCCTGTGAGCACCTGAGACGGTCGGTGCTGGATTGTCCTAGGAATGACTAGGGTCCTGTGAGCACCTGAGACCGAGGAACCTGATGTACGGATGGATGGTGCTGGATTGTCCTAGGAATGACTAGGGTCCTGCAAGCACCTGAGACGGATGGTGCTGGATTGTCCTAGGAATGACTAGGGTCCTGCAAGCACCTGAGACGGTCGGTGCTGGATTGTCCTAGGAATGACTAGGGTCCTGCAAGCACCTGAGACCGTGAGACTTGGCTTCGGGTGGCCTGGGTATTGGACGTTCCCGGCTGGGGAAGGACGTCCTGAGAATACCCGGACTAGGCCACCAGGCAGGGTCCTGGCTACCTGGGTGTTGGGAGGTCCTGCGACGAGGACCGGATCCCTGAATAGCACGAGGTGAGGACCGGGATCTGCGGGGCCAGGGACAGTTACTGTGTGGGGAAGCTGGAGTCCTTCGGTGAGGTCTGGACTGACTACTGGGTGCCGACCAGGCAAGTTGGGGACCCCCATTAGGCAGCTTACCCGGAAGAGTGTTAACAGAGTGTGGGGAAGCTGGAGTCCTTCGGTGAGGTCTGGACTGACTACTGTGTATTGACCAGGCGAGTTGGTGATCCCCGTTAGGCAGCTTACCCAAAGGCTGTTAGAAGAGTTGGCAAGGTGGAGCAGTGGCTCCCGTCAGATACCAAAGAGACTGTTGGTGCCTGTGGTGTTCTATGTGATACAAATAATGAACTGTGCATTACCCGGTTTATCGCACTTTAATAAACCGTATGGACTGTTTTATTTTATAAACCCGTGCCGTGTGCTTGAATATTGCGGCCAAGTGAGTGTCCCCCAACACACTCAGTAAGAGAAACCTTACAGGGAGCCAATCCCTGAATAACGGCTCCAAAGGCGTATTTTCGGGAGATGGTAAAATATATGGAGTAATTTGACATTTAATATGCAAAAACCTTTCTTCTTGATCATTTAGCGCATTGTCTGCAGCAGCCTTATCCACCATTGAGTTATACGGAGGAAACATACGGGGAAGGGATCTGCAGGAATCAGCGGGCCGTATTTAGGAGCAGAGAAGATTCTCATGTTTCCTTGTAGGATGATGGCACTGCCGGATCTGATGACAATGTGCCTATGAATGTGAAGGGACTGAACGGCTTTCCTTTCTGCTATAGTCAGATCATGAGGTGCTATTTTAGAGGGATTTTAGATTTTCTGTTATCTAATAATTTTTTCTTTTATTCTGAATATCACATATAATACAAGCCTACACATACCATCTAGTAGAACACAGTTATAAAATTCCTGGGAAGTTTTTAATATACTAAAATCTTTGTTTTATTAAATCTCATTAAATACAGTGCAATCCTATGTAAGTCAACAGTACAAGCACTAGATTTCACAATACTCATTCAACACAACCTTGATTATGCCATTCTCTGTGGATCCCCCAGCGCCTACATCATAACAGACACAATCACTTACAAACTGCAGCGGGCCACACACGCCTTATTGAATTAAAGAACTCCACCACTTCTTCCTCATTATCGCGATTCATCCTGACAAGATGAGATGAGACAGGCTGGGTGGTATCACCATGTGTTCATTCTTCCTCCATGTCCACTTGGCCCACATACAAAGCATCCTCTTTAATTGTGAGCAGCGAACATGACACTGGTATAGTCGAAGACGATCCGCGAACTAGCAAATGACACCCGCACATTATTCCCCCCACCCCACCCCGTACCCCAATTAACGACTGAGACCAAATTTTAGTTGGAATAATATAGGCCACAGCAGCCTCTTTTATTAACATAACAACAATTAACAATAAATGTAAAACATTACATTCCTTTTATTTAAAACTAGGAGAAGTCCTTGGAGCCCCACACGAATCTGGTGATTTTAACAACCCATAACGTGAACATAACTAAAAACCAATGATTTTTTACTCCCAGCCGTTGTAAACCTGGCTCGGGAGCACCAAAAACCCACAAGTGGGTTCACTGTTCACGTTAAATCTGGAGATCCGAGGCCCCCTGCCGGAACTCCCCACCACCATTCACCAGATCCGAAAAATATTAAACACCAAAAACAGGGGAGCCCTATACCAATGGACCCCCCCGAACCAATTTTAACCAACTCCAAGGACTCCCCCCAGCCGCCTAGGCCGCAATGACCCAACATTACCAAAACTAAATAAAACTAACATTCCCCACTCATCGTGTCACCCCAAATAACCAAAATATTAAGGGCGGGAGGGAGGGACGCTTCCAGGAGAGGTGAGCGGGAAACTGCCAGCCCCCACCCCCTGCCCTCTACACTACCCCCCCTTGAGTCAAGCCACCCCCATTAATTTCCCTACAAAACGCCCACCCTCCTCCTCTCCTAATCCATGTCATGATGGCCTTCACTTAGGCCGCGGGGGGAGGGGGGCGGCTCGTTCCGGCCTGTCCTTGACACTGGTATAGTCGAAGACGATCCGCGAACTAGCAAATGACACCCGCACATTATTCCCCCCACCCCACCCCGTACCCCAATTAACGACTGAGACCAAATTTTAGTTGGAATAATATAGGCCACAGCAGCCTCTTTTATTAACATAACAACAATTAACAATAAATGTAAAACATTACATTCCTTTTATTTAAAACTAGGAGAAGTCCTTGGAGCCCCACACGAATCTGGTGATTTTAACAACCCATAACGTGAACATAACTAAAAACCAATGATTTTTTACTCCCAGCCGTTGTAAACCTGGCTCGGGAGCACCAAAAACCCACAAGTGGGTTCACTGTTCACGTTAAATCTGGAGATCCGAGCCCCCCTGCCGGAACTCCCCACCACCATTCACCAGATCCGAAAAATATTAAACACCAAAAACAGGGGAGCCCTATACCAATGGACCCCCCCGAACCAATTTTAACCAACTCCAAGGACTCCCCCCAGCCGCCACAACGAAAGGCCTTTGAAAACCTCAAAGGCCTGAGACCCCACCAGACCGCAAAGCCATGGCCCGTTCAATCCCTTCTTGCAAAGCAAGAGACCAAAAATCCATCCCCACGGCATTAAGATGAACACCGTCAGCCAACCAATAACCACCTTTACCAGTTTCCAGTTCGAAATGTCTCACTGCCACTCCCCCATTTCGAGACACAAAAGCAGACACCGACCTGTTCACTTTTATCCGAGCCTTATCAAGCTTCTCCAAAGACCGCATATGTTTCCAACGTTTACGCGGCACAATGTCAGACCATACGATGGTCAAACCCGGATACAACACCCATAACCGCAAGCAGTCCTGCTTAATATCGGTTATCAGTTCCCGAAAAGGCCGAACCCCCAGGTCATTACCCCCTACATGCAAAACTAATACATCCGGGGCTTTATCCAAAATCACGCTATTGTGGATCTCCCGCAACACTCGGTTCCAAAGCATCCCCCGAAAACCCAACCACCGTAGTAATGCAACGCTGCGATCAAAACCGAGCTGTCGGCCCGCCGTCCGCATGTCCGCGCGCAGGGCTCCCCAATGCACATAGGAGTGTCCGAAAATCCACACCAATAATGCCCGGGAACCTGAAAAAACAAAACACAATTAAAATTGTGCCTGCACCCAAACGGACGCTGCCATCATAACTCTTAACACAACCCTTCGACCACTCCCTGTGGCCGCACATAACTACGAAACCTGCTCGAGCGCCATCTGCCGATCCGTTGAATGGCGGAAGCACCCAATCCCCCAATTGCAGCTTCAGTCGCGGCCCCAATGCGAAAGGAATGGGAAGCAAAACCCGCCCCATCCAAACCCAAAAACGCAATCGCCTTTTTAAAAACCGCCGAGAATTGATGACGAGACAAGCAAGAGCCATCCTGATGACATAGCAAAGATTGATCACGCCTAGGTTGAAGACCCCAAAACTCGCGCAGACATGCCACAGGACACATAGCTGAACCCGCGACTAAGCCCAAAACAATTCTGCTACCACGACCCTCCTGATCTGATTTAGATCGTCGCAGCCAAAGCTCAACACTCCCATCGGCCAAGAACACATCCCTCGCCAACAAACCCCCTGACACAAGTTTATTAGGTGACACCAACTCACCCACGCGGAAGGCCCCAAAAAAGGCCAGCGAAAAAGCTAGCCGAAACAAGCAAAGCTCAAAAACTGAAAAACAAACAGATGACAATGCCTCCCCCAACCTTTCTAACAGTGAAAAGGAAACCGGCCGCCTAGAATCCAATTTCTCCGGCCTCCGTCGAAAGCCTTTCACCGCCCGCTGCACCAAAAAGGACTTGGTAACATCAACCATACCCCGCAATTTGCAACCAAATGCCAAAGCCGCTAAGACCCTTGACACCTTGGAAGAAGACCATCCACCCGCCGCACCACGGCTCAACCACGACAACAAGATACCCACCTGATACTGCTGACTAACCCCGCAAAAACCCGCTGGAAACAAAACCTCCCACTCCTGCCAAATAGACTGATAAGCCTCCCAGGTTCTAGGAGCCAACGATGCCTTAATCAATGCCTCTGCGTCCCGGATACCACCTGCCAAAGTTCCGCAGGGCACTCCAAACCAACCGTCTGCGCCTCCGGAGCCAATAAGCGAAAACGATCGAACTGTAAACGAGAAAGAGAGTCAGCAATGCCATTATGGACCCCCGGTACATGCGACGCCGTTACGTGCGCATTCAAATTCAAACACAACAGCACCAACTGCCGTAACACACACACCACCGGAGGTGATGATGCAGACAAACTGTTGATCGAGTAAACGACCCCCATGTTATCGCAGTGAAAACGAACTCTCCTGTTTCGAAAAACCCCTTGCCACAAATGCACTGCAACCAAAATGGGAAAAATTTCCAAAAGTGCGACGTTACGAACTAGGCCCGCAGAAAACCAAGTCGCCGGTCACTCAGCCGCGCACCATTGTCCTTGAAAATACGCTCCAAAGCCCGACCCGCCTGCGGCATCAGTAAACAACTCCAAAGACTCGTTGTCAATTACCTTCTCAATAAACAATGACCTGCCATTATAAGTCTCCAAGAATTCACTCCACACCACCAAATCATCTTTATGCTCAGCAGATAGACGTACAAAATGATGAGGAGCCGTAACTCCCGCAGTAGCGCTCGCCAGCCTCCTAGAAAAAACTCTGCCCATCGGCATGACCCGACAAGCGAAATTCAGTTTACCTAGCAATGACTGCAAATCTCGCAACGGCAACTTGCGCAGGCGACCAGCCCACCGCACACCGTCCCTAAGACCAGCCAGCTTGTCTTCCGGCAACCGAAACTCCCCCAAAACAGTATCAATGACGATACCTAAAAAACATAAGCACGTGCTCGGACCTTCGGTCTTACCAGGAGCCAGCGGAACGCCAAAGCGAAAGGCCACCCATTCAATTGCCCTCAAAATCCTGAAACAACGATCAGACCCAGCCGGGCCGACACACAAAAAATCGTCTAAATAATGCAAAACCGAATCGCACCCTGAAACGTCACGTACCACCCATTCCAAAAATGAACTAAAAGCCTCAAACAAGGCACAAGATAAAGAACAGCCCATGGGCAAACATCTGTCAACAAAAAATCGGCCATCCCAAAAACAACCTAGAAGTCTAACGCTAGATGGATGGACAGGCAGCAAACGAAAGGCAGATTCTATATCCGTCTTGGCAAGAAGGGCGCCCCTTCCGCATTTTTGCACCCACACCACCGCCTCATCAAAAGATGCGTACACCACAGAACACAAATCCGGATCGATGCCATCATTCACTGATCGACCCCTGGGATAGGACAAGTGTTGAATGAGGCGAAACTTTCCAACCTCCTTTTTAGGAACTACTCCCAACGGAGAGACCACTAAATCCTCAAACGGAGCCAGTTCAAACGGACCCGCCATACGCCCCAACGCCACCTCCTTACTCAATTTTTCCGACACTACGTCAGCATGCAACAACGCTGACCGCAAATTTTTCTTAACACACGGAATCGCAAAAGACGGAGCCGGAATAACAAAACCTTCCGTAAAACCTGACAATAACAAAGACGCCTTTTCCCTATCAGGGTATCTATTTAGATAAGGGGCCATCCTTCCCACTATCACTGGCGTCTCCCCCATGGGAATTACCGGAACCGGCCTTTCCTTTACTCTTTTTGAAACACTTTGCGGCACCATGAGAGGAGCCGCTACAGTGCGAGCACAAATGTTTAAACTTACAATTGACTCCAAATTTGCACTGTCCTTCGTTGAATTGCCAGCACACTCCCAGCTTCTGTCCGCCTGTCTGACTGGCGTTGCCTGACGACCCTCCAGCACCTGACTGGGAACCATGGCCGGAACCTCCGGCCCCCCCAGGAAAGGGATGGCCAAACCTGTATTGCGCCATAACCCTCAACCAGAGACCGATGTCTTTTTGGTCCCACCTAATAGCCGGCCGAACCGGTTTTTCGCTATCTAAACTGCTCATCGTATCTGAGCCATGCTTGACCGCCATACACCCTATGTGCTTCACTGATAGAGTCCATGTAACAAAATAACCCCGAGCAATTCTCGGGAGCCTTCTCGCCTATCACACTGGCCAGGATAGCGAAAGCCTGAAGCCAATTAGTAAACGTCTGAGGAATCAAACGCCACCGCCGTTTTTCTTCCTCCTCTTTTTTGGTATCCTCTTTCTTTGCCTTATCAAGATTAAATTTTTCAAGAGGAAGCAAAGAAAAATTTCCACGTATTCGTCCTTACTTATCTTTTCCCTTACCTCTTTCTTAAGATGGGCACCCAACGGGCCCTCAAAACACACGTATACCTCCCCATGGGCCCGATCGTCCAAATGGATCCTACACTCCTTCTCCTTTTCCGTCTGCACCGAAACGGACACCGGCTCCGCAACCAAGGCCTGCACCACAGCCGCACTACTCTGTCCCGGTAGCCCCCCTGACCAGGCTCCCAAATGACTCTGCGGACCCACCCCCCGATCCAACCTCGCTAGCAGGCTCTGAACATTAGCCAAAAGCTCCCTAACCCCAACCGCTTCTCCGCCACCTGCCAAACCGGACCCCACAGCAACGCCCGGCACCCCCTGACCCCCACTCACTGCAGGTGACCACGCATCTGAAGGACAAGAACGAGACACAGACGCATACTCACCGGGCTGCGAGGAATCTGTGGTCCCTCCAGCCGGAGTGCTGGCCTCCAGACGTCCCTGAGCTGGCCACTCCACCACCGGCCCGTCCACCGTGTGTCCTCGGCGCTGACCCTCTGAGGCACTCTGGAAAGCAGCTGATGGAGGGTGCCTATGAATTGGACTCCCCCCGCCTGGAGATCCCGCCGTCTGCGTGGAGGAGCTTGACATGCGCCGCCCGATGTCCGCCGCGCCCGTCGCAGTAGCCGCAAGCCGGCGTCCTCGTGGCCCAGGAACAGGGGAACCCCCCGCAGCCGCTGCAGAGGCCAGCCCGGCGTCGTCCTGCCTCAGGCCACCCGCGCTCGTCACCGCCAACGAACCTCCAGACCTGGTTGATCTAGCCGAGGCAGGCCGCGCGGCAGGCACATCACCGCCGCAGCCTCCCGATGCTGCAGGCCCCAGACGCTGCCCGGCGCGTCTTGGCTCCGCCCCCACCGCGCCACGAGGTGAGGGCCTTGCTACCGCCGCTGTGCCCCGTCTAGCGTTCGGATTCCTCCCAGGCCGGGGCCGGACAACCGCTGCACTCACCGGCGCCCGGCCCGGAGGGTCCCGTGAGGGGCTCCTTCGCCTGCGGGGGGCACACGGCCCGGAATCAGGTGACAGCCGCTCGGGGGGCCGCGACCGCCGAGCTCGTCGATCCAAAGGAGGGACCGCAGATACCGACCCTCCACCGCCGCCGCCGACAAGGTGAGCCACCTGCGCTTCCAGCCACCCAGCAGGGCGCGAAGCTGCAGCCGCCCTCAGGCTCTCTAGCACGGCGTCCAAGCTGGCCATGTTGCTTCCAGGAGAGGTGAGCGGGAAACTGCCAGCCCCCACCCCCTGCCCTCTACACTACCCCCCCTTGAGTCAAGCCACCCCCATTAATTTCCCTACAAAACGCCCACCCTCCTCCTCTCCTAATCCATGTCATGATGGCCTTCACTTAGGCCGCGGGGGGAGGGGGGCGGCTCGTTCCGGCCTGTCCTTTTGAGCAGGCACAGAAGTGGGATGGTTAAACTGATTATAGTGTCATCGTCGCTCACCAAGTTGATTGATCCTTACAGTTTTGTAGAACCTTACAGATTTCAGACATCCATGCCCACTTGTTGGTTGTTATGTGTGAAGGCCGACCAGAATATCACTGGGCATGTTGCAGCTGCAGCATGTGCAGTGTGGGTTACAGCGGTGAAGATGTTGCACACCAGTCGGTGAGCTGGCACTTGCAAGCACTGCTGCAGCACTGCGACGTACCTTCACAAGTAGCAGCTCAGGCAAATCTGGGTAGGTTTACAGAATGTGCTGAACCACAAACTTGAGCATGTGGGCCAGGCATGGTACGTGTGCAAGCCTGAAAAGCTTCAGAGCAGCCACCAGGTTACAGCTATTACCACACACGACCATGCCTGGTTGGAGGTTCAGCGGCGATAGCCAGAGAACTGTCTGGTCTGTTAGACCTTTCAACAACTCTGCTGCAGTCATCTTTGTCACCTAAAGATATCAATTTAAGCAGGGACTGTTGCCGCTTCACCGAGGCAGTGCCGCAGTGCTTCCAGCTTGTGTCTGATATAGATGACAATTCTTAGATTGAGGTTGAGGAGGAGCACATGTGCCATTCCAGGATCCAACTTGGCCCTTGCCTCCACAAAGTTCACCCAGTGTGCTGTGAGGAAAATGTATCGTCCGTTGCCACAAGCATGTTGATGGTTAACTTTACCTTCAGCGTAACTGCGTGGGTCAGGACACGGTGATATTATGGGACTCATGTTTTTGTAAGAAAGAAACGGGACAACAGGAAAAATAGTTGTGGCTTGGGAACAAGTACCAAGGGACGGCTGCCGCCATAAGGTTGAGGAAATCCTCAGTGTCCGCAAGCCTAAAAGCAACATTTCCATATTAAGCAGTCTGGAAATGCAGCTGTTTGGTGTTTGGGCCTGTGGGGGGAATGGATGATTAATTCTGCTTGTGTTCCTAGGCCTGGGGTAAGGACTGTAGATCCCTCCCCCTCTGCGCTGCTGTGCTCATCCTGCATGGCACCTTCCCAGCTTGGGTCAGTAACTTCATTTTCCACCACCTCGTCTTCCACTTATGCACTCTGGTCTTCCTCCTGACTTGTTGATTTAATAACATGACTTGGGATGAAGGAGGATCAGGATGAGGATTATGTTGTCCAGACTCTTGGCTAATGAGACTGGACCATGTGGAAAACAGGGTGTTGATGGGAAACATACTGGAAGCATTACCTGCAATCCAACCAACCACCTGTTTGCACTGCTCCAACGTGAAGAGTGGATTCCCGCACACCCCTGCAAAGTGGGACAGGAAGCTATGTGCCATGAATGAGCGTGTTTCTTGTGCTCCCGCAGCAGGCACAGTATCACCTTGCCCATGACCTCGGCCTATGCGTGTACCATCAGCAGCATGTTCACTTCCCTGTCCCCTACTGCACGGCGTGCGAATTGTAAATTAGGTATGCAGCTAAGATTGGTATTAATAGGGACTAGAATACATGGAGGCCTGATAAGGACTGTTGGTTTTAGGTTTCTGCAATAAGGTCTGTAATTCTAACTTTCCTTTCTCCAGCAGCAATCCCTACTCCATTCCGGGGAATAGTGTGGTGAGTATTGCGTCACCGGGTGTTATATAGCCCCAATAACATGATGGCTACGGCATTACCACGATTGGCAGGCAATCCCTGCATGTTTAGTGGCTTAAAAACAGCTGCGAAATAAGCAGGGTGGGGACGGGAGCATGTGCACGAGCACCAGGGATACTCGATCGAGTACTGAGCGTGAACGATCACCCTGAAGCTCGATCAAAGTATCGATCATTGTCAAGCATGCTCACTCATCACTACAAGCGATCAAAGTGTCCTATTTTTCCCAAAGTTGTAGCAATAAAAATGGCACCTCGTCCCGTAATAAAACAAACCCCCACATGGCTCAGTGAAGCAAAAAAATTAAAACATCACAGGTCTCGGAGAATGGAGACACAATCAAAAAATTTTTTTGCCAGTAAAATAATAAAAAATCGTGATAAGTTTGGCATCAGCGTAATTATATTGAAGAGGAGAATCACATTTTTACCACACAATATATCCTGTGAAAACAATTTTCAAAAAACAATGTTAGAATTGCATTTTTTTCACAATTTCACAAAATTTGGAATTTGTCACGATCCCTTAGCCGCGGTCAGCAGTTTGTCACGAAATCCACAGGGATTCCTGACCACTGCCACCAATATGTCACGGATTGGGGTGACTTTAGACCAACAGACGGCTATCACCTGTGCAGGGGGGCTTATCTTAGTTATCCCTCCACTGCCACAATGTGATGAAAAAACACCCACAAGGCTATTGGCCTCTTAGTTTACAGCAGGGGCTTATTTTAGGTATCCCACTGTTCTTCAATATACCATGAACTGCAGGGATTTGTGTATATCCCGCTTACAGTTCCACTTAACACTTGCAGCTCTCTGGCGCCCCCCTTACTCTCAGGTCAGATTAGGTACTGCACCCTGGGTAATTAGTAGCCAGAAAGGATGCCTGCTATGTACCGGCTATTGGGCACGCTGCAGCGATGTGATGAACTACTCCCGCTCAGGCAGGAACAATAATTATCAAGCCGCAGTCGCTGAAACAACACCCAAAAGTCTGCACACTATCGCTGCCACCAGCTCCGATTAAACGGGTCCGAAGCTAACCCAAAACAGTAGCGAAATTTCCCTTCAAGAGACAGGGTACGTTTAGAGCATGGAGAATGAACTGGTATTAATATTATACCCCGTAACAATTAGGCAGTGCTTTATCAAAAATATTTTATAAAGATGTTACAAATGAGACAATTGCAAATATGTACAAGGTAATTATAACATAAAGGGGATTAAAGGAGAAAAGATAACTCACATGTTCTTAGTTCATATCAGTTCAGGCAAACACCATGCTGGTGGGCGGAGCTCCCAAAAATCACAATGCATGAGGTACAGCTCTTCAGATCAGACTCACATGTTCTTCCAGCAACAGACTCACTGCTGGAGTCCGGCCAAAACAGTTATAGCTCAGCTTGGTGACATCACCAAAAAGGGCTGGCTATCCCAGACCCTCCTACCCTTTCCATCTGACTAAGTGTGCATTAAATATATCTGATGCCCGTAACTTCGCTACAAAGCATGTAATAGTCATACCACACCCAGCATTCATCTCGTATCATCGTGGGCATTCCAATGAGATCAAATATGTCCTATTATTTACAGAGAAATCCCTACTTTTTTACCTGATGGAGTTAAAAACTCATGTTTGGAGTGCTGGATAGATGCTCCGATGGAGAATAAGAAGATATATTTACCATTTTCCTATCTTACATTGTCTGCCTAATATCTTACAAAAATGGAACACAGGACTTCCATGATTCCGGAATCTTCTCTAACAGTTTCAGCTAGAGCAGTTCGGAGGGGGCGAGTAACTTTCTTCAGAGCCTGGAATTTACGGCCCGGGTCGTAAAACCCCCTTCTACCTTAGATTCAGAAACCCACAGGGAAGCAAAGAGAACCAGAGAGAGGGGGGGTTTAGCTATGCTAGCAAGAAAACTAACTTATGATATTTCATACCATATCATGACACCTCCCCCTTTTGGCGTGCCCTACGGCGGCAGAACCTCTCGGTATGCCTCCATGCGCACCTCCGTGGGTTCACCCTGGCGGGAGAGTCCATCTGAATTCCCATGCTCTTTGCCCGCTTTGTGTTTAATGGTGAAGTCAAATTGCTGAAGGGCAAGGCTCCAGCGTAGCAACCTGCCATTGGTTCCACACATGGTGCTTAGCCAGCACAGAGGGTTGTGGTCAGTCACCACAGTGAAGGTGCGACCGTACAAGTAGGGCTGCAAACGCTGCAGGGCCCAGACTATGGCCAGGCACTCCTTCTCGATGGTGGAGTAGGCCACTTCCCTCGGCAAAAGTTTCCGGCTCAGGTACAACACGGCGTGCTCTTGGTCCTCCGAGTCAACCTGGCTGAGCACAGCACCAAGGCCAAACTCGCTGGCATCGGTCTGTACCAAGAACAGTCGACTGTTGTCGACTGCTTTCAACACAGGGGCGTTGCACAGTGCAGTTTTCAACGCCTGGAAGGCCCCCTCACAGCCATCTGTCCAATTGACGATGTGGGGTAGCTTCTTCCTAGTGAGGTACGTCAAATGTTTTGCCAGGCTACTATAGTGCTGCACAAAGCGCCTATAGTACCCTGCAGTGCCCAGGAAGGACATCACCTGTTTCTTGGTCCCAGGAGTGGGCCAGTTCACGATCACGCCCACTTTCTCAGGCTCTGGTTTTAGGGTGCCTCCGCCTACCCGGTGCCCCAGGTAGTGGACCTCCCTCATGCCCATTTGGCACTTTCCCGGCTTGATAGTCAGTCCTGCTCGGTGGATTCGCCTGAGCACCTCCTCGAGATGCTGCAGGTGTTCCCCCCCAGGAGGAACTGAAGATGGCAATGTCATCTAAGTACGCCACGGCGTACTTCTCCAGTCCCTGAAGCAGAAGATTGACCATCCGCTGGAAAGTGGCAGGGGCATTCTTCATGCCGAAGGGCATGACCGTGGACTCGTACAGTCCAAAGGGTGTGATAAAGGCGGACTTCTCCTGCGCCTCGGGGCTCAGGGGAATCTGCCAGTATCCCCGACTCAGATCCATTATTGTCAGGTATTTTGCGCCAGCTAACTTCTCAATCAGCTCCTCAATGCGTGGCATTGGGTGCGCGTCAGAAGCTGTAATGGCGTTGAGCCCCCTGTAGTCCACGCAGAACCGGGTAGTCCGGTCCTTCTTTGTCACGAGAACTACAGGTGAGGCCCACGCGCTCTTTGACCGTCGAATCACCCCCAGCTGTAACATCTCATCGATCTCCTGGCGCATAATCTGCTGCACCTGGTCAGAAATTCGATAGGGTGTTCGCCGTAGTGGGGCGTGATTCCCGGTGTCCACCTCGTGGACGGCTAACTCAGTCCTTCCCGGACGGTTGGAGAACACGACCCGGAAGGGTTCCAGTGTGGTTTGCAACTGCAACCGCTGTGGTTCAGCTAGCGAGGTGCTTACCTCCACGTCCTCAATGGACCCACGGGCCTTGGCTTGGGCCAGCATGTCCAGGAGGGTGTCTTCCTTCCCGTCTTCGGGTAAGCTGCAGACCGGTAGGACAAAAGGTTCACGTTCGTGATGAGCCTTCATCATGTTGACGTGAAAGGCCTTTCGCCTACCCCGAGCGTGGTCAAGCGTGACCACGTAGGTGACCGGGTTGAGCTGTTGGTGGACGACGTACGTGCCCTCCCAGGCTGCCTGAAGCTTATCCGTTGGTACAGGAACCAGCACCCACACCTTTTGACCCACGTGGTAGGTCCGCTCCCGGGCGTTCTGGTCGTACCAGTGCTTCTGATCAGCCTGAGCCTGCGTCATGTTGTCATGCACCAACTGCGTCAAGGTCTGCATCTTGTCAAGGAAGCGCATGACATACTCCACTATGGACACTTCAGAAGGGTTCGACTCCTCTTCCCAGGATTCTCTTACCAACCCAAGGGGTCCCCGGACTCGCCTGCTGTACAGGAGCTCGAAGGGGGAGAACCCCGTCGAGGCCTGCGGAACCTCTCGGTAAGCGAACAGCAGGTGTGGGAGGTACCGCTCCCAGTCGCCCCCTTGTGTCTCAACCAGCATGCGTAGCATCTGTTTGAGGGTACCATTGAAGCGTTCACACAAGCCATTGTTCTGTGGGTGATACGCACTCGATACCAGGTGCTTAACCTGCATTTTCTTACAGAGAGCCTCCATTAGGTGAGACATAAATTGGGTCCCTTGATCAGTAAGCATTTCCCTGGGAAATCCTACACGGGAAAAGATGGTCAACAGGGCATCCGCCACCTTATCTGCCCTAGTTGAAGACAGAGCTACTGCCTCTGGGTACCGGGTAGCGTAGTCTACCACAGTAAGAATATATCGCTTTCCAGAGCTGCTGGAGACGGCCAGCGGGCCCACAATGGCCACCGCGATCCTCTGGACAGGCTCCTCTATCACTGGCAAAGGGATCAGGGGAGCCTTAAGAGCTGGCCCCGCCTTCCCCACTCTTTGACAGGTGACACAGGAGCGGCAGTAGTTTGACACATCTGTCCCCATCTTAGGCCAATAGAAGTGTTGAGACAGCCGGGCCTTAGTTTTGCTGATCCCCAAGTGTCCAGCTAGCGGGATCTCATGGGCAATCCGCAACTCACCCCGGAATTGCTGCGGGACGACCAGCTGTCTTTCCCTCAACCACTCCTTTTGCGATTTTCCGGGTACTGTCTCCCGGTACAACCTTCCTCCTTCCCAGAACACCTTCTCCTTATCAGTCTCGGAGAATGGCGTCCCGGCGAGTTGTCTCAAACTCTCTAGGCTCGCATCTGTGTGCAGAGCGGCCTGAAACTCCTGGCTAGGGGAAGCCAGAAGCGACGTCAGGGTCCCTTCCCCATGGGAACCCTCTTGGACCTGCTCTGGGTCCACCTCTGGTTCAGTCACAATGATGACTGAGGAGGGTCCGGGAGGCAGACAGTTATCTGCGTTCCGGGCACTCTGACTGCGGGTGACAGCAGCTACGTAGGCTGTCTCCCCGGGGGTTTCTACAGACCCATCAGCCGACGCTGCTATGGGTTCTACCTTCCCATCCACCCCCATTACCTCAGGAGCATTGCTACTTATGGGCCAGTTACCTTCCTCGGTGGCACTGGTCAAATGCATGGCATCACCTTCCTCACGGTTCCCATGTATATCCCCATTTTCTGTAGCAGCGACACTTGCCCCTGCTAGGGGTTCCTCAGCCGTCTCACTCCGCAGAGCGACGTGGCTGAGCACTCCTGTACCTATGGACACATCAACTTTCACAGAAACATCATTATCAGATTCAGTTGGCACAGGTACAACATTTTCACCATCGATCCTAGGGAAAAAATGGTTAACAGATGCATCATTACAAGATAAAGCATGGTCAGGTAACACATGCGATCTCCCATCATCATCATCATCATCATCATCATCATCATCATCATCATCAGGGTTAACGTTACCCTCATTAGTAGATTGGGGAGGGGTGTCAATGACGAAGTGTGCCACCAACCTCCCCAAATCAGTCCCCAACAAAACATCAGTGGGCAAATTATCAGACAGCCCCACTTCCTTCACCCCGCTCCCGGCACCCGAATCAATATAAACCCGGGCCATCGGTAAGGGACAGCTGATGCCCCCAATCCCAGTGACAGTTAGGGTTTTCCCCGGAATGATTTCTTCAGGGACCGCCAGTTCGGGTCGGATGAGGGTTCGTTCAGCCCCGGTGTCCTTGAGGCCTGTAGCAACATGACATCCCACAATGACGTGCTGTACGTTGTCACACCCCCTCCCAACCACACCACCCACCAAAAGAACTGCTGCATTAGGCCCTGGGGCCTTGGTTGGGAGGTTCTTCTGCTTGGTTGGACAGAAGGTACTGATATGACCAGGCTGCCTGCAGTGGTAACACTGGCGAAGTTCGGTGGTAGGTCTGGTGCTGTTGGCCACGGGGACAGGACCTTTGGTGTGTTGGCTGGTAGGGGTACTGGCGTTGGATGCAGGCTTACCCCCTCTCCAGCTAAAGCTGACTGGCTTCCGCACTTCCGATCTACGTTTGGCCTCATAGGCATCGGCAATCTGCGCTGCTTTCGTCACGTCTTTGGGTTCTCTGTCCATCACGAACTGTCGCACCTCAGCTGGGCAAAGATGGAAGAACTGGTCTTTTATCATCAGGTCTCGCAGCTGTGCAAAGGTGGTCACCGACAGTCCTTGGGTCCACTGGTCAAAGTGGGTCCCCAGTCCATGCACCACATCACTGTAACTGTCGTGTGGGCCACGTTGGAGGGTCCGAAACTTTTTACGGTACACCTCGGGTGTAAGCTGGTACTTGGCTATCAGAGCCTGCTTGATGGCCTCATAGTCACCATCTTGTTCTTGAGGGAGGGCAGCAAACGCCTCCAGAGCTTTGCCTCTCAGCCCTTGTATCAGGTATCGTGCCCATTCATCTGTAGGCAGTCGGTACTGTCTGCAGGCTTTTTCAAAGGCCCGCAGAAAAGTGTCCAAGTCCCCGTCCTTTTCCATAACAGGGAAGTGATCGGGCCGGGGCTTCGGCATCTGAGCACTACTGGGCTCACGGCTCTGGGCGGTGGAGGGTATTCTCCCCTGCTGGAGCATCTCCCGTTCATGTTCCCACTGGGCTTGGCGCTCGGCTCTCTCAGCCTCCCGCTGGGCCTCTCTCTCGGCTCTTTCAGCCTCTCGCTGGGCCTAGGCCTCTCGCTCGGCTCGGTCCTGGTATTGCTGGATCAGCTGCAGATGTCTCTCTAGGTCATCTGCGGGGCATTGTTGCAGAGCCAGCTGCAGGAGGAGGTCTGCGCCCCCTTGGTTGCCAGTAGGGCCCGTATTCAGTGGTTGGACCTCTGCTGCAGCACCATGTTCGCTTGTGACGGCCTCTGCGGCCTATGGGCTCTGTGGCCTGGCTTGGCCTGCTTCAAATTGCACCAGTTCAGCGACCATTTGAGCCTTGGACTTGTCCTGGGGTTTCAGGCCATGGTACATGCATATCACAGCAAGAGTGTCCCTCTTCTGCTGGGTGTACCAGGCTTCTCCTTTCGTAGCCATGGTTGCCAAATAAAAGATAGGATAGAAAAACGAAGAAAAAGGGAGGGGATAATTACCAGTACACAATTGTCTCACAACTAATAAGCACTGAGTTCGTTCTCCCAAACTTATTTGCGCAGAGTTCTCGCAAGAACTGTCTGCAAGTTTTTAGTGAGAGGAATGATTGCTCAAACCAAATCACTAATGCTCTAATATCCCACCGCGCTGCCACCAATTGTCACGATCCCTTAGCCGCGGCCAGCAGTTTGTCATGAAATCCACAGGGATTCCTGACCACTGCCACCAATATGTCACGGATTGGGGTGACTTTAGACCAACAGACGGCTATCACCTGTGCAGGGGGGCTTATCTTAGTTATCCCTCCACTGCCACAATGTGATGAAAAAACACCCACAAGGCTATTGGCCTCTTAGTTTACAGCAGGGGCTTATTTTAGGTATCCCACTGCTCTTCAATATACCATGAACTGCAGGGATTTGTGTATATCCCGCTTACAGTTCCACTTAACACTTGCAGCTCTCTGGCGCCCCCCTTACTCTCAGGTCAGATTAGGTACTGCACCCTGGGTAATTAGTCGCCAGAAAGGCTGCCTGCTATGTACGGGCTATTGGGCACGCTGCAGCGACGCAATGAACTACTCCCGCTCAGACAGGAACAATAATTATCAAGCCGCAGTCGCTGAAACAACACCCAAAAGTCTGCACACTATCGCTGCCACCAGCTCCGATTAAACAGGTCCGAAGCTAACCCAAAACAGTAGCGCAATTTCCCTTCAAGAGACAGGGTACGTTTAGAGTATGGAGAATGAACTGGTATTAATATTATACCCCGTAACAATTAGGCAGTGCTTTATCAAAAATATTTTATAAAGATGTTACAAATGAGACAATTGCAAATATGTACAAGGTAATTATAACATAAAGGGGATTAAAGGAGAAAAGATAACTCACATGTTCTTAGTTCATATCAGTTCAGGCAAACACCATGCTGGTGGGCGGAGCTCCCAAAAATCACAATGCATGAGGTACAGCTCTTCAGATCAGACTCACATGTTCTTCCAGCAACAGACTCACTGCTGGAGTCCGGCCAAAACAGTTATAGCTCAGCTTGGTGACATCACCAAAAAGGGCTGGCTATCCCAGACCCTCCTACCTTTTCCATCTGACTAAGTGTGCATTAAATATATCTGATGCCCGTAACTTCGCTACAGAGCATGTAATAATCATACCACACCCAGCATTCATCTCGTATCATCGTGGGCATTCCAATGAGATCAAATATGTCCTATTATTTACAGAGAAATCCCTACTTCTTTACCTGATGGAGTTAAAAACTCATGTTTGGAGTGCTGGTTAGATGCTCCGATGGAGAATAAGAAGATATATTTACCATTTTCCTATCTTACATCGTCTGCCTAATATCTTACAAAAATGGAACAAAGGACTTCCATGATTCTGGAATCTTCTCTAACAGTTTCAGCTAGAGCAGTTGGGAGGGGGCGAGTAACTTTCTTCAGAGCCTGGAATTTACGGCCCAGGTCGTAAAACCCCCTTCTACCTTAGATTCAGAAACCCACAGGGAAGCAAAGAGAACCAGAGAGAGGGGGGGGGGGGTTTAGACCCCGCATGCTAACAAGAAAACTAACTTATGATATTTCATATCATATCGTGACAGAATTATTTACCCGTTTTCCAGTACATTATGTGCTAAAATGAATGGCGTTGTTCAAAAGTACAACTTATCCCGCAAAAAACAAGCCCTTCTGCAGGGATGTGGACAGAAAAATAAAAAGAGTTATGGCTCCTGGAAGAAGGGGAGGAAAAAATGAAAATGGAAAAATGGAAATTGGCCGCACTGGGAAGGGTTAAAGGGAACCTGAAAATACAGTCTAATCTGCAGCCATCAAGTGTTAGAGCCGGGGAGCAGAAACGTTCTGTAGAAAAGAGTCAGTCAGATTTTTGCAGAAATATGAAACATTTTATAGGGTTCACAAACTTTACAGCACGAAAGCATTATTCTCTCTTCCCAACTGTTCAGGTGAGGGGTGGACCATCTGCCACCCTGACAGGACACAGTACAGCACATCCCCACCAAGGCCCGGGCGGGTGACCCCTCATACGTCACACTGATATTAGGGGGCTATTTCTTGGAATAGATGAAATGTGTCCGGTGATGGCCGTGATGTCAGCGATAAGAACAACCACATTGGGAGGAATTACGAGATTTGCCCCAAGTGGATCCATGTCTGTAATGAGAAAACAATTGGGGGCTTTTTTACTCCTTTTCTCCACTTTTACATAATGCACGACTGTAGTGTGACGGCAGAGTGAACATTCACATCACTGGCGGAGGGTGAGATTATCATCAGGGGGCTCTGTCTGTGCAGGGATTGGGCCCCTATGAAGATTTATTAGTGCAGACTAGATGGGACCCTGAGGGCCCAGTTACATTGACTGCAGAAGCTTCTGGCCCTAGGATTGGCCTCTGTGTATTTGGACTAGAACTGGTTAAAAAAGTGAGGACGAAAGTGAAAGCGTCTCTGATTCCTGGAAATGAGAAACAGGAGCGCCAGAGTTGGAGTCACGCCTGGAATTTACTTAAAAGAATGAAAAGGGTTTGGTGCTGTGTTATCCGGATGAACAAACATTGCTCAGTGTGAAGAACAAGATAATCTTGTAGTTATGAGACATTTTAATGGCGGACAAAGATAAAATAAAGAATGTTACAGAGCAGCTTTCTGGACGTCTTAAGGTACCTTTACACTAAGCGACGCTGCAGCGATACAGACAACGATGCCGATCGCTGCAGCGTCGCTGTTTGATCGCTGGAGAGCTGTCACACAGACCGCTCTCCAGCGACCAACGATGCCGAAGTCCCCGGGTAGCCAGGGTAAACATCGGGTTGCTAACAGGGCCGCGCTTAGTAACCCGATGTTTACCCTGGTTACCAGTGTAAAATGTAAAAAAACCAAACACTACATACTCACCTTCGCGTCCCTCGGCGTCCGCTTCCTGCACTGACTGAGCGCCGGCCCTAACAGCAGAGCGGTGACGTCACCGCTGTGCTGTGCTTTCACTTTGCGGCCGGTGCTCAGTCAGTGCAGTAAGCGGACGGTGGGGGACGCGAAGGTGAGTATGTACTGTTTGTTTTTTTTACATTTTACACTGGTAAGCAGGGTAAACATCGGGTTACTAAGCGCGGCCCTGCGCTTAGTAACCCGATATTTACCCTGGTTACCAGAGTAAAACTTTGCTGGTATCGTTGCTTTTGCTGTCAGACACAACGATACACGGCGATCTGACAACCAAATAAAGTTCTGAACTTTCAGCAACGACCAGCGATATCACAGCGGGATCCAGATCGCTGCTGCGTGTCAAACTAAACGATATCGCTATCCAGGACGCTGCAACGTCACGGATCGCTAGCGATATCGTTTAGTGTGACGGTACCTTTAGGTCCCTTTCTCAGGCCGGTATAACAAAGTGTGTGAAGAAACACAAATATATATACAAAGAACCACAGAAGAAAAAGGAAAATAAAAAGTCTGTGTTCAGTCTCTGAGCTCAGCTTGTTTATTTAAATGTTCCTTTGTCATACCGCCCCTCGCTGGTTTTGTTTGTTTGTTTATGCAAATCGTCTCTGCAGAGAGGAAGAGGACTAGAACTCTAGTGCCACCTATTGGAAGTAACAATCCTAAAAGTCAATATCGACCCTTTATGAGCCTTGTCACATGACTTAGGATAAAAGCCAAACCAGAATCTTTGTTTATGTACATATTTGTGTTTCTTCAGATGGCTTGTTACACCCGATGCCTGAGGAAGGGACCTAAGAAGTCCCAAAAGCAGTGTAACTTAATTTATTTGATTTTTGTCCACCATTAAAAGGTCTCATCACCACAAGATAATGTTGTTTTTCACACCGAGAGCATTATGGAGTTTGCTTGGGGCATCAGAGAAGGAACTGTGTTCCCTCGGTGCTCCATGCTATAGGGGTCCTATTAGAAGGCTGGAGGACTTTCCTGTGCATGTCATGCAATTATGTTAGTCAGAAACCAAAGTGAGAATGACCTCCAGGCCCACTTGTGGCCTTCGTGGCTCCAGAATTACACTGTTGAGGGTGTTTTTCAGAATCTTTGCCAGGATGTTCTCCAGACTATAGATAGAGTTCTGCAGTCTCTGGGCAATGATCAGATCGCCTGTATGTAGCAGAAATGCTCACTTGCTATGAGTGCCGACCACCGAGAGGCGCTCATAGAAATCTGGCTATGACAACCATAGAGGTCTGCTGGAGACCTCTTATTCTCATGCCAACCCATTAGTGATGGGGTCACCAATAGGTGGGCTTTCATGCGCACTTGCCGGAAGTGCAAGTTAAATGCCGCTGTCAGAGTTTGAGATAAAGATCCCCAACTCACATCAGGACCACAAGATACCAGGTACTTTCAGCTGTGACACTTCTAATGTGGTGTACTTAATTATTTGTACTAAATGTCCAACTGGGGGTCTGTATGTGGGGGAGACAGGGCAGAAACTGAGAACAAGAATGAACTCTCATCGCCACACAATAAGAGAAAAAAGAATGGATCTACCTGTGGCCGAACATTTTTGTATGCCTGATCACATCATCATGGACATTAAATTACTTGTATTAAAAGGTAACTTCAAGTCTCAGAGAGACAGAAGAGTCTGGGAATATAAACTGATGACAACCTGTGACACACTCAGTGCAGGAATGAATGTGTCGCATGGATTTATGTCTTTTTACATCAATTACGGAATTTGCTCTTCAAATTCCTTAATTCTGGGGGCATCACAGCACAGAACCAGACCCAAATCACAGGACAATAAAACATTCACACTCCTTATCTATGAACTGTTCCAATATTTATGTTTCTCCCTCTCCCATAATGGTAGCTCTGCTTCACGTCACCTGTCTTATCTATTGCATTATTTCTGTTCTGTGTTGTGTATAAATATGTGATTCTTCAGATGTTGTATTAGTCTCTGCCTGATGAAGAGACCGGAGTAGTCTCGAAAGCTGCAATTTGTTACCGTCTTTCCAGTTAGCCATTAAAAGGTATCAACCACTGAGGACTCTCAATTCTAAATACACCTCAGTCTTCATGAATTCATCTAGGGGTGCAGTGATCATATTGACCCCACATTTACCTCACTGAATTTTATACCATTGTGCAATGAAGAAATAATAATTACATTTTCACCACTAAATCAATGTTTTAGCCCCAAGTTTTTAATTTTTATAGAGGCTGATTGGAAAAAATGAACTTCATAGTTTGTTGTGCAATTTCTCCTGAGTGCGCCAATACACTATATCTAAATGGGAAATACTTTAGAGGCCCAGTGCAAAACTCAGGAGGGAAGGAGCACCATAATTTATTGCAGATTTTACTGTTACGGTTTGCGAGTGCCAGGACCCACCGGGACAGCCCCTGAGGTGCCAGAACTGCAGGACCCCCAATTAGTGACCCAATTTTACTAATTATACCTCAATTAGTTCAACCAGTGAATCATCTTCACACCTCGGGGGTGTCACAACATTTTTTACTGTTGGGCAGTGAAGAAAAAATAATTACTTTTTTATTGCAAACATTTAGTTTTAGCTCCAGAATTTACATTTTCACAAGGGGAATTTTTAAAAAATGGAACATAGACATACCCCATATGTGCCTGTACAGTACTGCTTAGCCACACGGCGACACACAGGAGGGATGGAGCGATATTTACCTTCTGGAGCGCAGATTTTCCCCGAATAGTTTGCATACTCCATATACAAAGTCTATAAGTGCTGGAAGAGCAGAATCTTCCCTCAAGTGACCCCATTTTCGAAACTATACCTCTTGGGGAAATTATCTACAAGTGTAGTGACGATTTTGACTCCGTAGGTGTTTTCCAGAAACAAGCAACAGCGGATGTTGCTGAGTGAAAATTGCAAACTGCCGTTGCAGTGCCCAATACATTGTAGTGCCCAGTACCTTATATTTACCAGTACATTGTAATGCACAGTGCATTGTAGTCCCCGGTACATTGTAGTCCCCGGTACATTATAGTCACCAGTACATTGTAGTCACCAGTATGTTATAGTCACCAGAACATTGTAGTGCCCAGTACCTTATATTTACCAGTACGTTGTAATGCACAGTACATTGTAGTCACCAGTACTGTCACGGAGTTATCGCAACAGAGCAGTACCATAAGATCACAGCGTCTGATGGCTCCTGCTTCACCACTGAGAAGAAGCACTTCTCCAGTGTATTAAAGGTGTTTGTTTTCTTTCAGCAGGACAGGAGATAATCGGTCATGTGGAAATCTCTGCTTTCAACTGTGCTCGGTTAGCCACTCCTCTCTCCTATAAAAGCTAGGCCTTCTGGTCAGATCCTTGTCTGAGTTAGCACTTGCTACATAGACCTGGAGTAGTGGGGAGCTGATGTTTGGAGAGCTGGAGGAATTTATTGTGTGACATTTGTATGGTTTGTACGCCTGGAAATTCCTCATCCTTCAGTGCCTTATTTTCTTCCCCCCGGCCTTCACACCCAGGAGAATACCTCTGTTATTTGTGAGAGTATATTTGTGTGAGTGTAGTTTGCTTTTACCCTTGTCTTTGTTTCCCCTGTTTGTCAGGTTTGTGTACTGCGGTACACGGTAGCGCCTCTCTTCCCCGGGTGGGGAGGAGGACAGATGCAGGGCTGCAGTTAGGAGACAGGGCAAGGGCGGAGGCCCCGGCATCCTCGCCATCTGAGGTATCCCAGGAAACAGGGCGAGTTAGGGCGCCCCCTAGAGCTAGGGCCAGGAAAGGTGCCCCTGGTCCCAGTTTACTCGCCAGTCCTATCGTGACAGGTACATTATAGTCACCGGTACATTGTAGTCACCAGTATGTTATAGTCACCAGTACATTGTAGTGACCGGTATGTTATAGTCACCAGTACATTGCAGTGCCCAGTACCTTATATTGACCAGTACATTGTAGTGTCCAGTACGTTGAGGTCAACAGAACATTGTAGTCACCAGTACACTGTAGTCACCAGTACCTTAAATTAACTAGTATATTGTAGTGCTCAGTTCTTTGTAGTCACCAGTACATTGTAGTGTGCAGTGTGTTGTAGTCCCCAATACGTTGATGTACCAAGTACATCATGCCCAGCCCGTGCTTCTAGAGACTTGTACCTGTAAACTAAGCAGGCTCTCATTGCTACAGAAATGGCAAACATGTTGATGCTACATGTGGTTTAGGTACACTGTTGGGCTCAAAAGGGAGAGGGGGCATTTGGATTTGGGAGTGCAGAATTTGATGAATTTCTATTGGAGGGTGTGGAACCATTTCACTTTTCTAGAGCCTTTGTGCTACCAGCAAGGTGGAATTTTCCTTTATTTCCATATCCAAATAATGGACCTGAGTGGGGACTTTTTTTGTGGATTAAGTTAAAGTTTTTGTTGGAAACATTTTACATAACATTTGGGATCACATTTATCCTGCACTCTATGCTGAGCACTTACTTTAGGGATTCCATTAGGGAGGGGGCTTCCTGCGTGCTTCCCTGAGACCCTCGGAGCAACGTGATGTTATCCCGTTGCTCTGAGGGTCTCCTTCCTCCTTCTCCTTGCAGGCCTCAGATCCAAAATGGCCACGGGGCTGCATCCAGGTCCTGCAGGGAGGTGGCTTACAAGCGCCTGGTCAGAGCAGGCGCCTGTAAGCCTGGAACAGTGCACGTCAGATCGCTGATCTGACACAGTGCTCTGCAAAGTGTCAGATCAGCGATCTGACACTACAGTATGATGTCGTCCCCCCCCCCCCCGGGACAATGTAAAAAAGTAAAAAAAAAAATTACATGTGTAAAAAAAATATATATATATTGTTCCAATAAATATGTTTCTTTATCTAAATAAAAAAAAAATAAAAGTACACATATTTAGTATCGCCACGTCCGTAACGACCCGACCTATAAAACGGTCCCACTAGTTAACACCTTCAGTGAACACCGTCACAAAAAAAACGAGGCAAAAAACAACGCTTTATTATCATACCGCCAAACAAAAAGTGGAATAACACGCGATCAAAAAAAAGGATATGAATATCCATGATACCACTGAAAACGTCATCTTGTCCCGCAAAAAACTAGCCGCCATACAGCATCATCAGCGAAAAAATAAAAAAGTTATAGTCCTCAGAATAAAGTGATGCAAAAATAATAATTTTTTCTATAAAATAGTTTTTATTGTATAAAAGCGCCAAAACATAAAAAAAAATAAATGAGGCATAGCTGTAATCGTACTGACCCGAAGAATAAAACTGCTTTATCAATTTTCCCAAAGGCGGAACGGTATAAACGCCTCCCCCAAAAGAAATTCATGAATAGCTGGGGGGGGGGGGGGGGCATCATGTTATAGTGTAAGATCACTGATCTGACACTCTACTGTGCACTGTGTCAGATCAGCGATCTGACGTTCACTCCAGGAGGCTTACAGGTACCTTCTCTGAGCAGGCGCTGGTAAGCCACCTCCCTGCAGGACCCGGATGCAGCCCTGCGGCCATTTTGGATCCAGGGCCTGCAGGAAGGAGGAGGTAGGAGACCCTCGGAGCAAAGCAATCACATTGTGTTGCGCCGGGGGTCTCAGAGAAGCACGCAGGGAGCCCCCTCCCTGTGCGATGCTTCCCTATACCGCAGGAACACTGCGATCATGTTTGATCGCAGTGTGCCGGGGTTAATGTGCCAGGGGCAGTCCGTGACCGCTCCTAGCACGTAGTGCCGGATGTCAGCTGCGATAGTCAGCTGACACCCGGCCGCAATCGGCCGCGCTCCCCCCATGAGCGCGGCCGATCGCTATGACGCACTATCCCGTCGGTGGTCATACGGGCCCTCCCCACCTCAACGGGATAGTACGTCTAATGTCAGAAAGGGGTTAAGTAACTTGGACCACGTAACACTGTATGACTGAGAAATGGAGACCTAGAGAATTTTTGAAAGCTTTTGTTCACTGAGATCACAGAAATTTACTCCACACTACAGAATAATGTATGGCTGAGAAATGTAGCCCAGGAAAATGTTTAAACGATTTTTGGGTGTGATATGTAACAGAAAAAGGCCTAAAACCACGTATTACTTGAGGGATCAAAATACATGCAATTTTTTCAGCGCAAACAAAAAAAAAGCTGCAGCTACGTATTTGCCAATGGACTGCAGAGGCCTAATCCCTGTCTATACAGTAGACTGGATTCTGTCACTCTCCCTGCTCCTGCGACTCTCTCTCCCTCCCTAGGCTAAATGCAGATTGTATTTAATACGGACAATTACCCCTTAGAGGGGCTGCTAGTATGACGGCTCAGCTTCAGCACCAGTATCTAAACTGTAGGACTCTGCTTCATTATACTGTGCACACACAGGCCTGGACAAGCACACTCTCCCTCCAATACAAAGTGTCACAGAGCTGTGCAATGGCGTCATTGTGCCTACCAGAGCGGCACCTGGTCTTATATAACTCCTGATGATGTCAAACGGCCAGCCAATCACAGGCCATCCTCAAATGCTTATTGGCTGTGTAACAGATGCCAAATATGTGGGGTAGCGGTTCGCATTTTACATCAAGTACCACCCATTTCTCGCTGAGTAACAATCACGTCTGAGCACCGTGATGCTCGAGTGATAACCGAGTATAACCGAGCACGTTCGCTCATCCCGAATGAGCATTATCACTCATGTATCTGGGTTTTCGAATGTGTTTGGCACTCGGCGATCATTGGCTGGTGTTTGGATTGAACGCTTGAATCCCCGCTGCACATCTTTGGCGCCTGTTACACATCCGATAAACAAGCGGGGGTTGCCTGCCAGTCCCTGTAATACCATAGCCATCTTAGTAGTGGCATTACAGGCAGGGCTAAGGGCTTTGCAGTCCATTGCTAAATATATAGCTGCTGCATGTGACTACATTTTTGGCGGACTAAAACAATTTACTATAATGTCATCCATACAGCTTAACGTGCTTAGTGTTACATTACAGTTGTATATAAAACTCCAAAAAGCCCTGCAATATTTTTTTATGGATTCAGTAAGTCATCCATACAGTTTAACATGCTTTGAAAATTATGGTGATTTTAAATGTTTAAAAACTGCTTGGCCTGCTCCAGGTGATCACATTTTATTATTCCAAAAATTGACTATTCTCATCCAAACAGTTTAACGTGCTTTGTGTGAAAATACGGTAGTTTACTGGTGTGTGACATCACCAAGCACAGGAAATCTACACTTCACATGCTGGCAAAGTTTTGTGAGCAGCAGATGTCAGTTGTCAAATTCCAGCTCCAAAGCACCTGTCATTATTCTGGTCAGTCTGTGCACATAAAAACTGAAGAGTGGGTATGGATGTCTGACATTTGTGCTGTTCTCCAAGACGTTGAGGAATCCACAAAGATGGTTAGCCACTATGACACCCTCTTCAGCGCCACGATCCCGCTTCTGCGCCTACTTAAACAGTAGCTGCTGCCAATTAAACATGAAGCTTTGCATGTGGACCAGGTGGGGATAAAGCCTCACCTCATCTGCAAACAGATGACAGCAGCACATAAAGGGTTTTTAATTTTCAATATTTCAATGAGGCCCCCCAATTGTTGTCTTCAAGGGTCTATGGATGACTGGATGACCCTCCTACAATATTTTCATGGCTTTGCACTTGCAGAGCTTTTATCAGTGTAGGAGTACATCAACTACACTTTATTCACAATATTGAATGAGGCAATACAGCTGGTGCCTTTGAGGGTCTATGGATGACCCTGCTTGCAATGTTTGACAGTCTTTGCACTTAGTGCATAGCCTTTATGATTCTAGGAGAACCACTACTTGACAATGTGAACATAATGTATATGAGGCCTCCTTTATGTCTAATAAAGTGTTTATCTCAGTCCTGTTTCCATCAGATTTTTGGGAGTTCTTACTTCCTTCATAAGTGACACTGAAATTTCCAACTACAAAACCTTGTCTAGGCTAAACTGCAACCCCAGATAATTTTACTTTCTGATAACATACATTAATATAAAACACATTTCACCACTTGGGATGTCAGGTGCCGAGCCGGGCGTAATACGCAATGCGACTGATTAAGAAGCTGGAATTCAATGATGAAGATGTGCAGCCCAGGACTGGTCTCCATACAGTGCATTTAGGGACGCTCTCCACAGATATCAGCGGTCATGTCTCTTCTGTATCTGCAGCTCCTCACATCACTCAGAGACCTGGTGACTCCTCTCCCCAATATTACACATCCTGCCAGAGATCAGAATCTGCAGAAAGTGAAAGTGAAAGGGACATGACACAAAGGCATTTTATAAGAACTTCACACTCACAGACAAGGAAGAAGAAGCAGAGACGTGGGGGCTCAGTGGTCAGAGACTCCATAACATAGACCTGATCCTACATGGACTGAGCGATCACCAGGAGGGAGAGAAGAATCACAGAGCAGAGAAGTCAGAAGAGGTGGAGGAGCAGAGATCTGAGGAGCAGGTGACAACACCCAGAGAACAGGCTGATAGATTGGAGAATCCGGGTAACCAAAGCCACATCCAGAACAGAGCAGGTGAGATGTCAGCGGATAATGGAGGTAAAGCAGGAGAGAGCGAAGAGACGTTGCCTGTGGAGGAGAGGAACACTGAGGATGGATCAGATACAGCGCCATCTGCAGGAGAGAGGGAAAAGATCTTACCTGAGGAGAAGAGGAACACTGAGGATGGATCAGATACAGCGCCATCTGCAGGAGAGAGGGAAGAGACCTTATCTGAAGGGAAGAGGAACACTGAAGATGGATCAGATACAGCGCCACCTGTAGGAGGGAGGGAAGAGACCTTATGTGAAGGGAAGAGGAACTCTGAGGATGGATCAGATACAGCGCCATCTGCAGGAGAGAGGGAAAAGATCTTACCTGAGGAGAAGAGGAACACTGAAGATGGATCAGATACAGCGCCACCTGTAGGAGGGAGGGAAAAGATCTTACCTGAGGAGAAGAGGAACACTGAGGATGGATCAGATACAGCGCCACCTGTAGGAGGGAGGGAAAAGATCTTACCTGAGGAGAAGAGGAACACTGAGGATGGATCAGATACAGCGCTATCTGCAGGAGATTGGGAAGAGACCTTATCTGAAGGGAAGAGGAACACTGAAGATGGATCAGATACAGCGCCACCTGTAGGAGGGAGGGAAGAGATCTTATATGAATGGAAGAGGAACTCTGAGGATGGATCAGATACAGCGCCATCTGTAGGAGGGAGGGAAGAGACCTTATGTGAAAGGAAGAGGAACTCTGAGGATGGATCAGATACAGCGCCGTCTGCAGGAGAGAGGGAAGAGATCTTATGTGAAGGGAAGAGGAACTCTGAGGATGGATCAGATACAGCAACATCTGCAGGAGAGTGGGAAGAGAAGTTGCCTGTGGAGGAGAGGAACACTGAGGATGGATCAGATGCAGCAACATCTGCAGGAGAGAGGGAAGAGATCTTACCCGAGGAGAAGAGGAACACTGAAGATGGATCAGATACAGCGCCATCTGCAGGAGAGAGGGAAGAGACCTTATGTGAAGGGAAGAGGAACACTGAGGATGGATCAGATACAGCGCCATCTGCAGGAGAGAGGGAAGAGATCTTATCTGAGGAGAAGAGGAACACTGAGGATAGATCAGATACAGCGCCACCTGTAGGAGAGAGGGAAGAGATCTTATATGAAGGGAAGAGGAACACTGAAGATGGATCAGATACAGCAACATCTTCAGGAGAGTGGGAAGAGATCTTATCTGAAGGTCAATATGAAGGTGAGACTTGTAATGTGGTTTCTGCAGATATGAGAGTCTCTAATGAGGAATCACTATTTTATGGGGGCAACAATGGGGCATCACTATATTATGGGGGCAATAAGTGGGCATCACTACATTGTGGGGGCATCACTATATTTTTGGGGCAATAAGGAGGCATCACTATATTATCAATGCTATTAAGGGGGTATCACAAAATTGTGGAGGTAAAAAGGGGGCATCGCTATATTATGGGGGTAAGAAGTGGCCATCACTATATTGTGGGGGCAATAAGGGGATATCATATATTGTGAGGGCAATAAGGGGCATCACTATTTGGGGGGCATCACTACATTTCAGATAATAGAAAAAATTGGAGTCTGGCTCAGCAGGACTGGATTTTCCTTTTCTTTTTGTTTTTCAAAAGAAAATATTTTGCATACAAAAGAAAAATTTACATGGTCGACATGAGCCAGTCATATTTTCTTTTGAAAAATAAAAAGAAAAGGGAAATCCAGTCCTGAGCCGGACTCCAATTTTTTCTATTATCCTTGATGAGAGGCCAGGATGAGGCCGGAGACTGAGCCCCAGGTGGATGAGCATAGAGCAACTGGGTGAGCTGGAATCAAGTTTCTATAATCACTAAATTTTGCTGGCAATAAAGGGGTATCACTACATTGTGGGGGCAATAAGGGAGCATCACTGTATTGTAAGGGCAATTAGGGGGCATAACTATTTGGGGGAGAATGGGGGGGCATGACTATTGAGGAACTAATAAGTGGGCATCACTGTATTGTGGGGGCAATAAGGGCATCATTACAGTGTGGGGCAATAAGGGGAATAACTATATTGTGGGGCCAATAAGGGAGCATCACTATATTGTAAGGGCAATAAAGGGGCATCATTATTTTTGGGGGGCAATGAGGGGGCATCACTATTGAGGAAGCAATAAGTGGGCATCACTGTATTGTGGGGGCCATAAGGGGGCATTACTATATGGGGGGGCAATAAAGGGGCATCTCTATATGGTGGGGAAATAAAGGGGCATCACTATATTGTGGAGGCAATAAGGGGACATCACTATATTGTGGGGGCAATAAGGGGACATCACAACTGTTTAGGGGCATCATCTCTCTTTGTTATTAACTTGTGCCAAACTAAGAGGGCACTATGGAAGTGTATGGAGCATGAGACAGGTAGCATTAGGTTTTGGGGCACAATCTGCGTGGCACTCAGTTTCCTGTGCTATCCTCAGCGGTTTTATTACTCTGACTGTATTATTCGTCATTACTGTGAAGGTGTTATGGGGGAACTGTATTATGGAGGCACTGTATTATGGAGGCACTGTATTATGGGGCACTGTATTATGGGGCACTGTATTATGGGGGCACTGTATTATGGAGGTACTGTATTATAGGGGCACTGTATTATGGGGCACTGTATTATGGGGGCACTGTATTATGGGGCACTGTATTATGGGGCACTGTATTATGGGGGCACTGTATTATGGAGGTACTGTATTATGGGGGCATTGTATTATGGAGGCACTGTATTATGGAGGCACTGTATTATGGGGCACTGTATTATGGGGCACTGTATTATGGGGGCACTGTATTATGGAGGTACTGTATTATGGGGGCACTGTATTATGGGGCACTGTATTATGGGGGCACTGTATTATGGGGCACTGTATTATGGGGCACTGTATTATGGGGCACTGTATTATGGGGGCACTGTATTATGGAGGTACTGTATTATGGGGGCACTGTATTATGGGGCACTGTATTATGGGGCACTGTATTATGGGGCACTGTATTATGGGGGCACTGTATTATGGGGCACTGTATTATGGGGCACTGTATTATGGGGGCACTGTATTATAGGGGCACTGTATTATGGGGGCACTGTATTATGGGGGCACTGTATTATGGGGCACTGTATTATGGGGGCACTGTATTATGGGGCACTGTATTATAGAGGCACTGTATTATGGGGCACTGTATTATAGAGGCACTGTATTATGGGGCACTGTACTATGGGGGCACTGTATTATGGAGGTACTGTATTATGGGGCACTGTATTATGGGGGCACTGTATTATGGGGGCACTGTATTATGGGGCACTGTATTATGGGGGCACTGTATTATGGGGCACTGTATTATGGGGCACTGTATTATGGGGGCACTGTATTATGGGGGCACTGTATTATGGGGGCACTGTATTATGGAGGTACTGTATTATGGGGGCACTGTATTATGGGGCACTGTATTATGGGGGCACTGTATTATGGGTGCACTGTATTATGGGGGCACTGTATTATGGGGCACTGTATTATGGGGGCACTGTATTATGGGGCACTGTATTATGGGGCACTGTATTATGGGGGCACTGTATTATAGAGGCACTGTATTATGAGGGCACTGTATTATGGGGGCACTGTATTATGGGGCACTGTATTATGGGGGCACTGTATTATGGGGCACTGTATTATAGAGGCACTGTATTATGGGGCACTGTATTATAGAGGCACTGTATTATGGGGCACTGTATTATGGGGGCACTGTATTATGGAGGTACTGTATTATGGGGCACTGTATTATGGGGGCACTGTATTATGGGGCACTGTATTATGGGGCACTGTATTATGGGGGCACTGTATTATGGGGCACTGTATTATGGGGGCACTGTATTATGGGGGCACTGTATTATTGGGCACTGTATTATGGGGGCACTGTATTATGCAGGTACTGTATTATGGGGCACTGTATTATGGGGCACTGTATTATGGGGCACTGTATTATGGAGGTTCTGTATTATGGGGGCACTGTATTATGGGGGCACTGTATTATGGGGCACTGTATTATGGGGCACTGTATTATGGGGGCACTGTATTATGGGGCACTGTATTATGGGGGCACTGTATTATGGAGGTACTGTATTATGGGGGCACTGTATTATGGGGCACTGTATTATGGGGGCACTGTATTATGGGGGCATTGTATTATAGAGGCACTGTATTATGGGGCACTGTATTATGGAGGCACTGTATTATGGGGGCACTATTATGGGGCACTGTATTATGGGGTACTGTATTATGGGGCACTGTATTATGAGGGCACTGTATTATGGGGCACTGTATTATGGGGCACTGTATTATGGGGCACTGTATTATGGGGCACTGTATTATGGGGGCACTGTATTATAGAGGCACTGTATTATGGGGGCACTGTATTATGGGGCACTGTATTATGGGGCACTGTATTATGGGGCACTGTATTATAGAGGCACTGTATTATGGGGCACTGTATTATAGAGGCACTGTATTATGGGGCACTGTATTATGGGGGCACTGTATTATGGAGGTACTGTTTTATGGGGCACTGTATTATGGGGGCACTGTATTATGGGGCACTGTATTATGGGGCACTGTATTATGGGGGCACTGTATTATGGGGCACTGTATTATGGGGCACTGTATTATGGGGGCACTGTATTATGGGGGGCACTGTATTATTGGGCACTGTATTATGGGGGCACTGTATTATGGAGGTACTGTTTTATGGGGCACTGTATTATGGGGCACTGTATTATGGGGCACTGTATTATGGGGGCACTGTATTATGGGGCACTGTATTATGGGGGCACTGTATTATGGAGGTACTGTATTATGGGGGCACTGTATTATGGGGCACTGTATTATGGGGCACTGTATTATGGGGCACTGTATTATGGGGGCACTGTATTATGGGGCACTGTATTATGGGGGCACTGTATTATGGAGGTACTGTATTATGGGGGCACTGTATTATGGGGCACTGTATTATGGGGGCACTGTATTATGGGGCACTGTATTATGGGGGCACTCTATTATGGGGGCACTGTATTATGGGGCACTGTATTATGGGGGCACTGTATTATGGGGCACTGTATTATGGAGGCACTGTATTATGGAGGCACTGTATTATGGGGGCACTGTATTATGGGGGCACTGTATTATGGGGGCATTGTATTATAGAGGCACTGTATTGTGGGGCACTGTATTATGGAGGCACTGTATTATGGGGGCACTATTATGGGGCACTGTATTATGGGGGTACTGTATTATGGGGCACTGTATTATGAGGGCACTGTATTATGGGGGCACTGTATTATGGGTGCACTGTATTATGTGGCACTGTATTATGGGGGTACTGTATTATGGTGGCACTGTATTATGGGGGCACTGTATTATGGGGGAACTGTATTATGGAAGCACTGTATTATGAGGGCACTGTATTATAGAGGGAACTGTATTATGGGGGCACTGTATTATAGAGGCACTGTGTTATGGAGGCACTGTATTATGGGGGCACTGTATTATGGGGGCACTGTATTATGGGGGCATTGTATTATAGAGGCACTGTATTATGGAGGTACTGTATTATGGGAGCACTGTATTGTAGAGGCACTGTATTATGGGGGCACTGTACTATGGAGGTACTGTGTTATGGGGGCTCTGTATTATAGAGGCAGTGTATTATGGGGGCACTGTATTATGGGAGCACTGTATTATAGAGGCATTGTAGTATGGGGGCACTGTATTATGGGGGCACTGTATTGTGGGGGCACTGTATTATGGAAGCACTGTATTATGGGGGCACTGTATTATAGAGGCACTGTATTATGGGGCACTGTATTATGGGGCATTGTATTATAGAGGCACTGTATTATGGGGCACTGTATTATAGAGGCACAGTATTATGGGGGCACTGTATTATGGAAGCACTGTATTATGGGGGCACTATATTATGGGGGCACTGTATTATGGGGCACTGTGTTATGGGGCATTGTATTATAGAGGCACTGTATTATGGGGCACTGTATTATAGAGGCACAGTATTATGGGGGCACTGTATTATGGAGGTACTGTATTATGGGGGCACTGTATTATAGAGGCACTGTATTATGGGGGCACTGTAATATGGAGGTACTGTATTATGGGGGCAAAATATTATAGAGGCACTGTATTATGGGGGCACTATATTATGGGGGTACTGTATTATAGAGGCACTGTATTATGGGGGCACTGTATTATGGGGGCACTGTATTATGGCGGCACTGTATTATGGGGCACTGTATTATGGGGGTACTGTATTATGGGGGCACTGTATTATGAGGGCACTGTATTATGGGGCACTGTATTATGGGGCACTATATTATGAGGGCACTGTATTATGAGGGCACTGTATTATGGTTGCACTGTATTATGGGGCACTGTATTATAGAGGCACTGTATTATGGGGCACTGTATTATGGGGGCACTGTATTATGGGGGCATTGTATTATAGAGGCACTGTATTATGGGGGCACTATATTATGGGGGCACTGTATTATGGGGGCACTGTATTATGGGGGCATTGTATTATAGAGGCACTGTATTATGGGGCATTGTATTATAGAGGCACTGTATTATGGAGGCACTGTATTATGGGGGCACTGTATTATGGGGCACTGTATTATGGAAGCACTGTATTATGGGGGCACTGTATTATAGAAGCACTGTATTATGGGGCACTGTATTATGGGGCACTGTATTATGGGGCATTGTATTATAGAGGCACTGTATTATGGGGCACTGTATTATAGAGGCACAGTATTATGGGGGCACTGTATTATGGAGGTACTGTATTATGGGGGCACTGTATTATAGAGGCACTGTATTATGTGGGCACTGTAATATGGAGGTACTGTATTATGGGGCAAAATATTATAGAGGCACTGTATTATGGGGGCACTATATTATGGGGGTACTGTATTATAGAGGCACTGTATTATGGGGGCACTGTATTATGGGGGCACTGTATTATGGCGGCACTGTATTATAGGGCACTGTATTATGGGGGTACTGTATTATGGGGGCACTGTATTATGAGGGCACTGTATTATGGGGCACTGTATTATGGGGCACTGTATTATGGGGCACTGTATTATGGGGGCACTGTATTATGGGGCACTGTATTATGGGGGCACTGTATTATGGAGGTACTGTATTATGGGGGCACTGTATTATGGGGCACTGTATTATGGGGGCACTGTATTATGGGGCACTGTATTATGGGGGCACTCTATTATGGGGGCACTGTATTATGGGGCACTGTATTATGGGGGCACTGTATTATGGGGCACTGTATTATGGAGGCACTGTATTATGGAGGCACTGTATTATGGGGGCACTGTGTTATGGGGGCACTGTATTATGGGGGCATTGTATTATAGAGGCACTGTATTATGGGGCACTGTATTATGGAGGCACTGTATTATGGGGGCACTATTATGGGGCACTGTATTATGGGGGTACTGTATTATGGGGCACTGTATTATGAGGGCACTGTATTATGGGGGCACTGTATTATGGGTGCACTGTATTATGTGGCACTGTATTATGGGGGTACTGTATTATGGTGGCACTGTATTATGGGGGCACTGTATTATGGGGGAACTGTATTATGGAAGCACTGTATTATGAGGGCACTGTATTATAGGGGGAACTGTATTATGGGGGCATTGTATTATAGAGGCACTGTGTTATGGAGGCACTGTATTATGGGGGCACTGTATTATGGGGGCACTGTATTATGGGGGCATTGTATTATAGAGGCACTGTATTATGGAGGTACTGTATTATGGGAGCACTGTATTATAGAGGCACTGTATTATGGGGGCACTGTACTATGGAGGTACTGTGTTATGGGGGCTCTGTATTATAGAGGCAGTGTATTATGGGGGCACTGTATTATGGGAGCACTGTATTATAGAGGCATTGTAGTATGGGGGCACTGTATTATGGGGGCACTTTATTGTGGGGGCACTGTATTATGGAAGCACTGTATTATGGGGGCACTGTATTATAGAGGCACTGTATTATGGGGCACTGTATTATGGGGCATTGTATTATAGAGGCACTGTATTATGGGGCACTGTATTATAGAGGCACAGTATTATGGGGGCACTGTATTATGGAAGCACTGTATTATGGGGGCACTATATTATGGGGGCACTGTATTATGGGGCACTGTATTATGGGGCATTGTATTATAGAGGCACTGTATTATGGGGCACTGTATTATAGAGGCACAGTATTATGGGGGCACTGTATTATGGAGGTACTGTATTATGGGGGCACTGTATTATAGAGGCACTGTATTATGGGGGCACTGTAATATGGAGGTACTGTATTATGGGGGCAAAATATTATAGAGGCACTGTATTATGGGGGCACTATATTATGGGGGTACTGTATTATAGAGGCACTGTATTATGGGGGCACTGTATTATGGGGGCACTGTATTATGGCGGCACTGTATTATGGGGCACTGTATTATGGGGGTACTGTATTATGGGGGCACTGTATTATGAGGGCACTGTATTATGGGGCACTGTATTATGGGGCACTGTATTATGAGGGCACTGTATTATGAGGGCACTGTATTATGGTTGCACTGTATTATGGGGCACTGTATTATAGAGGCACTGTATTATGGGGCACTGTATTATGGGGGCACTGTATTATGGGGGCATTGTATTATAGAGGCACTGTATTATGGGGGCACTATATTATGGGGGCACTGTATTATGGGGGCACTGTATTATGGGGGCATTGTATTATAGAGGCACTGTATTATGGGGCATTGTATTATAGAGGCACTGTATTATGGAGGCACTGTATTATGGGGGCACTGTATTATGGGGCACTGTATTATGGAAGCACTGTATTATGGGGGCACTGTATTATAGAAGCACTGTATTATGGGGCACTGTATTATGGGTCACTGTATTATGGGGGCACTGTATTATAGAGGCACTGTATTATGGGGGCACTGTATTATGGGGGTATTGTATTATAGAGGCACTGTATTATGGGGCACTGTATTATGGAGGCACTGTATTATGGGGGCACTGTATTATGGGGGCACTGTATTATGGGGGCATTGTATTATAGAGGCACTGTATTATGGGGCACTGTATTATGGAGGCACTGTATTATGGGGCACTGTATTATGGGGGCACTGTATTATGGAAGCACTGTATTATGGGGGTACTGTATTATGGGGGCACTGTATTATGGGGGCATTGTATTATAGAGTCACTGTATTATGGGGCACTGTATTATGGGGCACTATATTATGAGGGCATTGTATTATAGAGGCACTGTATTATGGCGGCACTATATTATGGGGCACTGTATTATGGGGGCACTGTATTATGGAAGCACTGTATTATGGAGGTACTGTATTATGGGGGCACTGTATTATAGAGGCACTGTATTATGGGGCACTGTATTATGGGGGCACTGTATTATGGGGGCATTGTATTATGGGGCACTGTATTATGGAGGCACTGTATTATGGGGGCACTGTATTATGGAAGCACTGTATTATGGAAGCACTGTATTATGGGGGCACTGTATTATGGAAGTGCTGTATTATGAGGGAACTGTATTATGGAAGCACTGTATTATGGGGGCACTGTATTATGGAAGTGCTGTATTATGGGGAACTGTATTATGGAAGCACTGTATTATGGGGTACTGCATTATGGGGGCACTGTATTATGGGGCATTGTATTATAGAGGCACTGTATTATGAGGCACTGTAAGATGGGGGCATTGTATTATGGAGGCAATGTATTATGGAGGCACTGTATTATAGAGGCACTGTATTATGGGGCACTGTAATATGGGGGCATTGTATTATAGAGGCACTGTATTATGGAGGCACTGTATTATAGGAGCACTGTATTATGGAAGCACTGTATTATGGGGGCACTGTATTATGGGGGCACTGTATTATGGGGGCTGTTATGGTCCTGGTGGTTAAGAACACATGAAATGACCTGATAGGTAAACCAGAAATAAAGGACAAACTCTGGGAATGTGGGAACTTTACTGACCGCAACCCTGATCCTATCAACACACACTATAGGCAGCTGTGGAGCGTTCCTGACTCGGCCTAGACGCCTCTTCACAGCCTGAGAACTAGCTAACCCTAGAGAGAAACAAAGCCTCACTTGCATCGGAGAAATTTACCCCAAAGTATAGACAGCCCCCCACAAATAATAACGGTGAGATAAGGGGAAAACACAAACATAGAAATGAAAACAGGTTTTAGCAAATGAGGCCCGCTAATAACTAAATAGACAGAAGATAGCAAGGAATCTGTGCGGTCAGTATAAAATACTACAAAAATTATCCACGCAGAGAATACAAAAAAACCCCACACCGACTCACGATGTGAGGGGCGCAACTCTGCACCCCAGAGCTTCCAGCTAGCAAGAAAATAGCATATAAGCAAGCTGGACTTAAATCATCATATACTGAGAAACATTTTCAAAAAAGCAATGAGCAAAAATGAACTAGCATGAACTTAGCTTCTCCAGGAGGAGACAGGTCACAAGGGAAGTCCCAGAGAGATCTGAACCAGTACTGAATACAACGACAGCAGGCAACAAGTAAAGGTCCAGGTGGAGTTAAATAGGCAGCCAGCATAATAGAAAACAAGGCAGCTGGAGCCCAGCTACAGACCAGCCGTATCACTCAAAGCCACCAGAGGGAGCCCAAGAACAGAACTCACAAAGTACCACTCATGACCACAGGAGGGAGTCCGAGAACGGAATTCACAACAGTACCCTCCCCTTGAGGAGGGGTCACCGAACCCTCACCAGAGCCCCAAGGCCAATCAGGACGAGCCAAATGAAAGGCACAAACCAAATCGGCAGCATGGACATCAGAGGCAACAACCCAGGAATTATCCTCCTGACCATAGCCCTTCCATTTAACCAAGTACTGAAGCTTCCGTCTCGAAACACGAGAATCCAAGATCTTCTCCACCACATACTCCAATTCTCCCTCGACCAACACCGGAGCAGGAGGATCAACAGAAGGAACCACAGGCACCACATACCTGCGCAACAATGACCTATGGAACACATTATGAATGGCAAAAGATGCTGGGAGGTCCAAACGGAATGACACAGGGTTGAGGATTTCTGAAATCTTATACGGACCGATGAAACGAGGCTTGAACTTAGGAGAGGAAACCTTCATAGGAACATAACGAGAAGACAACCATACCAAATCCCCCACACGAAGACGGGGACCCACACAGCGACGGCGGTTAGCAAAGCGCGGAGCCCTCTCCTGTGACAACGTCAAATTGTCCACTACATGGTTCCAAATCTGCTGCAACCTATCCACCACAGAATCCACCCCAGGACAGTCAGAAGGCTCGACCTGACCTGAGGAAAAACGAGGATGAAAACCAGAATTACAAAAAAAAAGGTGAAACCAAGGTGGCAGAACTAGCCCGATTATTGAGGGCGAACTCAGCCAATGGCAAAAAAGTCACCCAATCATCCTGATCAGCAGAAACAAAACATCTCAGATAAGTTTCCAAGGTCTGATTAGTTCATTCGGTTTGGCCATTCGTCTGAGGATGGAAGGCCGAAGAAAAAGACAAATCAATGCCCATCTTAGCACAAAAGGACCGCCAAAATCTGGACACAAACTGGGACCCTCTGTCAGACACAATGTTCTCCGGAATACCATGCAAACGAACCACATTCTGAAAAAACAGCGGAACCAAATCAGAGGAGGAAGGCAGCTTAGGCAAGGGCACCAAATGGACCATCTTAGAAAAATGATCACAAACCACCCAGATGACAGACATCCTCTGAGAGACTGGAAGATCCAAAATAAAATCCATGGAAATATGCGTCCAGGGCCTCTTCGAGACAGGCAAAGGCAAAAGCAATCCACTGGCACGAGAACAGCAAGGCTTGGCCCGAGCACAAATCCCACAGGACTGCACAAAGGAACGCATATCCCGCGACAAGGAAGGCCACCAAAAGGACCTAGCCACCAAATCCCTGGTACCAAAAATCCCAGGATGACCCGCCAACACCGAAGAATGAACCTCGGAAATAACTCTACTGGTCCATCTATCCGGGACAAACAGTCTCTCCGGTGGACAACGGTCAGGTCTATCGGCCTGAAATTCCTGCAGCACCCGCCGCAAATCAGGGGAGATGGCAGACAAAATCACCCCTTCTCTGAGGATACCAGCTGGTTCAGAAACTCCCGGAGAGTCAGGCACAAAACTCCTAGAAAGGGCATCAGCCTTCACATTCTTTGAGCCCGGAAGGTACGAAACCACGAAATCGAAACGGGAGAAAAACAGCGACCATAGAGCTTGTCTAGGATTTAACCGCTTGGCAGACTCGAGATAAATCAAATTCTTGTGATCCGTTAAGACCACCACGCGATGTTTGGCTCCCTCAAGCCAATGTCGCCACTCCTCGAATGCCCACTTCATTGCCAACAATTCCCGATTACCAACATCATAATTCCGCTCGGCAGGCGAAAACTTTCTAGAAAAGAAAGCACATGGCCTCATCACAGTGCCATCAGAGCTTCTCTGCGACAAGACAGCCCCTGCTCCAATCTCAGAAGCATCAACCTCGACCTGGAAAGGAAGAGAGACATCCGGCTGACGCAAGACAGGAGCCGAAGAAAACCGACGTTTCAGCTCCTGAAAGGCCTCAACGGCTGCAGGAGACCAATTCGTCACATCAGCACCCTTTTTGGTCAAATCCGTCAAAGGCTTAACCACACTAGAAAAATTAGTGATGAAGCGACGGTAAAAATTAGCAAAGCCCAAGAACTTCTGAAGACTCTTCACCGATGTAGGTTGAGTCCAGTCATAAATGGCCTGGACTTTAACTGGATCCATCTCGATAGTAGAAGGAGAAAAAATAAAGCCCAAAAAGGAAACCTTCTGGACTCCGAAGAGACATTTAGAGCCCTTCACAAACAAGGCATTGGCACGCAGGACCTGAAATACCATCCTGACCTGCTTCACATGAGATTCCCAATCATCAGAAAAGACCAAAATATCATCCAGGTACACAATCATAAATCTATCCAGATACTCTCGGAAGATGTCGTGCATGAAGGACTGAAACACGGAAGGGGCATTAGAAAGCCCAAAAGGCATCACCAAGTACTCAAAATGGCCTTCGGGCGTATTAAATGCTGTTTTCTATTCATCGCCCTGCTTTATACGCACAAGATTATAAGCTCCTCGAAGATCTATCTTGGTGAACCAACTGGCCCCCCTTATCCGAGCAAACAGATTGGACAGCAGAGGCAAAGGGTACTGAAATTTGACCGTGATTTTATTTAGAAGGCGATAATCTATACAGGGTCTCAGAGAACCATCCTTCTTGGCCACAAAAAAGAACCCTGCACCCAAAGGTGACGAGGACGGGTGAATATGCCCTTTCTCCAAAGACTCCTTTATATAACTCCGCATAGCGGCATGTTCTGGTACAGATAAATTAAAAAGTCGACCCTTAGGGAACTTACTACCAGGAATCAAATTTATAGCACAATCACAATCCCTATGAGGAGGTAGGGCACTGGATTTGGGCTCATCAAATACATCCTGGTAATCCGACAAAAATTCAGGGACTTCAGTAGGAGTAGAAGAAGCAATCGACACCAAAGGAACATCTCCATGTACCCCTTGACAACCCCAACTTGACACAGACATTGCTTTCCAATCCAGAACTGGATTATGAACCTGCAGCCATGGCAGACCCAACACGACAACGTCATGCAAATTATGTAACACCAGAAAGCGAATAACCTCCTGATGTGCAGGAGTCATGCACATGGTCACTTGAGTCCAGTACTGAGGCTTATTCTTGGCCAATGGCGTAGCATCAATTCCCTTTAGTGGTATAGGGAATTGCAAAGGCTCCAAGATAAAACCACAGCGCCTGGCAAATGACAAATCCATCAAATTCAGGGCAGCGCCTGAATCCACAAAAGCCATTACTGAGTAGGATGACAGAGAGCAAATCAAAGTAACAGACAAAATGAATTTAGGCTGTACAGTACCAATGGTGACAGACTTAGCGAACCTTTTTGTGCGCTTAGAACAATCAGAGATAACATGAGTGGAATCACCACAGTAAAAGCACAACCCATTCTGACGTCTGTGATTTTGCCGTTCAATTCTGGTCAGAATCCTGTCACATTGCATAGACTCAGGCTTCTGCTCAGAAAACACCGCCAGATGGTGCACAGGTTTGCGCTCCCGCACACGCCGATCAATCTGAATGGCCAAAGACATCGACTCATTCAGACCCGCAGGCGTGGGGAGCCCCACCATAACATCCTTAAGGGCTTCAGAAAGACCCTTTCTGAAAATCGCTGCCAGGGCACACTCATTCCATTGAGTGAGCACAGACCACTTCCTAAACCTCTGACAGTAAACCTCTGCTTCATCCTAACCCTGAGAGAGAGCCAGCAAAATCTTTTCTGCCTGGTCTACTAGATTAGGTTCCTCATAAAGCAATCCAAGCGCCAGAAAAAATGCATCCACATTTAGCAATGCAGGATCTCCTGGCGCCAGGGAGAATGCCCAATCTTGTGGGTCACCACGTAACAAAGAAATAATAATTTTAACTTCCTGAACAGGGTCACCAGAGGAACGAGGTCTCAGAGAAAGAAACAGTTTGCAATTATTTTTAAAATTCAAAAACTTAGATCTATCTCCAGAGAACAACTCAGGAATTGGTATTTTAGGCTCTGACATAGGACTGTGAACTACATAATCCTGAATGCTTTGTACCCTTGCAGTGAGATGATCCACACTAGAGGACAGACTTTGAATGTCCATATCTGCAGCTGAGTCCTGAACCACCCAGAGATTAAGGGGAGGAGAGAGGCTAAACACACTGCAGAGGAGAAAAAAAAAATGAGCTCAGGACTTCTCTTATCCCTCTTTTGCGATGCATTAACACTTTACTGGCCTGCTGTACTGTTATGGTCCTGGTGGTTAGGAACACATGAAATGACCTGATAGGTAAACCAGAAATAAAGGACAAGCTCTGGGAATGTGGGAACTTTACTGACCGCAACCCTGATCCTATCAACACACACTATAGGCAGCCGTAGACGCCTCTTCACAGCCTGAGAACTAGCTAACCCTAGAGAGAAACAAAACCTCACTTGCCTCAGAGAAATTTACCCCAAAGTATAGACAGCCCCCCACAAATAATAACGGTGAGATAAGGGGAAAACACAAACATAGAAATGAAAACAGGTTTTAGCAAATGAGGCCCGCTAATAAATAAATAGACAGAAGATAGCAAGGAATCTGTGCGGTCAGTATAAAATACTACAAAAATTATCCACGCAGAGAATACAAAAAACCCCCACACCGACTCACGATGTGAGGGGCACAACTCTGCACCCCAGAGCTTCCAGCTAGCAAGAAAATAGCATATAAGCAAGCTGGACTAAAATCATCATATACTGAGAAGCATTTTCAAAAAAGCAATGAGCAAAAATGAACTAGCATGAACTTAGCTTCTCCAGGAGGAGACAGGTCACAAGGGAAGTCCCAGAGAGATCTGAACCAGTACTGAATACAACGACAGCAGGCAACAAGTAAAGGTCCAGGTGGAGTTAAATAGGCAGCCAGCATAGCAGAAAACGAGGCAGCTGGAGCCTAGCTACAGACCAGCCGTATCACTCAAAGCCACCAGAGGGAGCCCAAGAACAGAACTCACAAAGTACCACTCATGACCACAGGAGGGAGTCCGAGAACAGAATTCACAACAGGGGGCATTGTATTATGGGGCACTGTATTATGGAGGCACTGTATTATGGGGGCACAGTATTATGGGGGCACGGTATTATGAAAGCACTGTATTATGGAGGTACTGTATTATGGAAGTGCTGTATTATGGGGGCACTGTATTATGGGGGCACTGTATTATGGGGCACTGTATTATGGGGCACTGTATTATGGAGGCACTGTATTATGGGGGCACTGTATTATGGGGGCACTGTATTATGGAAGCACTGTATTATGGAGGTACTGCATTATGGAAGTACTGTATTATGGGGGAACTGTATTATGGGGCACTGTCTTATGGGGGAACTGTATTATGGGGCACTGTGTTATGGAGACCCTGTAATTGTGGGGGCACTGTTACACAGGGGGCAGGATCTGTTTGCAGTGTTATCTGTGGGGAATATAAATAGTTTTTGCTGCTCCCTGTGATATTATCTTTGGGCGCTGTTTGTGGCAATGCTATTACAGCTGTAGGAGTCAGTAATGGAACAGCAGGAGGGGAGGTCGGCGTTGTAGGAAAAGGAGAAAGCTTTGTCTGTATTGGAAAAAGAGAAAAGCAAATTCTATTTTCATATATTATAGAAGAAGTTTTTGTTGCTCTGAAGAATATGAGGAATATAATTTCATGCCTATTATATCCAGTCTGAGAGTATAGGCCTCTTGCAAAGTGTGAATCTGAGACAGGACACTTGCCTCAGCAGGTGGTCCAGCTTCAAAAGCTCCAAAGAGGAAAAACTCCCAGCCCCAGCAGTCTAGCTCTTACCAACGCCTTTCTTGCAGGATGACAACCACTGGGAGCCCAAGCTGCTTAACTGCTTCAAACAAATCCCCTCTTTAATAAGTAGTTATGGAGTTAGTGTACATCCCAGCCATATACTGATTACATTTTCGAGATCTCGGGAACGGGCCATATGCCTGTCGAAGTTTTGACCCGTTCTAGCACCCCAGGGTGGGGAGTTATGTAGTACAGCTAGTAGAAGCCAGGTATCGAAACCGTGTATAGTCTCCAAGTGTAACGGGGGCCTGGCCGAATCCAATAGCACCAGAGCTGCCTCCCTTTGACTTTCCATTGAGAGGTTATCATCCATCATAGGTTTTGGAGTTTCAGTTACCAGATCTAAGGGGAGGGAAACTAAGACCATCCCAGGGGCAGTAAAGTGAGTGACCAACCAAGGGGTTAAATGCTTGTTTGAGACTGTGGCCCTTGGTCACTTCTACAAGAGGTCACACCATGTTTTGTTTTGGAAAAAAATGGAAACATCTGGCACCCCACATCTTTCATGTGGCTGCCAGCACTAAGGCCGGGTTCACACTTGCGTACCGGAGCTTTACGGACGGCTGCATACTTCCTCCATGAAGCTCCGCCCACTTCAGCACTTCTTGTGTTTAGGTCCGTCTACTTCTTCATGCATCCTGCGTACCTATCTTTAACATTGGGATATGCAGGACATGCGGATGGATGCGGATGCGGATGTTGCATTCCCGTGTGGTCGGCGGGTGCATCAAAATGACACATCCACATACATCCGCATGTCCTGCGTACCCAATGTTAAAGATAGGTACGCAGGATGCATGAAGACGTAGGTGGACCTAAACAGAAGAAGTGCTGAAGTGGTCGAAGCTTCACGGAGGAAGTACGCAGCCGTCCGTAAAGCCCCGGTATGAAAGTGTGAACGTAGGGTAAGGCTTAACATCAAGCCAGTAGCTAACTTTTGTATCATCTGCTTATACTTATTGTACTACCCCCTGTATTTACATATCTGACTTCTGTATGCAGTATGTATATCCATTGTGTATACAGTGTTTAGTCTAATGCGCCTTTAAGATGATTAAGTATCCAATTTATCCTTGGCCTGCGCTTTTATCTCGATCCATGAATCCACTCATCTGTGTTATCAGTTTTGACTTCCGATACTACTGGGGCTGGTTTCCGGCCTGATATAACCCCGTTAACAGACCTGGCTTATATCTAACGAGGAACTGGTGGCAGTTCTACTGGGCTGAGCAGGAGCTATTTCACTGGTGATAGTGGCCCCTCAGCCTGTCAGGATTGTGAGTGAGTGTTATGCCATGCTGGCGGAAGCATGGACCACCCTCTCTGACTCTCTGTGCCTCTCTGGACCCGTGTGGACAGGGAACGTCTGTGTAAAACTGTGCCAAGCTGACCTTGCACGTCCCCAAGGAGTGTGAGTTGGGTGACTGTACCATGGGACCCCCCGACATGTTAGTGACATCAGGCGGGGCTGCCAGGTGCCGTTGTTTACAGTTACATTACTTCTAAAACTGCAAAAATGAGGAAAGACACGGCCGAGTTATATCATCTTAATATGTGAGTCAGAAGCAAGGTGTATAAGAATAGTGGAAGGGCGCACTCATATTTAACATAGGACCAATAGTTTACGTCTTATCCCACAACTCACAGATCAATATAACCTGTATATAATGTGTATGATATGTATACAGGGTCACCTGTAGATAATGATTATCTCATTTGTCCTCAGGTGATACAGAGACTGGAGACGATGGGGAAAAGCAGAAGACACCGGAGGATGACTCTCCACCATCGTCCAGTAAAGGACCAGGGTGAGCAGCATCCAGCAATCTTTTCCAATTTCACCTGAACTAATTTTCATAAACATTTGGATGTAGATCTGTGATTTTTTGTCTTGTATAATCTTCTCTGTATACATATTTTATCTATCAGTTTTACAGAATTCACTTTCTCAAAAATATGATGGCCCCTTAAGTACCCCCTGGTGTCGCTCCAGCACCTCTGTGGCTTTTTGTCCCATTACTAATAGTAAAAGTTCCCAGTAATAGATTTCTCAAGTTCTCCTCAAATGGTTAGTACAAAACACAAACTTAGTAGTACAAAATAGGGCACCTTTGGCACCCCTTTTTCACAAGCCATTGCTTGTACACTTTTAAAAGAGGTAATTTGTTCCTACTTTCTAAATAAAACAATACATTTTCGATGGCTTGGTAAAAGGCCTCTGTATTTGTTTAATCATTTTGATAATATCTAATCTGTTGCGAATCCCAGAAAAGGATATTTTTTCACTCCTAGTTAAGACATCAAAGAGTTAAAAAGGGGTTCAGTACAGTTCTAGGAGAGCGCTGCAGCGTTGAGATTTCCCAAAGCTCACACTTGTGGGTGACCTTTTAGCAAAGGGCGCCGCATTAGATTAGCTGCTACTTACCCTCATAAATCCTATGAAGTCGGTAAAGGTGAACCTCATTTTTCAAACTCCTTGTCTGCATTCTAAAGTGTTTTGTGGCATTGAAAGGTAAATCGCCCAAAGTGACTTCTTTTAACTGCTTGGAGTTTTTGGAAACCTGCAGCATTTAACAGATGCCCAAAAGTCTGAAAATACAAACAACAAGTATTTATTTACATAGAAATGAATACGTTCTTTCTTTTCAGTGTTTTCCGAGCACTTTGATAATCAGGAGGACTTGCTCCAAACCAGCCTAAGGTCCAAACAGGGGACCTCAGCTATCTGTCTCTTATAATATGCAACATTTTCTCTGGCTCAGATAAATAGTCAGGACTAAATGTATTATTAATAAATGTGAAATAAAACACAATAGATGTGAAAATCACTTTATTGGAAGGACAGTTTAATGATGTGAAAATGCTGAAAATGTGACAAGTTTCAGTATCTTTTACCGAAGTCCCCATCTTTATTTGCCCTTATAAGACAATCATGAAGCCCCCGAGGTGTATACTAGCCCCCCAATCTACTATGCACCAGGTATAATGCAGTGTATACTTATGGGGGAAGGAAGGCTCCTCTAGAATCAGGGTCCAGACTGGAAAACACCTCTGTACCCCCTGAAGACAGGGACAAACATGTGGAGAAAAGGTGGAAGAAGAGAAGAAGGGAATAGAAAACAGAACAAAGAGGAAAAGAAGAAAAGAAACAAAAGGAGAGGAGGAGATTGGAGAAGAATGCGAGAAGTGAAATAAAGAGAGAAAAAGAGAAGGAAAAGGAGAGAGGAAGAGAAGGAGCCTAGAGACGAATGAGAGAAGAAGAGAATTAAGGAGAGAAAAAGAGAAGGAAACGGAGAGAGAAAGAGATTGAGAATGGAGAAGAATGAGAGAAGAGAAATAAAGAGAGAAAAAGAGAAGAGGGAAGAAATGTAGAAGAGGGCACAAAGTTCTCCGCTGCTTTTTGGACTCCATTTGTGAAAACACTGCGTCATCCTCTTGTCACATGTGATGGAATTTGTTATGGAGACGTAAAACTGGACGTCTAGTGCTGGAGTCAGACCGGGGACCCAGGGGCCCAATCCTCAGATACCCACATGTCCACAGTTTCACACACATCGTTGATGGTTGTATGGTTTTTTTGCAGGTAAACAGTAGGTTTCACCCAGAATCCCAAGTGTCCATTAACAATCAGTGCGGTGTGCCCTGTATATAGGGCATCAGGTGACCGCGCCCACTGATCACATAGGGGTGGGGACTGTCCTGCACAGGGGCCTCGGGGGGATTCACCGGTCCTCCTGTAGGCCAGTCCAGATAAATATCTCATGACTGTCATGTTTGCTGCAGATGTTTGTTTTTCTTTCTCTTTGCATTTAGGTGTAACGATGGAAATAAATCTGTTGGATTCTTCTGCTGGGACCAGAATCCAGATGTGATATCACTGATTGGTCGGTTGTCACCTGTTATCAGCTCTGGCAATATAATACCAGGCTCCCCGGACTATGAGAGCGACTGGACAAGTGTAGAAAGATGTAGTCCAGTCATAATGATCTGCTCGTCACAGACCCCTACTTCCACCCTGCGGAAAATGCTGGACGTCTGCTCCCGCTCACACGGTACGAGACGCCTGACTAGGATGCCGGGATGTCTCCTGAGAAATCTGGATATCTGTTGTGAAATTGGATTTTGGGCTCCCCCGGTGGCCACTGGTGGAATTGAACTGGTGTGCATCATCCTCTCTGTTCACCTGTTTCCATCAGGATGTGGGAGTCGCTATTTAGCCTTGCTCCTCTGTCACTTCCATGCCGGTCAACATTGTAATCAGAAGCCTTTCTGTGCATGTTCCTGCTGCTAGACAACTCCCAGCTAAGTTGGACTTTAGTCCTTGTTTGTTTTTGCATTTTGTTCCAGTTCACAGCTGTAGTTTCGTTTCTGTGTCTGGAAAGCTCTTGTGATCTGAAATTGCCACTCTGATGTTATGAGTTAATACTAGAGTCTTAAAGTAATTTCAGGATGGTGTTTTGATAGGGTTTTCAGCTGACCATGAAAGTGCCCTTTCTGTCTTCCTGCTATCTAGTAAGCGGACCTCAATTTTGCTAAACCTATTTTCATACTACGTTTGTCATTTCATCTAAAATCACCGCCAATATTTGTGGGGGCCTCTGTCTGCCTTTCGGGGAAATTTCTCTAGAGGTGAGCCAGGACTATATTTTCCTCTGCCAGGATTAGTTAGTCCTCCGGCCGGCGCTGGGCGTCTAGGGATAAAACGCAGGCTACGCTACCCGGCTACTGTTAGTTGTGTGGCAGGTTTAGTTCATGGTCAGTTTAGTTTCCATCCTTCCAAGAGCTAGTTCTTATGTTTGCTGGGCTATGTTCTCTTGCCATTGAGAACCATAACAGTTTGACCGGCCAAAAAGGGTTAAATTAATTGACAGAGAAAGGAGAGAAAAGAGAAGTCTGCTGAAGATTTTTTTTTTTCCTTCAGTTCTGCGTGTGCTTGTAATTGAATCTCTTGCAAGTCTGCCTATATTGCAGCCTTTCTCTCTCTCTCTCCTTCTAATCCTGGAATGGCTCTGTGTTCACCTGTTTAAAATGGATATTCAGAGTTTAGCTGCAGGTTTGAATAATCTCACCACGAAAGTTCAAAATTTACAAGATTTTGTTGTTCATGTTCCTATATCTGAACCTAGAATTCCTTTGCCTGAATTTTTCTCGGGGAATAGATCTTGCTTTCAAAATTTCAAAAATAATTGCAAGTTGTTTTTGTCCCTGAAATCTCGCTCTGCTGGAGATCCTGCTCAGCAGGTCAGGATTGTGATTTCCTTGCTCCGGGGCGACCCTCAGGATTGGGCTTTTGCATTGGCTCCAGGGGATCCTGCGTTGCTCAATGTGGATGCGTTTTTTCTGGCCTTGGGGTTGCTTTATGAGGAACCTCAGTTAGAACTTCAGGCGGAAAAGGCCTTGATGTCCCTATCTCAGGGGGAAGACGAAGCTGAAATATACTGCCAGAAATTCCGTAAATGGGCTGTGCTTACTCAGTGGAATGAGTGCGCCCTGGCGGCGAATTTCAGAGAGGGTCTCTCTGATGCCATTAAGGATGTTATGGTGGGGTTCCCTGTGCCTGCGGGTCTGAATGAGTCCATGACAATGGCTATCCAGATCGATAGGCGTCTGCGGGAGCGCAAACCTGTGCACCATTTGGCGGTGTCTACTGAGAAGACGCCAGAGAATATGCAATGTGATAGAATTCTGTCCAGAAGTGAACGGCAGAATTTTAGACGAAAAAATGGGTTGTGCTTCTATTGCGGTGATTCAACTCATGTTATATCAGCATGCTCTAAGCGTACTAAGAAGCTTGATAAGTCTGTTTCAATTGGCACTTTACAGTCTAAGTTTATTCTATCTGTGACCCTGATTTGTTCTTTATCATCTATTACCGCGGATGCCTATGTCGACTCTGGCGCCGCTTTGAGTCTTATGGATTGGTCCTTTGCCAAACGCTGTGGGTATGATTTGGAGCCTCTTGAAACTCCTATACCCCTGAAGGGGATTGACTCCACCCCATTGGCTAGCAATAAACCACAATACTGGACACAAGTAACTATGCAGATTAATCCGGATCACCAGGAGATTATTCGCTTTCTTGTGCTGTATAACCTACATGATGTGTTGGTGCTTGGATTGCCATGGCTGCAATCTCATAACCCAGTCCTTGACTGGAAAGCTATGTCTGTGTTAAGCTGGGGATGTAAGGGGACGCATGGGGACGTACCTGTGGTTTCCATTTCATCATCTATTCCCTCTGAGATTCCTGAATTCTTGACTGAATATCGTGACGTTTTTGAAGAACCTAAGCTTGGTTCATTACCTCCGCACCGGGAGTGCGATTGTGCCATAGATTTGATTCCGGGTAGTAAATACCCTAAGGGTCGTTTATTTAATCTGTCTGTGCCTGAACATGCTGCTATGCGAGAATATATAAAGGAGTCCTTGGAAAAGGGACATATTCGTCCTTCGTCATCTCCCTTAGGAGCCGGTTTTTTCTTTGTGGCTAAGAAAGATGGCTCTTTGAGGCCGTGCATTGATTATCGGCTTTTGAATAAAATCACGGTTAAATATCAATATCCGTTGCCACTGCTGACTGATTTGTTTGCTCGCATAAAGGGGGCCAAGTGGTTCTCTAAGATAGATCTCCGTGGGGCGTATAATTTGGTGCGAATTAAGCAGGGGGATGAGTGGAAAACCGCATTTAATACGCCCGAGGGCCACTTTGAGTATTTGGTGATGCCTTTTGGTCTTTCAAATGCCCCTTCAGTCTTTCAGTCCTTTATGCATGACATTTTCCGTGATTATTTGGATAAATTTATGATTGTGTATCTGGATGATATTTTGATTTTTTCGGATGACTGGGACTCTCATGTCCAGCAGGTCAGGAGGGTTTTTCAGGTTTTGCGGTCTAATTCCTTGTGTGTGAAGGGTTCTAAGTGCGTTTTTGGGGTTCAAAAGATTTCCTTTTTGGGATATATTTTTTCCCCCTCTTCCATCGAGATGGATCCTGTCAAGGTTCAGGCTATTTGTGATTGGACGCAACCCTCTTCTCTTAAGAGTCTTCAGAAATTTTTGGGCTTTGCTAACTTTTATCGTCGATTTATTGCTGGTTTTTCTGATGTTGTTAAACCATTGACTGATTTGACTAAGAAGGGTGCTGATGTTGCTGATTGGTCCCCTGCTGCTGTGGAGGCCTTTCGGGAGCTTAAGCGCCGCTTTTCTTCCGCCCCTGTGTTGCGTCAGCCTGATGTTGCTCTTCCTTTTCAGGTTGAGGTCGACGCTTCTGAAATCGGAGCTGGGGCGGTTTTGTCGCAGAGAAGTTCCGATTGCTCCGTGATGAGACCTTGTGCTTTTTTCTCGCGTAAATTTTCGCCCGCCGAGCGGAATTATGATGTTGGGAATCGGGAGCTTTTGGCCATGAAGTGGGCTTTTGAGGAGTGGCGTCATTGGCTTGAGGGGGCTAGACATCAGGTGGTGGTATTGACTGACCACAAAAATCTAATTTATCTTGAGTCCGCCAGACGCCTGAATCCTAGACAGGCGCGCTGGTCGTTGTTTTTCTCTCGGTTTAATTTTGTGGTGTCCTACCTGCCGGGTTCTAAGAATGTTAAGGCGGATGCCCTTTCTAGGAGTTTTGAGCCTGACTCCCCTGGTAATTCTGAACCTACAGGTATCCTTAAGGATGGAGTGATATTGTCTGCCGTTTCTCCAGACCTGCGGCGGGCCTTGCAGGAGTTTCAGGCGGATAGACCTGATCGTTGCCCACCTGGTAGACTGTTTGTTCCTGATGATTGGACCAGTAAAGTCATTTCTGAGGTTCATTCTTCTGCGTTGGCAGGTCATCCTGGAATCTTTGGTACCAGGGATTTGGTGGCAAGGTCCTTCTGGTGGCCTTCCCTGTCTCGAGATGTGCGAGGCTTCGTGCAGTCTTGTGACGTTTGTGCTCGGGCCAAGCCTTGTTGTTCTCGGGCTAGTGGATTGTTGTTGCCCTTGCCTATCCCGAAGAGGCCCTGGACGCACATCTCGATGGATTTTATTTCGGATCTTCCTGTTTCTCAGAAGATGTCTGTCATCTGGGTGGTGTGTGATCGTTTCTCTAAGATGGTCCATTTGGTTCCCCTGCCTAAGTTGCCTTCTTCTTCCGAGTTGGTTCCTCTGTTTTTTTCAAAATGTGGTCCGTTTGCATGGTATTCCAGAGAATATCGTTTCTGACAGAGGTACCCAATTCGTGTCTAGATTTTGGCGAGCATTCTGTGCTAGGATGGGCATAGATTTGTCTTTCTCGTCTGCTTTCCATCCTCAGACTAATGGCCAGACCGAGCGGACGAATCAGACCTTGGAGACATATTTGAGGTGTTTTGTGTCTGCAGATCAGGATGATTGGGTTGCTTTTTTGCCTTTAGCGGAGTTTGCCCTCAATAATCGGGCCAGCTCTGCCACCTTGGTGTCTCCCTTTTTCTGTAATTCGGGGTTTCATCCTCGATTTTCTTCTGGTCAGGTGGAATCTTCGGATTGTCCTGGAGTGGATGCTGTGGTGGAGAGGTTGCATCAGATTTGGGGGCAGGTAGTGGACAATTTGAAGTTGTCCCAGGAGAAGACTCAGCTTTTTGCCAACCGCCGGCGTCGGGTTGGTCCTCGGCTTTGTGTTGGGGACTTGGTGTGGTTGTCTTCTCATTTTGTCCCTATGAGGGTTTCTTCTCCCAAGTTTAAGCCTCGGTTCATCGGCCCGTACAAGATATTGGAGATTCTTAACCCTGTGTCCTTCCATTTGGACCTCCCTGCATCTTTTTCTATTCATAATGTTTTTCATCGGTCATTATTGCGCAGGTATGAGGTACCGGTTGTGCCTTCCGTTGAGCCTCCTGCTCCGGTGTTGGTTGAGGGCGAGTTGGAGTACGTTGTGGAAAAAATCTTGGACTCCCGTGTTTCCAGACGGAAACTCCAGTATCTGGTCAAATGGAAGGGATACGGTCAGGAGGATAATTCTTGGGTGACTGCCTCTGATGTTCATGCCTCCGATTTGGTCCGTGCCTTTCATAGGGCTCATCCTGATCGCCCTGGTGGTTCTGGTGAGGGTTCGGTGCCCCCTCCTTGAGGGGGGGGTACTGTTGTGAAATTGGATTTTGGGCTCCCCCGGTGGCCACTGGTGGAATTGAACTGGTGTGCATCATCCTCTCTGTTCACCTGTTTCCATCAGGATGTGGGAGTCGCTATTTAGCCTTGCTCCTCTGTCACTTCCATGCCGGTCAACATTGTAATCAGAAGCCTTTCTGTGCATGTTCCTGCTGCTAGACAACTCCCAGCTAAGTTGGACTTTAGTCCTTGTTTGTTTTTGCATTTTGTTCCAGTTCACAGCTGTAGTTTCGTTTCTGTGTCTGGAAAGCTCTTGTGATCTGAAATTGCCACTCTGATGTTATGAGTTAATACTAGAGTCTTAAAGTAATTTCAGGATGGTGTTTTGATAGGGTTTTCAGCTGACCATGAAAGTGCCCTTTCTGTCTTCCTGCTATCTAGTAAGCGGACCTCAATTTTGCTAAACCTATTTTCATACTACGTTTGTCATTTCATCTAAAATCACCGCCAATATTTGTGGGGGCCTCTGTCTGCCTTTCGGGGAAATTTCTCTAGAGGTGAGCCAGGACTATATTTTCCTCTGCCAGGATTAGTTAGTCCTCCGGCCGGCGCTGGGCGTCTAGGGATAAAACGCAGGCTACGCTACCCGGCTACTGTTAGTTGTGTGGCAGGTTTAGTTCATGGTCAGTTTAGTTTCCATCCTTCCAAGAGCTAGTTCTTATGTTTGCTGGGCTATGTTCTCTTGCCATTGAGAACCATAACAGTTTGACCGGCCAAAAAGGGTTAAATTAATTGACAGAGAAAGGAGAGAAAAGAGAAGTCTGCTGAAGATTTTTTTTTTTTCCTTCAGTTCTGCGTGTGCTTGTAATTGAATCTCTTGCAAGTCTGCCTATATTGCAGCCTTTCTCTCTCTCTCTCCTTCTAATCCTGGAATGGCTCTGTGTTCACCTGTTTAAAATGGATATTCAGAGTTTAGCTGCAGGTTTGAATAATCTCACCACGAAAGTTCAAAATTTACAAGATTTTGTTGTTCATGTTCCTATATCTGAACCTAGAATTCCTTTGCCTGAATTTTTCTCGGGGAATAGATCTTGCTTTCAAAATTTCAAAAATAATTGCAAGTTGTTTTTGTCCCTGAAATCTCGCTCTGCTGGAGATCCTGCTCAGCAGGTCAGGATTGTGATTTCCTTGCTCCGGGGCGACCCTCAGGATTGGGCTTTTGCATTGGCTCCAGGGGATCCTGCGTTGCTCAATGTGGATGCGTTTTTTCTGGCCTTGGGGTTGCTTTATGAGGAACCTCAGTTAGAACTTCAGGCGGAAAAGGCCTTGATGTCCCTATCTCAGGGGGAAGACGAAGCTGAAATATACTGCCAGAAATTCCGTAAATGGGCTGTGCTTACTCAGTGGAATGAGTGCGCCCTGGCGGCGAATTTCAGAGAGGGTCTCTCTGATGCCATTAAGGATGTTATGGTGGGGTTCCCTGTGCCTGCGGGTCTGAATGAGTCCATGACAATGGCTATCCAGATCGATAGGCGTCTGCGGGAGCGCAAACCTGTGCACCATTTGGCGGTGTCTACTGAGAAGACGCCAGAGAATATGCAATGTGATAGAATTCTGTCCAGAAGTGAACGGCAGAATTTTAGACGAAAAAATGGGTTGTGCTTCTATTGCGGTGATTCAACTCATGTTATATCAGCATGCTCTAAGCGTACTAAGAAGCTTGATAAGTCTGTTTCAATTGGCACTTTACAGTCTAAGTTTATTCTATCTGTGACCCTGATTTGTTCTTTATCATCTATTACCGCGGATGCCTATGTCGACTCTGGCGCCGCTTTGAGTCTTATGGATTGGTCCTTTGCCAAACGCTGTGGGTATGATTTGGAGCCTCTTGAAACTCCTATACCCCTGAAGGGGATTGACTCCACCCCATTGGCTAGCAATAAACCACAATACTGGACACAAGTAACTATGCAGATTAATCCGGATCACCAGGAGATTATTCGCTTTCTTGTGCTGTATAACCTACATGATGTGTTGGTGCTTGGATTGCCATGGCTGCAATCTCATAACCCAGTCCTTGACTGGAAAGCTATGTCTGTGTTAAGCTGGGGATGTAAGGGGACGCATGGGGACGTACCTGTGGTTTCCATTTCATCATCTATTCCCTCTGAGATTCCTGAATTCTTGACTGAATATCGTGACGTTTTTGAAGAACCTAAGCTTGGTTCATTACCTCCGCACCGGGAGTGCGATTGTGCCATAGATTTGATTCCGGGTAGTAAATACCCTAAGGGTCGTTTATTTAATCTGTCTGTGCCTGAACATGCTGCTATGCGAGAATATATAAAGGAGTCCTTGGAAAAGGGACATATTCGTCCTTCGTCATCTCCCTTAGGAGCCGGTTTTTTCTTTGTGGCTAAGAAAGATGGCTCTTTGAGGCCGTGCATTGATTATCGGCTTTTGAATAAAATCACGGTTAAATATCAATATCCGTTGCCACTGCTGACTGATTTGTTTGCTCGCATAAAGGGGGCCAAGTGGTTCTCTAAGATAGATCTCCGTGGGGCGTATAATTTGGTGCGAATTAAGCAGGGGGATGAGTGGAAAACCGCATTTAATACGCCCGAGGGCCACTTTGAGTATTTGGTGATGCCTTTTGGTCTTTCAAATGCCCCTTCAGTCTTTCAGTCCTTTATGCATGACATTTTCCGTGATTATTTGGATAAATTTATGATTGTGTATCTGGATGATATTTTGATTTTTTCGGATGACTGGGACTCTCATGTCCAGCAGGTCAGGAGGGTTTTTCAGGTTTTGCGGTCTAATTCCTTGTGTGTGAAGGGTTCTAAGTGCGTTTTTGGGGTTCAAAAGATTTCCTTTTTGGGATATATTTTTTCCCCCTCTTCCATCGAGATGGATCCTGTCAAGGTTCAGGCTATTTGTGATTGGATGCAACCCTCTTCTCTTAAGAGTCTTCAGAAATTTTTGGGCTTTGCTAACTTTTATCGTCGATTTATTGCTGGTTTTTCTGATGTTGTTAAACCATTGACTGATTTGACTAAGAAGGGTGCTGATGTTGCTGATTGGTCCCCTGCTGCTGTGGAGGCCTTTCGGGAGCTTAAGCGCCGCTTTTCTTCCGCCCCTGTGTTGCGTCAGCCTGATGTTGCTCTTCCTTTTCAGGTTGAGGTCGACGCTTCTGAAATCGGAGCTGGGGCGGTTTTGTCGCAGAGAAGTTCCGATTGCTCCGTGATGAGACCTTGTGCTTTTTTCTCGCGTAAATTTTCGCCCGCCGAGCGGAATTATGATGTTGGGAATCGGGAGCTTTTGGCCATGAAGTGGGCTTTTGAGGAGTGGCGTCATTGGCTTGAGGGGGCTAGACATCAGGTGGTGGTATTGACTGACCACAAAAATCTAATTTATCTTGAGTCCGCCAGACGCCTGAATCCTAGACAGGCGCGCTGGTCGTTGTTTTTCTCTCGGTTTAATTTTGTGGTGTCCTACCTGCCGGGTTCTAAGAATGTTAAGGCGGATGCCCTTTCTAGGAGTTTTGAGCCTGACTCCCCTGGTAATTCTGAACCTACAGGTATCCTTAAGGATGGAGTGATATTGTCTGCCGTTTCTCCAGACCTGCGGCGGGCCTTGCAGGAGTTTCAGGCGGATAGACCTGATCGTTGCCCACCTGGTAGACTGTTTGTTCCTGATGATTGGACCAGTAAAGTCATTTCTGAGGTTCATTCTTCTGCGTTGGCAGGTCATCCTGGAATCTTTGGTACCAGGGATTTGGTGGCAAGGTCCTTCTGGTGGCCTTCCCTGTCTCGAGATGTGCGAGGCTTCGTGCAGTCTTGTGACGTTTGTGCTCGGGCCAAGCCTTGTTGTTCTCGGGCTAGTGGATTGTTGTTGCCCTTGCCTATCCCGAAGAGGCCCTGGACGCACATCTCGATGGATTTTATTTCGGATCTTCCTGTTTCTCAGAAGATGTCTGTCATCTGGGTGGTGTGTGATCGTTTCTCTAAGATGGTCCATTTGGTTCCCCTGCCTAAGTTGCCTTCTTCTTCCGAGTTGGTTCCTCTGTTTTTTTCAAAATGTGGTCCGTTTGCATGGTATTCCAGAGAATATCGTTTCTGACAGAGGTACCCAATTCGTGTCTAGATTTTGGCGAGCATTCTGTGCTAGGATGGGCATAGATTTGTCTTTCTCGTCTGCTTTCCATCCTCAGACTAATGGCCAGACCGAGCGGACGAATCAGACCTTGGAGACATATTTGAGGTGTTTTGTGTCTGCAGATCAGGATGATTGGGTTGCTTTTTTGCCTTTAGCGGAGTTTGCCCTCAATAATCGGGCCAGCTCTGCCACCTTGGTGTCTCCCTTTTTCTGTAATTCGGGGTTTCATCCTCGATTTTCTTCTGGTCAGGTGGAATCTTCGGATTGTCCTGGAGTGGATGCTGTGGTGGAGAGGTTGCATCAGATTTGGGGGCAGGTAGTGGACAATTTGAAGTTGTCCCAGGAGAAGACTCAGCTTTTTGCCAACCGCCGGCGTCGGGTTGGTCCTCGGCTTTGTGTTGGGGACTTGGTGTGGTTGTCTTCTCGTTTTGTCCCTATGAGGGTTTCTTCTCCCAAGTTTAAGCCTCGGTTCATCGGCCCGTACAAGATATTGGAGATTCTTAACCCTGTGTCCTTCCATTTGGACCTCCCTGCATCTTTTTCTATTCAGAATGTTTTTCATCGGTCATTATTGCGCAGGTATGAGGTACCGGTTGTGCCTTCCGTTGAGCCTCCTGCTCCGGTGTTGGTTGAGGGCGAGTTGGAGTACGTTGTGGAAAAAATCTTGGACTCCCGTGTTTCCAGACGGAAACTCCAGTATCTGGTCAAATGGAAGGGATACGGTCAGGAGGATAATTCTTGGGTGACTGCCTCTGATGTTCATGCCTCCGATTTGGTCCGTGCCTTTCATAGGGCTCATCCTGATCGCCCTGGTGGTTCTGGTGAGGGTTCGGTGCCCCCTCCTTGAGGGGGGGGTACTGTTGTGAAATTGGATTTTGGGCTCCCCCGGTGGCCACTGGTGGAATTGAACTGGTGTGCATCATCCTCTCTGTTCACCTGTTTCCATCAGGATGTGGGAGTCGCTATTTAGCCTTGCTCCTCTGTCACTTCCATGCCGGTCAACATTGTAATCAGAAGCCTTTCTGTGCATGTTCCTGCTGCTAGACAACTCCCAGCTAAGTTGGACTTTAGTCCTTGTTTGTTTTTGCATTTTGTTCCAGTTCACAGCTGTAGTTTCGTTTCTGTGTCTGGAAAGCTCTTGTGATCTGAAATTGCCACTCTGATGTTATGAGTTAATACTAGAGTCTTAAAGTAATTTCAGGATGGTGTTTTGATAGGGTTTTCAGCTGACCATGAAAGTGCCCTTTCTGTCTTCCTGCTATCTAGTAAGCGGACCTCAATTTTGCTAAACCTATTTTCATACTACGTTTGTCATTTCATCTAAAATCACCGCCAATATTTGTGGGGGCCTCTGTCTGCCTTTCGGGGAAATTTCTCTAGAGGTGAGCCAGGACTATATTTTCCTCTGCCAGGATTAGTTAGTCCTCCGGCCGGCGCTGGGCGTCTAGGGATAAAACGCAGGCTACGCTACCCGGCTACTGTTAGTTGTGTGGCAGGTTTAGTTCATGGTCAGTTTAGTTTCCATCCTTCCAAGAGCTAGTTCTTATGTTTGCTGGGCTATGTTCTCTTGCCATTGAGAACCATAACAGTTTGACCGGCCAAAAAGGGTTAAATTAATTGACAGAGAAAGGAGAGAAAAGAGAAGTCTGCTGAAGATTTTTTTTTTTTCCTTCAGTTCTGCGTGTGCTTGTAATTGAATCTCTTGCAAGTCTGCCTATATTGCAGCCTTTCTCTCTCTCTCTCCTTCTAATCCTGGAATGGCTCTGTGTTCACCTGTTTAAAATGGATATTCAGAGTTTAGCTGCAGGTTTGAATAATCTCACCACGAAAGTTCAAAATTTACAAGATTTTGTTGTTCATGTTCCTATATCTGAACCTAGAATTCCTTTGCCTGAATTTTTCTCGGGGAATAGATCTTGCTTTCAAAATTTCAAAAATAATTGCAAGTTGTTTTTGTCCCTGAAATCTCGCTCTGCTGGAGATCCTGCTCAGCAGGTCAGGATTGTGATTTCCTTGCTCCGGGGCGACCCTCAGGATTGGGCTTTTGCATTGGCTCCAGGGGATCCTGCGTTGCTCAATGTGGATGCGTTTTTTCTGGCCTTGGGGTTGCTTTATGAGGAACCTCAGTTAGAACTTCAGGCGGAAAAGGCCTTGATGTCCCTATCTCAGGGGGAAGACGAAGCTGAAATATACTGCCAGAAATTCCGTAAATGGGCTGTGCTTACTCAGTGGAATGAGTGCGCCCTGGCGGCGAATTTCAGAGAGGGTCTCTCTGATGCCATTAAGGATGTTATGGTGGGGTTCCCTGTGCCTGCGGGTCTGAATGAGTCCATGACAATGGCTATCCAGATCGATAGGCGTCTGCGGGAGCGCAAACCTGTGCACCATTTGGCGGTGTCTACTGAGAAGACGCCAGAGAATATGCAATGTGATAGAATTCTGTCCAGAAGTGAACGGCAGAATTTTAGACGAAAAAATGGGTTGTGCTTCTATTGCGGTGATTCAACTCATGTTATATCAGCATGCTCTAAGCGTACTAAGAAGCTTGATAAGTCTGTTTCAATTGGCACTTTACAGTCTAAGTTTATTCTATCTGTGACCCTGATTTGTTCTTTATCATCTATTACCGCGGATGCCTATGTCGACTCTGGCGCCGCTTTGAGTCTTATGGATTGGTCCTTTGCCAAACGCTGTGGGTATGATTTGGAGCCTCTTGAAACTCCTATACCCCTGAAGGGGATTGACTCCACCCCATTGGCTAGCAATAAACCACAATACTGGACACAAGTAACTATGCAGATTAATCCGGATCACCAGGAGATTATTCGCTTTCTTGTGCTGTATAACCTACATGATGTGTTGGTGCTTGGATTGCCATGGCTGCAATCTCATAACCCAGTCCTTGACTGGAAAGCTATGTCTGTGTTAAGCTGGGGATGTAAGGGGACGCATGGGGACGTACCTGTGGTTTCCATTTCATCATCTATTCCCTCTGAGATTCCTGAATTCTTGACTGAATATCGTGACGTTTTTGAAGAACCTAAGCTTGGTTCATTACCTCCGCACCGGGAGTGCGATTGTGCCATAGATTTGATTCCGGGTAGTAAATACCCTAAGGGTCGTTTATTTAATCTGTCTGTGCCTGAACATGCTGCTATGCGAGAATATATAAAGGAGTCCTTGGAAAAGGGACATATTCGTCCTTCGTCATCTCCCTTAGGAGCCGGTTTTTTCTTTGTGGCTAAGAAAGATGGCTCTTTGAGGCCGTGCATTGATTATCGGCTTTTGAATAAAATCACGGTTAAATATCAATATCCGTTGCCACTGCTGACTGATTTGTTTGCTCGCATAAAGGGGGCCAAGTGGTTCTCTAAGATAGATCTCCGTGGGGCGTATAATTTGGTGCGAATTAAGCAGGGGGATGAGTGGAAAACCGCATTTAATACGCCCGAGGGCCACTTTGAGTATTTGGTGATGCCTTTTGGTCTTTCAAATGCCCCTTCAGTCTTTCAGTCCTTTATGCATGACATTTTCCGTGATTATTTGGATAAATTTATGATTGTGTATCTGGATGATATTTTGATTTTTTCGGATGACTGGGACTCTCATGTCCAGCAGGTCAGGAGGGTTTTTCAGGTTTTGCGGTCTAATTCCTTGTGTGTGAAGGGTTCTAAGTGCGTTTTTGGGGTTCAAAAGATTTCCTTTTTGGGATATATTTTTTCCCCCTCTTCCATCGAGATGGATCCTGTCAAGGTTCAGGCTATTTGTGATTGGACGCAACCCTCTTCTCTTAAGAGTCTTCAGAAATTTTTGGGCTTTGCTAACTTTTATCGTCGATTTATTGCTGGTTTTTCTGATGTTGTTAAACCATTGACTGATTTGACTAAGAAGGGTGCTGATGTTGCTGATTGGTCCCCTGCTGCTGTGGAGGCCTTTCGGGAGCTTAAGCGCCGCTTTTCTTCCGCCCCTGTGTTGCGTCAGCCTGATGTTGCTCTTCCTTTTCAGGTTGAGGTCGACGCTTCTGAAATCGGAGCTGGGGCGGTTTTGTCGCAGAGAAGTTCCGATTGCTCCGTGATGAGACCTTGTGCTTTTTTCTCGCGTAAATTTTCGCCCGCCGAGCGGAATTATGATGTTGGGAATCGGGAGCTTTTGGCCATGAAGTGGGCTTTTGAGGAGTGGCGTCATTGGCTTGAGGGGGCTAGACATCAGGTGGTGGTATTGACTGACCACAAAAATCTAATTTATCTTGAGTCCGCCAGACGCCTGAATCCTAGACAGGCGCGCTGGTCGTTGTTTTTCTCTCGGTTTAATTTTGTGGTGTCCTACCTGCCGGGTTCTAAGAATGTTAAGGCGGATGCCCTTTCTAGGAGTTTTGAGCCTGACTCCCCTGGTAATTCTGAACCTACAGGTATCCTTAAGGATGGAGTGATATTGTCTGCCGTTTCTCCAGACCTGCGGCGGGCCTTGCAGGAGTTTCAGGCGGATAGACCTGATCGTTGCCCACCTGGTAGACTGTTTGTTCCTGATGATTGGACCAGTAAAGTCATTTCTGAGGTTCATTCTTCTGCGTTGGCAGGTCATCCTGGAATCTTTGGTACCAGGGATTTGGTGGCAAGGTCCTTCTGGTGGCCTTCCCTGTCTCGAGATGTGCGAGGCTTCGTGCAGTCTTGTGACGTTTGTGCTCGGGCCAAGCCTTGTTGTTCTCGGGCTAGTGGATTGTTGTTGCCCTTGCCTATCCCGAAGAGGCCCTGGACGCACATCTCGATGGATTTTATTTCGGATCTTCCTGTTTCTCAGAAGATGTCTGTCATCTGGGTGGTGTGTGATCGTTTCTCTAAGATGGTCCATTTGGTTCCCCTGCCTAAGTTGCCTTCTTCTTCCGAGTTGGTTCCTCTGTTTTTTCAAAATGTGGTCCGTTTGCATGGTATTCCGGAGAATATCGTTTCTGACAGAGGTACCCAATTCGTGTCTAGATTTTGGCGAGCATTCTGTGCTAGGATGGGCATAGATTTGTCTTTCTCGTCTGCTTTCCATCCTCAGACTAATGGCCAGACCGAGCGGACGAATCAGACCTTGGAGACATATTTGAGGTGTTTTGTGTCTGCAGATCAGGATGATTGGGTTGCTTTTTTGCCTTTAGCGGAGTTTGCCCTCAATAATCGGGCCAGCTCTGCCACCTTGGTGTCTCCCTTTTTCTGTAATTCGGGGTTTCATCCTCGATTTTCTTCTGGTCAGGTGGAATCTTCGGATTGTCCTGGAGTGGATGCTGTGGTGGAGAGGTTGCATCAGATTTGGGGGCAGGTAGTGGACAATTTGAAGTTGTCCCAGGAGAAGACTCAGCTTTTTGCCAACCGCCGGCGTCGGGTTGGTCCTCGGCTTTGTGTTGGGGACTTGGTGTGGTTGTCTTCTCGTTTTGTCCCTATGAGGGTTTCTTCTCCCAAGTTTAAGCCTCGGTTCATCGGCCCGTACAAGATATTGGAGATTCTTAACCCTGTGTCCTTCCATTTGGACCTCCCTGCATCTTTTTCTATTCATAATGTTTTTCATCGGTCATTATTGCGCAGGTATGAGGTACCGGTTGTGCCTTCCGTTGAGCCTCCTGCTCCGGTGTTGGTTGAGGGCGAGTTGGAGTACGTTGTGGAAAAAATCTTGGACTCCCGTGTTTCCAGACGGAAACTCCAGTATCTGGTCAAATGGAAGGGATACGGTCAGGAGGATAATTCTTGGGTGACTGCCTCTGATGTTCATGCCTCCGATTTGGTCCGTGCCTTTCATAGGGCTCATCCTGATCGCCCTGGTGGTTCTGGTGAGGGTTCGGTGCCCCCTCCTTGAGGGGGGGGTACTGTTGTGAAATTGGATTTTGGGCTCCCCCGGTGGCCACTGGTGGAATTGAACTGGTGTGCATCATCCTCTCTGTTCACCTGTTTCCATCAGGATGTGGGAGTCGCTATTTAGCCTTGCTCCTCTGTCACTTCCATGCCGGTCAACATTGTAATCAGAAGCCTTTCTGTGCATGTTCCTGCTGCTAGACAACTCCCAGCTAAGTTGGACTTTAGTCCTTGTTTGTTTTTGCATTTTGTTCCAGTTCACAGCTGTAGTTTCGTTTCTGTGTCTGGAAAGCTCTTGTGATCTGAAATTGCCACTCTGATGTTATGAGTTAATACTAGAGTCTTAAAGTAATTTCAGGATGGTGTTTTGATAGGGTTTTCAGCTGACCATGAAAGTGCCCTTTCTGTCTTCCTGCTATCTAGTAAGCGGACCTCAATTTTGCTAAACCTATTTTCATACTACGTTTGTCATTTCATCTAAAATCACCGCCAATATTTGTGGGGGCCTCTGTCTGCCTTTCGGGGAAATTTCTCTAGAGGTGAGCCAGGACTATATTTTCCTCTGCCAGGATTAGTTAGTCCTCCGGCCGGCGCTGGGCGTCTAGGGATAAAACGCAGGCTACGCTACCCGGCTACTGTTAGTTGTGCGGCAGGTTTAGTTCATGGTCAGTTTAGTTTCCATCCTTCCAAGAGCTAGTTCTTATGTTTGCTGGGCTATGTTCTCTTGCCATTGAGAACCATAACAGATATCCCTCCATAACTGCATGTGTGATGGGGGATGTGGTGGGCTCAGTGGTGAAAGCTATGGTAGTTGTGCTCAGTATATACTCAGGATTGGGGAGGTCAGCAATGTAGAACGTAATAATTAATTTATAACCTTTAATTTAGATTTAAGTAAAACTCCCTCAGGTAGAAAAGACAAGAAACAAAGACGCCCAGAGAAATCCCTATAGATGACAGAGGACCCCGCAGTCAGGATAAGGTTAGATAATGATATTGGCTAGTTTTATTCCTAATCTTTAGGACAGGTATAACCAAAATCTCAGAATCAATAGGAACCGTCTCACCCAATACTCAGGTGGTGTTCTCATAGTTTATCCCATTGGAGAGAACAGGAGGGTCACTCTTTACCCCATTAGAAAGATGTCCAGGGATCACATAAATAGATGCCCCATTGTCTTCGCGTTTCATCTATTGATTCCTTGGTGGAGATAAGGACCAAATAGGGGGAATAATATATGAGCTGTAGCGACTGAGAGCTAAGGATCCCACATCCACCTGTGGGGAGAAATCGCCTGGTGTAGTGTTATGGCGAGAGTGTGTGTTGAAATCACATACCGCCCATCGCTGAAGACGTCCAACACCAGAGAATCTACTGATTCACTAAGAAAGATGGATGGAATTACCCTTGAACCAGACATGATTTGGGGTAGCATTGATCTACATGCATTATATTCCTCCATAAATCATTGTGATGGTCCTAAAGCAGTGTGATTCTTCTTACAGAGAAGAGGTCAGCAATGTTTGGGGCATAATGAGTTTCTTTTGACACTTTTGGAATTTTGTCTCACCAAGACCTTTTTTCTCATCAGTGGCTCCTTTTACCAACAGCTCATGGGCACATTCTTAGGCAGCCGTTGTGTGCCATCATATGCAGCTTGCTCCTGGGTTGGTTTGAGGAGACCATGGTTTTTGGTGAGAACTGTTTTAAGGACACCCACAAAATTGTTTTATGGTCATGCTATATTGACAACTTTCTGGTCTTATGGAACTGTGATCCAACTAGTTTTTCTAATTTTATGTCCAGTTTGAACCATAATTGCTTGTGTATATCTATTACTTCAGAGTGTTATTCAATGGAGCATCCGTTTCTGGATATCGCTCTACGAAAAACTCCTGAAGGGCATTTACAAACCAAAATTTATAGAAAACTCACTTCTAGTAATGTCCTACTTCGCTTGGACAGTCACTACTCTATACCTTTGAAAAAAGGCATCTCCAGGGGTAACACGTAATTGTTCCTCTGACACAGATTATAAAGATCAGTCCAAGATTCTTCATAAACGCTTTCTCGACAGGGGGTATCCGGATGGGATCTTAAGTAGGGCTTACAATGAGACTAAGAACATAAATATAACTTATCTTCTTGTTCCTCGCCTCCCCTTCATTACATCGCTACCTTTGACAGTGGCTCACAACAGGCTTGTTGGATCCTACAAAAATATTGGCCAATTTTTCAGATGGATGGGGACATTGGAGATTTCGTCAGCTCAAGTCCTAGAATCACCTTTCAAAAAGGCAGGTCCATAGGTGATAGACTTGTCCATAGTCATTTGTCCCCCCCCCCCCCCCCCCCAAATGTACAACATGGCTTTTTTCCAATATCCTTGATATTTCAAATGTAGTGGATGCATTGCCTGCCTGGTAATGGCAATAGGCAATACCTTTACAAGCAGTGTCACAGGAGCAGAATACCAATTTCCCTCCTTCACAAACTGGTGAACAAAAAGCATTATATATAGGGCTGCATGCCAATGAGGCCTAGAATATATAGGGAAATGAACCCGAGAACTTAGAAGGAGTATTGGAGAACATCTTAGAGATGACGCCCACAAAAGAGACAATTTCTTGGTCGGACATACCGTATTAACATCACCCACAATGCTGATGCTTTCCTCTTGAGTGTCATGGAAATTGACAAGGTCAATATCCCTAAGAGTGGAGGTAATCGGAATCGACATGTCCTACAATGTGAGACTAGGCGGATATACCATCTTAGGACACAAGTAGCGCTTGGTCTCAATGAGACCGTCACCTTCAGCTGTTTCATTTAGGAGAGGGATTCCTAGAGAGAACCGCTGTCGAGTGGGGGCGCCACTTCATTTCCCCCTAGGGTGCCAACCTCCACTGATAGGTGGGTGCACAGCGTTACGGTAAAATAGTATTGATACATTTTCTAGCTGATTCCCCCCCGAACTTCTCCTCAATGTATCCATCCATTGATTTTGCACATTTTTTGCCATGATCTATCATTGTTTCCTGCTTTTTAAGTCCCCAATTCTACTTTATTTTCCTCCCTCTATATATTTTGAGGGTGCAGGAACTATTATTTACTCGGGAGGTTGGAAGAATTGGCGGTTCTCCGCCTCGTCCCCACTCATAGAGGAATTCAGGCATCGTGAATTTTCTCTAGATGAGATTCACCTCTCCCCTAACTTACATTTTCTGCCACTTTAGAATTATGAAATGGTTATTTTCCATATGTGGATCTATATTTTGTTGTCATTTATGTCATTATCATTACTATAGACCACATGTCCTGGTCACCTGCAGTCCTTATCAATATGGTCCATGAGATGGCGTATAGTCACGAGTGCTCTCCAATCCCTGCTCTCCATCGGATGGGACGCCTCCGTTCTGAGGCAGCACACCGGAAGTCTCACTTGGCGGCCACAGGTGCATTCCAGGCTTGGCTTCACCGGAAATGACATCTTCGGTGATGGTGGTATGTGAAATAAACGCACACTGCCGCAATAACACTACACCAGGTGATTTCTCCCCAGGGGAATGTTGGATCCTTATGTCTCAGCCACCATGGCTCATATATTGTTCACCCCTTTTTGGTCCTTATCTCCCCTGAGGAATCAATATATGAAACGCATAGGGAGACCATGGGGCATCTATTTATGTGATCCCTGGGGGTCTTTCTGATGGGGTAATGTGTGACCCTCCCTTTCTATCAACAGGATTTACTCTTGATCCATTTGTTAAGGGATCTGCCCTGAACATAAGCTGTGAGGACACCGACAGAGTATCCGGTCAGATCGTCCCCATTGGTTCTCAGATTTTGGTTAGACCTCTCCTAACGATAACTATCTAACCTTCTCCTGACTGCGGGGGTCCTCTATCATCTGTACGGAGGTCTCTGGGCATCTTTGTGTCTTTGTGTCCTCACCCTGAGGGATTTTTACTTATGTCTAAATTAAAGGTTGTATTGTGATGATTACATTCCTCACTGATTGCAGCAGGTATGTACTATACTCAGGATTGTACATGTGTGTTATACACAATGATGGGAGTCGTAGTCCTCAGGATTGAATATGTGTATTAGACACAATGATGGGAGTCGTAGTCCTCCTACCTGTTATAATGTGTCGCTGTGTATGATCAGGGTCAGAGGAGATGATGATGGTCATTACTGATCTGGAGGACACAGAATCCGAGAGAAGAAGACACTCAAAGTGGGAGTCAGGAGGATGCCCCCCGTGTCCCCTGGTGACACTGACCGAGGCCGACATGGATGTGATCTGTACATCAGACAGTGGCGATAAATCTGCAGAGGGGAGTATGGCCATAAAAGTGTTGCGGATGAGGGAGATCCTACAGACCGCGGCAGGTGAGGACACGTCTCTGCTTTCATCATTGATCCCAGGATGTTGGGGGCAGTAGTTGTGTACGTCATGAATCACCTAAAGAGAGTGATGGAGAGGAGAAGCCGTCATTATCACTTATGTGATGGCGCGTAGTTAACCCCATCCTCACCACTGCGGTCACTGCCGAGCTCAGGGGGACATAGGGCAGAGAGGAGAAGATGACTACACGGCAGGTCCTGATGGGGGTTATAATCACTTTTCTTTACTTTACAGAAAATGTACAAAACCGATTCCTACAACGAATGGTAAGAAAACGTCGGATCTGCCGATATTATTATCATATAATAATCAGCGGGTGAGGACGGAGGAAGATCCTGGAGATTACAGACATCCCACTATATGTATCTGATGTCACAGAAATCCCCGCATGTGTCCAGTGCCGGAGGGAAGAAGCCACTTCTACTACGCCGACTCCTCCTGACCGGTCTGTACAAGAGGAGGGAGCGATGCATGTGTGACCGCCGGCACTGGACACAGATCATGGCGGCTCCCAGAGAATCAGAGCACAACTAGGGGACGCCATAACTAGTGTGTAACACCTGGGAGCGCCATAACTAGTGTGTAACACCAGGGGGCACCTGGTGGTTAAGGAGCAACATGGGACAAGCTCTGAGGAGGTGGTATCTTTACTGACCGCAGTTCCTGATCCTAACACCAACACTAGTAATAGCCGTGGGATGTTCCTGTCACTCCCTAGACACCTCGTCACAGCCTGAGAACTAACTACCCCTAAAGATGGAAACAGAAAGCTATCTTGCCTCAGAGAAATTCCCAAAAGGAAAGATAGCCCCCCACATATATTGACTGTGAGTGGAGAGGGAAATGACATACACAGAAATCAAAACAGATTTTAGCAAAGGAGGCCAAAACTAATCTAGAGAATAGGAAAGGATACTGTGCGGTCAGTATTAAAAACTAAAAATCCATGCAGAGTTTACAAAAATAATCTCCACACCGACTCACGGTGTGGAGGGGCAAATCTGCTTCCCCAGAGCTTCCAGCTAGCCTGAATATATCATAATGACAAGCTGGACAAAAAGAAACATAACATGAGCTGAGCAATAAAGTCCAAAGCAAATGGACAACCAAAAGAACTAGCAAGAACTTATCTTTTGCTGAAATGGACAGGCCATCAGAGAAATCCAAGGAGAGATCTGAATCCAACCCAGAAAACATTGACAGCTGGCATGAACTGAAGACCAGAGCCAGGTTAAATAGCAAGGCCAGGAGAGACGATCAGTGAAAGCAGCTGCTACAGCTAAACTCAAGGAGCAGCAGTTCCACTCGAAACCACCAGAGGGAGCCCAAGGGCAGAACTCACAAAAGTACCATTCACAACCACAGGAGGGAGCCCAAAAACGGAATTCACAACAGGCACCATAACTAGTGTGTAACACCAGGGGGCACCATAACTGGTGAGTAATACTAGAGGGCGCCATAATTAGCGTGTAACACCAGGGGGCGCCATAACTAGCGTGTAACACCAGGGGGCGCCATAACTAGTGTGTAACACCAGGGGGCACCATAACTAGTGAGTAATACTGGAGGGCGCCATAATTAGCGTGTAACACCAGGGGGCGCCATAACTAGCGTGTAACACCAGGGGGCGCCATAACTAGTGTGTAACACCAGGGTGCGCCATAACTAGTGTGTAACACCAGGGGAGTCTTATCTAGCATGTAACACCAGGGGGCACCATAACTAGTGTGTAACCCCAGGGGGTGCCATAACTAGTGTCTAACACCAGGGGGAGTCATAACTAGTGTGTAACACCAGGGGGCGCCATGACTAGTGTGTAACACCAGGAGGCACCATAACTAGTGAGTAACACCAGGGGGCGCCATAACTAGTGTGTAACACCAGGGGGCACCATAACTACTGTCTAACACCAGGGGGTGCTATAAGTACTGTGTAACACCAGGGGGCGCCATAACTAGTGTGTAACACCAGGGGGCACCATAACTTGTGTGTAACACCAGGGGGAGTCATAACTAGTGTGTAACAGCAGGGAGCGCCAAAACTAGTGTGCAACACCAGGGGGAGCCATAACTAGTGTGTAACACCAGGGGGCACCATAACTAGTGTGGAACACCAGGGGGCACCATAACTAGTGTGTAACACCAGGGGGCACCACAACAAGTGTGTAACACCACGGGGCACCATAACTAGGGTGTATCACCAGGGGGCGCCATATCTAGTGTGTAACACCAGGGGGCACCACAACAAGTGTGTAACACCAGGGGGCACCATAACTAGTGTGTAACACCAGGGGGCACCATAAATAGTGTGTAACACCAGGGGGCGCCATAACTAGTGAGTAACACCAGGGAGCGCCATAAATAGTGTGTATCACCAGGGGGCGCCATAACTAGTGTGTAACACCAGGGAGCGCCATAACTAGTGTGTATCACCAGGGGGCGCCATAACTAGTGTGTAACACCAGGGGGAGCCATAACTAGTGTGTAACACCAAGGGGCTCCATAACTAGTGTATATCATCAGGGGGCGCCATAACTAATGTGTAATACCAGGGAGCGCCATAACTAGTGTGTATCACCAGGGGGCACCATAACTAGTGTGTAACACCAGGGGGCGCCATAACTAGTGTGTAACACCAGGGGGTGCCATAACTAGTGTGTAACACCAGGGGGCGCCATAACTAGTGTGTAACACCAGGGGGCGCCATAACTAGTGTGTAACACCAGGGGGTGCCATAACTAGTGTATATCATCAGGGGGCGCCATAACTAGTGTGTAACACCAGGGAGCGCCATAACTAGTGTGTATCACCAGGGGGCACCATAACTAGTGTGTAACACCAGGGGGCGCCACAACTAGTGTGTATCACCAGGGGGCGCCATAACTAGTGTGTAACAACAGGGGGCACCACAACAAGTGTGTAACACCAGGGGGCACCATAACTAGTGTGTAACACCAGGGGGCACCATAACTAGTGTGTAACACCAGGGGGTGCCGTAACTAGTGTGTAACACCAGGGGGTGTCATAACTAGTGTATATCATCAGGGGGCGCCAAAACTAGTGTGTAACACCAGGGAGCGCCATTACTAGTGTGTATCACCAGGGGACACCATAACTAGTGTGTAACACCAGGGGGCGCCATAACTAGTGTGTAACACCAGGGAGCGCCATAACTAGTGTGTATCACCAGGGGGTGCTATGACTAGTGTGTAACACCAGGGGGCGCCATAACTAGTGTGTAACACCAGGGGGCGCCATAACTAGTGTGTAACACCAGGGGGTGCCATAACTAGTGTATATCATCAGGGGGCGCCATAACTAGTGTGTAACACCAGGGAGCGCGATAACTTGTGTGTATCACCAAGGGGCACCATAACTAGTGTGTAACACCAGTAGGCACCATAACTAGTGTGTAACACCAGGGGGCGCCATAACTAGTGTGTAACACCAGGGGGTGCCATAACTAGTGTGTAACACCAGGGGGTGCCATAACTAGTGTGTAACACCAGGGGGCACCACAACAAGTGTGTAACACCAGGGGGCACCATAACTAGTGTGTAACACCAGGGGGCACCATAACTAGTGTGTAACACCAGGGGGCGCCATAACTGGTGTGTATCACCAGGGGGCGCCATAACTAGTGTGTAACTCCAGGGGGTGCCATAACTAGTGTATATCATCAGGGGGCGCCATAACTAGTTTGTAACACCAGGGAGTGCCATAACTAGTGTGTATCACCAGGGTGCGCCATAACTAGTGTGTAACACCAGGGGGCGCCATAACTAGTGTGTAACACCAGGGGGTGCCATAACTAGTGTATATCATCAGGGGGCGCCATAACTAGTGTGTAACACCAGGGAGCGCCATAACTAGTGTGTATCACCAGGGGGCACCATAACTAGTGTGTAACACCAGGGGGCACCATAACTAGTGTGTAACACCAGGGGGCGCCATAACTAGTGTGTAACACCAGGGAGCGCCATAACTGGTGTGTATCACCAGGGGGCACCATAACTAGTGTGTAACACCAGGGAACACCATAACTAGTGTGTAACACCAGGGGGCGCCATAACTAGTGTGTAACACCAGGGGGCGCCATAACTAGTGTGTATCACCAGGGGGCACCATAACTAGTGTGTAACACCAGGGGGCACCATAACTAGTGTGTAACACCAGGGGGCGCCATAACTAGTGTGTAACACCAGGGGGCGCCATAACTAGTGTGTAACACCAGGGGGCGCCATAACTAGTGTGTAACACCAAGGGGCACCACAACAAGTGTGTAACACCAGGGGGCACCATAACTAGTGTGTAACACCAGGGGGCACCATAACTAGTGTGTAACACCAGGGAGCGCCATAACTGGTGTGTATCACCAGGGGGCACCATAACTAGTGTGTAACACCAGGGGGTGCCATAACTAGTGTATATCATCAGGGGGCGCCATAACTAGTGTGTAACACCCGGGAGTGCCATAACTAGTGTGTATCACCAGGGGGCGCCTGTTATGATCCTTAGTGGTTGAGGATCACAAATTACTCAGCAAGGTGACTAAACATAGGACAAGCTCTAGGGAGGTGGAAAACTGGACTGACCGCAAATCTGAACCTATCCAAACACACTAGACGTAGCCGGTGAACATGCCTAAAATCCTAGACGTCTCGAGCCAGCCTGAGGAACTAACTACCCCTAGAGAGAAAGAAAGACCTCTCTTGCCTCCAGAGAAATAATCCCCAAAGATATAGAAGCCCCCAACAGATAATAACGGTGAGGTAAGAGGAAGGCACATACACAGGGGTGAAAACAGATTCAGCAAATGAGGCCCACTAATACTAGATAGCAGAAAATAGAAAAGTGATCTATGCGGTCAGTAAAAAACCCTTACAAAATATCCACACTGAGATTTCAAGAACCCCCGCACCAACTAACGGTGTGGGGGGAGAACCTCAGTCCCCTAGAGCAACCAGCAAGCCAAGAAATCACATTTTAGCAAGCTGGACAAAAAACATGATGAATGCTGATGATCAGAAAATAAACAAACAAGAACTTAGCTTGTCTTGGAGAGACTGGGAGCAAGGTAGTCACAAGGAATCTGAAGAGCACTGAATACATTGATAGCAGGCAAGGAACTGAGTATCCAGGTGAGCTAAATAGGAAACCAACCAAGGACAACGAACCAGCTGATGCAGCCAACCTGCAGAAAGACAACACTACACAGTACCGCTTGTGACCACTAGAGGGAGCCCAAAAATAGAGTTCACAACAGTACCCCCCCCTTGAGGGGTCACCGAACCCTCATCAAGACCCCCAGGGCGATCAGGATGAGCCACGTGGAAGGCCCAAACCAAATCGGCCGCATGAACATCAGAGGCGACAACCCAGGAATTATCCTCCTGACCATAGCCCTTCCACTTAACCAGATACTGAAGTCTCCGTCTAGAGATACGAGAATCCAAAATCTTCTCCACCACGTACTCCAACTCGCCCTCGACCAGCACCGGAGCAGGAGGCTCAACAGAAGGAACCACAGGTACCACATACCTCCGCAACAAAGACCTATGGAACACATTATGGATGGCAAACGATGCTGGGAGATCCAAACGAAAAGACACCGGGTTAAGGATTTCCAAGATCTTATAAGGACCGATGAAGCGAGGCTTGAAATTAGGAGATGAGACCTTCATAGGAACATACCGAGAAGACAGCCACACCAAATCCCCAACACGAAGTCGGGGACCCACACCGCGGCGGCGGTTGGCAAAGCGCTGAGCCTTCTCCTGTGACAATTTCAGATTGTCCACCACATGGTTCCAAATCTGCTGCAACCTATCCACCACAGAATCCACCCCAGGACAGTCAGAAGACTCAACCTGACCCGAGGAAAAACGAGGATGAAAACCAGAATTGCAGAAAAAAGGCGAAACCAAGGTAGCAGAACTAGCCCGATTATTAAGGGCAAACTCGGCCAATGGCAAAAAAGTCACCCAATCATCCTGATCAGCAGAAACAAAACATCTCAAATAAGTTTCCAACGTCTGATTAGTTCGCTCGGTTTGGCCATTAGTCTGAGGATGGAAGGCCGATGAAAAAGACAAATCAATGCCCATCTTAGCACAAAAAGTTCGCCAAAACCTGGACACAAACTAGGATCCTCTATCAGACACAATATTTTCAGGAATGCCGTGCAAGCGAACCACATTCTGAAAAAATAGAGGAACCAAATCGGAGGAGGAAGGCAACTTAGGCAAGGGCACCAAATGGACCATCTTGGAAAAACGATCACACACCACCCAGATGACAGACATTTTCTGAGATACTGGAAGATCCGAAATAAAATCCATGGAAATGTGCATCCAAGGCCTTTTCGGGACAGGCAAAGGCAAAAGCAAACCGCTGGCACGAGAACAGCAAGGCTTAGCCCGAGCACAAATCCCACAAGACTGCACAAAGGAATGCACATCCCGCGACAAGGAAGGCCACCAGAAGGACCTAGCCACCAAATCTCTGGTACCAAAAATCCCAGGATGACCCGCCAACACCGAAGAATGAACCTCGGAAATAACTCTGCTGGTCCATCTATCCGGGACAAACAGTCTCTCTGGTGGACAACGGTCAGGTCTATCCGCCTGAAATTTCTGCAGCACTCGTCGCAAATCTGGAGATATGGCAGACAAAATCACTCCCTCTCTGAGAATACCAGCCGGCTCAGAAACTCCCGGAGAGTCAGGCACAAAGCTCCTAGAAAGTGCATCAGCTTTCACGTTCTTCAAACCAGGCAGGTATGAGACCACGAAGTTGAAACGGGAGAAAAACAACGACCAACGAGCCTGTCTAGGATTCAGGCACTTGGCAGATTCGAGGTAAATCAGATTTTTGTGATCAGTCAGGACCACCACACGATGTTTAGCTCCTTCGAGCCAATGTCGCCACTCCTCAAATGCCCACTTCATAGCCAACAACTCCCGATTACCAACATCATAATTTCGCTCGGCAGGCGAAAACTTTCTTGAAAAGAAAGCACACAGCTTCATCACAGAGCCATCAGAGCTTCTCTGCGACAAAACAGCCCCTGCTCCAATCTCAGAAGCATCAACCTCGACCTGGAAGGGGAGAGAGACATCTGGCTGACATAAGACTGGAGCTGAAGAAAACCGGTGCTTCAGCTCCCGAAAGGCCTCCACGGCCGCAGGAGACCTATTAGTCACATCAGAACCCTTCTTGGTCAAATCCGTCAAAGGTTTAACTACGCTAGAAAAATTAGCGATGAAACGTCGGTAAAAATTAGCAAAACCCAAGAACTTCTGAAGACTCTTAACAGACGTGAGCTGAGTCCAGTCATGAATAGCCTGGACCTTGACTGGGTCCATCTCCACAGTAGAAGGAGAAAAAATAAAACCCAAAAAGGAGACCTTCTGTACTCCAAAGAAGCATTTTGAGCCCTTCACAAATAAAGCATTAGCACGCAGGACCTGAAACACCATCCTGACCTGCTTCACATGGGACTCCCAATCATCAGAAAAGACCAAAATGTCATCCAGATAAACAATCATAAATTTATCCAGATATTCTCGGAAAATGTCATGCATGAAGGACTGAAACACAGAAGGAGCATTAGAGAGTCCAAAAGGCATCACCAAGTACTCAAAATGGCCTTCGGGCGTATTAAATGCTGTTTTCCATTCATCTCCCTGCTTAATGCGCACAAGGTTATACGCACCACGGAGATCTATCTTGGTGAACCAACTGGCACCCTTAATCCGAGCAAACAAATCAGACAATAGTGGCAAAGGATACTGAAATTTGACTGTGATTTTATTCAGAAGACGATAATCTATACAAGGTCTCAAAGAACCGTCCTTCTTGGCCACAAAAAAGAATCCTGCACCAAGAGGGGAAGAGGATGGGCGAATATGTCCCTTCTCCAAAGACTCCTTTATATAACTCCGCATCGCGGCATGCTCTGGTATAGACAAATTAAAAAGTCGTCCCTTAGGGAATTTACTACCAGGAATTAAATTTATAGCACAATCACAATCCCTATGAGGGGGCAGGGCACTGGACCTGGGGTCATCAAATACATCCTGGTAGTCAGACAAAAACTCAGGGACCTCAGAAGGAGTGGAAGAAGGAATAGACACCAACGGAGTATCGCCATGAATTCCCTGACAACCCCAACTTGACACAGACATAGCTTTCCAATCTAAAACTGGATTATGGGCCTGCAGCCATGGCAGACCCAAAACGACAACATCATGCAAATTATGCAGAACAAGAAAGCGAATCACCTCCTGATGAACGGGAGTCATGCACATGGTCATTTGCGTCCAATACTGAGGTTTATTCTCAGCCAATGGTGTAGCATCAATTCCCCTCAGAGGAATAGGAAATTCCAAAGGCTCCAGGACAAAACCACAGCGCCTGGCAAACGACAAATCCATCAGATTCAGGGCAGCACCTGAATCCACAAAAGCCATAACCGAGTAGGATGATAAAGAACAAATCAAAGTAACAGACAAAATAAATTTAGGCTGTATAGTACCAATGGTGACAGGTTTAGCGATCTTTTTTAAGCGTTTAGAGCATGCTGAGATAACATGAGTAGAATCACCACAGTAAAAGCACAACCCATTTTGACGTCTATGACTTTGTCGCTCAATTCTGGTCAGAGTTCGGTCACATTGCATAGACTCAGGTCTCTGTTCAGAAAATACCACCAAAGGATGAGCAGATTTGCGCTCCCGCAAACGCCGATCAACCTGAATGGCTAAAGCCATAGAATCACTCAGACTTGTAGGGGTGGGAAACCCCACCATAACATTCTTAATGGCTTCAGAAAGACCTTCTCTGAAATTTGCAGCCAGGGCACACTCATTCCATTGAGTAAGCACTGACCATTTCCGAAATTTTTGACAATATACCTCTGCTTCATCCTGACCTTGAGAGAGTACCAGCAACGCTTTTTCTGCCTGATTCTCAAGATTAGGCTCCTCATAAAGCAGTCCAAGAGTCAGAAAAAATGCATCAACATTCAGCAATGCAGGATCTCCTGGCGCCAGAGAGAAAGCCCAATCCTGAGGGTTGCCACGCAACAAGGAGATAACAATTTTAACTTGCTGAGCGGAATCACCAGAGGAACGAGGTCTCAGAGATAGAAATAACTTACAATTATTCTTAAAATTTAGAAACCTAGATCTATCTCCAGAAAACAACTCAGGAATGGGTATCTTTGGTTCTGACATAGGGCTATGCATAACAAAATCTTGAATACTTTGCACCCGTGCAGTAAGATGATCCACACTAGAAGTCAGAGTCTGAATATTCATGTCTGCAGCTGAGCTCAAAACCACCCAGAGTTCAAGGGGATGAAAGAAGCAAAACAGACTGCAGCAAAGGAAAAGTGGGAAAAGAAAAAAAAAAAAAAATGTACTCATGTCTTCTTTTAATCCCACTTCTGCGATGCATTAAACACTTACCGGTCCTGCTGTACTGTTGTGATCCATAGTGGTTGAGGATCACAAATTACTCAGCAAGGTAACTAAACATAGGACAAGCTCTAGGGAGGTGGAAAACTGGACTGACCGCAAATCTGAACCTATCCAAACACACTAGAGGTAGCCGGTGAACGTGCCTAAAATCCTAGACGTCTCGAGCCAGCCTGAGGAACTAACTACCCCTAGAGAGAAAGAAAGACCTCTCTTGCCTCCAGAGAAATAATCCCCAAATATATAGAAGCCCCCAACAGATAATAACGGTGAGGTAAGAGGAAGGCACATACACAGGGGTGAAGACAGATTCAGCAAATGAGGCCCACTAATACTAGATAGCAGAAAATAGAAAAGTGATCTATGCGGTCAGTAAAAAACCCTTACAAAATATCCACACTGAGATTTCAAGAACCCCCGCACCAACTAACGGTGTGGGGGGAAAACCTCAGTCCCCTAGAGCAACCAGCAAGCCAAGAAATCACATTTTAGCAAGCTGGACAAAAAACATGATGAATGCTGATAATCAGAAAATAAACAAACAAGAACTTAGCTTGTCTTGGAGAGACTGGGAGCAAGGTAGTCACAAGGAATCTGAAGAGCACTGAATACATTGATAGCAGACAAGGAACTGAGTATCCAGGTGAGCTAAATAGGAAACCAACCAAGGATAACGAACCAGCTGATGCAGCCAACCTGCAGAAAGACAACACTACACAGTACCGCTTGTGACCACTAGAGGGAGCCCAAAAATAGAGTTCACAACAGGCGCCATAACTAGTGTGTAACACCAGGGGGCGCCATAACTAGTGTATATCATCAGGGGGCGCCATAACTAGTGTGTAACAGCAGGGGGCGCCAAAACTAGTGTGTAACACCAGGGGGAGCCATAACTAGTGTGTATCACCAGGGGGCGCCATAACTAGTGTGTAACACCAGTGGGCACCATAACGAGTGTGTAACACCAGGGGGCACCATAAATAGTGTGTAACACCAGGGGGCGCCATAACTAGTGTGTAACACCAGGGCGCACCATAACTAGTGTGTAACACCAGGGGGCACCACAACAAGTGTGTAACACCAGGGGGCACCATAACTAGTGTAAAACACCAGGGGGCGCCATAACTAGTGTGTAACACCAGGGGGCACCACAACAAGTGTGTAACACCAGAGGGCACCATAACTAGTGTGTAACAGCAGGGGGCGCCAAAACTAGTGTGTAACACCAGGGGGCGCCATAACTAGTGTGTAACACCAGGGGGCGCCATAACTAGTGTATATCATCAGGGGACGCCATAACTAGTGTGTAACAGCAGGGGGCGCCAAACCTAGTGTGTAACACCAGGGGGAGCCATAACTAGTGTGTATCACCAGGGAGCACCATAACTAGTGTGGAACACCAGGGGGCGCCATAACTAGTGTGTAACACCAGTGGGAACCATAACGAGTGTGTAACACCAGGGGGCACCATAAATAGTGTGTAACACCAGGGGGCGCCATAACTAGTGTGTAACACCAGGGAGCGCCATAACTATTGTGTAACACCAGGGCACACCATAACTAGTGTGTAACACCAGGGGGCACCACAACAAGTGTGTAACACCAGGGGGCACCATAACTAGTGTAAAACACCAGGGGGCGCCAAAGCTAGTGTGTAACACCAGGGGGCACCACAACAAGTGTGTAACACCAGAGGGCACCATAACTAGTGTGTAACACCAGGGGGCGCCATAACTAGTGTGTAACACCAGGGTGCACCATAACTTGTGTGTAACACCAGGGGGCACCATAACTAGTGTGTAACACCAGGGGGCGCCATAACTAGTGTGTAACACCAGGGAGTGCCATAACTAGTGTGTATCACCAAGGGGCGCCATAACTAGTGTGTAACACCAGGGGGCGCCATAACTAGTGTATATCATCAGGGGGCGCCATAACTAGTGTGTAACACCAGGGGGCGCCAAAACTAGTGTGTAACACCAGGGGGAGCCATAACTAGTGTGTATCACCAGGGGGCGCCATAACTAGTGTGGAACACCAGGGGGCGCCATAACTAGTGTGTAACACCAGGGGGCACCATAACGAGTGTGTAACACCAGGGGGCACCATAAATAGTGTGTAACACCAGGGGGCGCCATAACTAGTGTGTAACACCAGGGAGCGCCATAACTAGTGTGTAACACCAGGGGGCACCACAACAAGTGTGTAACACCAGGGGGCGCCATTACTAGTGTGTAACACCAGGGGGCACCACAACAAGTGTGTAACACCAAAGGGCACCATAACTAGTGTGTAACACCAGGGGGCGCCATAACTAGTGTGTAACACCAGGGGGCACCATAACTAGTGTGTAACACCAGGGGGCGCCATAACTAGTGTGTAACACCAGGGGGCACCATAACTAGTGTGTAACACCAGGGGGCGCCATAACTAGCGTGTAACACCAGGGGGCGCTATAACTAGTGTGTAACACCAGGGGCACCATAACTAGTGTGTAACACCAAAGGGCACCATAACTAGTGTGTAACACCAGGGGGCGCCATAACTAGTGTGTAACACCAGGGGGCGCCATAACTAGTGTGTAACACCAGGGGTACCATAACTAGCGTGTAACACCAGGGAGCGCCATAACTAGTGTGTAACACCAGGGGGCACCATAACTAGTGTGTAACACCAGGGGGCACCATAACTAGTGTGTAACAGCAGGGGGCACCATAACTAGTGTGCAATATCTTACGGTAGCTTTAGGGATTATTATAATAACTTGATGGTGGCCCGATTCTAACGTATCGAGTATTCTAGAATATGCATGTCCACGTAGTATATTGCCCAGCCATGTACTTTATTGCCCAGCCACGTAGTATATTGCCCAGTCTACCTAGTATATTGCCCAGTCACGTAGTATATTGCCCAGTCACGTAGTATATTGGCCAGCCCACGTAGTATATTGCCCAGCCACGTAGTATATTGCCCAGCCCATGTAGTATATTGCCCAGCCCACGTAGTATATTGCCCAGCCCACGTAGTATATTGCCCAGCCCATGTAGTATATTGCGCAGCCCACGTAATATATTGCCCAGCCACGTAGTATATTGCCCAGCCCACGTAGTATATTGCCCAGTCACGTAGTATATTGGCCAGCCACGTAGTATATTGCCCAGCCCACGTAGTATATTGCCCAGCCCACTTAGTATATTGCCCAGCCCATGTAGTATATTGCCCAGCCACGTAGTATATTGCCCAGCCCACGTAGTATATTGCCCAGCCACGTAGTATATTGCCCAGCCACGTAGTATATTGCCCAGCCACGTAGTATATTGCCCAGCCACGTAGTATATTGCCCAGTCCATGTAGTATATTGCCCAGCCACATAGTATATTGCCCAGCCACGTAGTATATTGCCCAGTCCATGTAGTATATTGCTCAGCCACGTAGTATATTGCCCAGCCCACATAGTATATTGCCCAGTCACGTAGTATATTGCCCAGCCCACGTAGTATATTGCCCAGCCACGTAGTATATTGCCCAGCCCACGTAGTATATTGCCCAGCCCATGTAGTATATTGCCCAGCCACGTAGTATATTGCCCAGCCACATAGTATATTGCCAAGTCACGTAGTATATTGCCCAGCCATGTAGTTTATTGCCCAGCCACGTAGTATATTGCCCAGTCTACGTAGTATATTGCCCAGTCACGTAGTATATTGCCCAGTCACGTAGTATATTGGCCAGCCCACGTAGTATATTGCCCAGCCACGTAGTATATTGCCCAGCCCATGTAGTATATTGCCCAGCCCACGTAGTATATTGCCCAGCCCACGTAGTATATTGCCCAGCCCATGTAGTATATTGCGCAGCCCACGTAATATATTGCCCAGCCACGTAGTATATTGCCCAGCCCACGTAGTATATTGCCCAGTCACGTAGTATATTGGCCAGCCACGTAGTATATTGCCCAGCCCACGTAGTATATTGCCCAGCCCACTTAGTATATTGCCCAGCCCATGTAGTATATTGCCCAGCCACGTAGTATATTGCCCAGCCCACGTAGTATATTGCCCAGCCACATAGTATATTGCCCAGCCACGTAGTATATTGCCCAGCCACATAGTATATTGCCCAGCCACGTAGTATATTGCCCAGTCCATGTAGTATATTGCCCAGCCACGTAGTATATTGCCCAGCCCACGTAGTATATTGCCCAGTCACGTAGTATATTGGCCAGCCACGTAGTATATTGCCCAGCCCACGTAGTATATTGCCCAGCCCACTTAGTATATTGCCCAGCCCATGTAGTATATTGCCCAGCCACGTAGTATATTGCCCAGCCCATGTAGTATATTGCCCAGCCCACGTAGTATATTGCCCAGCCCACGTCGTATATTGCCCAGCCACGTAGTATATTGCCCAGCCCACGTAGTATATTGCCCAGCCACGTAGTATATTGCCCAGCCACGTAGTATATTGCCCAGCCACATAGTATATTGCCCAGCCACGTAGTATATTGCCCAGTCCATGTAGTATATTGCTCAGCCACGTAGTATATTGCCCAGCCCACATAGTATATTGCCCAGTCACGTAGTATATTGCCCAGCCCACGTAGTATATTGCCCAGCCACGTAGTATATTGCCCAAATGGAGGAGAAAATCCAGCTTCCAAAAATATCAAAATTTAATTTGGAAGCTGGATTTTCTCCTCCATTTGTTCCATTGCCTCACGTGAAGACTGCACGTTATCCGGGCTTCCCCACAAACAAATGCCTAGTAGGTGAGCTGGTTTTGTCACATTTTTTTTTTAGTATATTGCCCAGCCCACGTAGTATATTGCCCAGCCCATGTAGTATATTGCCCAGCCACGTAGTATATTGCCCAGCCACATAGTATATTGCCCAGTCACGTAGTATATTGCCCAGCCACGTATGTCACAGGTTAAAAAATAAAAAATAAACATATACTCACCTTCCGAGGGTACCCTTGTAGTTCTGTCGCCTCCTTCTCGCGCAGGTGCGCAGGACCTGTGATGACGTCGCGGTTACATGACCGTGTCGCGGTCACATGACCGTGACGTCATGGCAGGTCCTTCTCGCAGACCATCCTTGCCAAAGGAACCTGCCACTTGCATGGACCGGTCACTGGAGCGTCACAAGGAGCAGGAAAGGCGGCGGAAGGTGAGTATATAATGATTTTTTATTTTTTTTTTATTTTTTTTTTAATATGTTTAACATTAGATGTTTTTACTATTGACGCTGCATAGACAGCATCAATAGTAAAAACTTGGTCACACAGGGTTAATAGCAGCGGTAACGGAGTGAGTTACCCGCGGCATAACGTGGTCCATTACCGCTGGCATTAACTGTTGTGAATTAGACTTTTTGGCTCCCTCTTGTGGTTACTAGTGATATGACTCTGGGATTTTCTTCCCTTAGTTTGCACCCAGCTGGGTCGTTAGTTCAGGGGTGTTGCTATATAAACCTCCTGGATCCTTAGTCCAGTGCCTGGCATCGTTGTAATCAGACACTTTCTGTTTGCTCCTATCTGCTGGTCCTGGTTCGTGCAAAATTAAGCTAAGTCCTGCTTCTTTGTTTTTTGGGTTATTTGCTTGCTCTCATTTTTGTCCAGCTTGTACTAAATGTGATTCCTTACCTTGCTGGAAGCTCTAGGGGGCTGCTGTTCTCCCCCCGGGCCGTTAGACGGTTCGGGGGTTCTTGAATTTCCAGTGTGGATATTTTTGATAGGGTTTTTGCTGACCATATAAGTTATCTTTCTATATTCTGCTATTAGCTAGTGGGCCTCTCTTTGCTAAATACCTAGCTCATTCTTATGTTTGTCTTTTCCTCTTACCTCACCGTTATTATTTGTTGGGGGCTTGTATCCAACTTTTGGGGTCTTTTCTCTGGAGGCAAGAAAGGTCTTTCTTTTCCCTTCTAGGGTTAGTTAGTTCTCCGGCTGGCGCGAGACGTCTAGAATCAACGTAGGAACGTTCCCCGGCTGCTGTTATTTGTGGTGCTAGGATTAGATATATGGTCAGCCCAGTTACCACTGCCCTAAGAGCTGTTTTTTTGTGTTTGCAGACTTAGAAATTATTTCTGAGACCCTCTGCCATTGGGGTCATAACAGTATGCCAGGCCAACATTGAATGTTTACACTGTGTTCCAAATTATTATGCACAAAGAGTTTAGGAGTGATAAGGTTAGAATTTTTTTGTTTGTTATTTAAACTCATTGATGGTGATGTGTGTCAGGGCTCTTTATATCACTGAAAGCAATTGCAGATACCTGTGCAAATTAGTTTGGCAGATGTGTCCAAATAAAGGCAAGACTACTTAAGAAGGCTGTTCCACATTATTAAGCAGCCTACATTTTTTGCCAGATTGGGAAAGAAAAAGGATGTGTCGGCTGCTGAGAAGCAACAAATTGTGGAGTATTTAGGTCAAGGCATGACTACAATCAACGTTGCCAAGACACCTTATCATGATCATCGCACAATCAAGAAGTATGTAGCTGATTCCCAGCACACACATGTGCGTGCTGATAAGGAAAAATTGAGGACTCTTTCCAACAGGCAATTGCGTAAGGTTAAAAGAGCAGCTGCAAAAATGCCTTGTCATAGCAGCAGACAAGTTTTTGAAGCTGCTGGTGCCTCCAACGTCCCCAGAACAACAAGATGCAGGGTCCTTCAGAGGTGCGTAAGCCATCCTGTTGACCACCTCTATCCACTGCACACAAGCAGAAACGGCTCCAGTGGGCCAAACGATACATGAAGACTGACTTCCAAACTGTTTTGTTCACCAATGAGTGCCGTGCAACGCTCGATTGTCCAGATGGATGGAGTGGAGGATGGCTGGTTGATGGACACCCCATGAAAACACGGCTAAGGCACCAACAAGGAAGAGGTGGAGTAATGTTTTGGGCTGGAATCATGGGGAGAGAGATTGTAGACCCCTTTATGATCCCTGAAGGGGTAAAGATGAACTCCATAATCTATGTGGAGTTTCTAAAACAACACTTCCTACCATGGTTCAAGAGGAAGAACCGTGCTTTCCGCAGCAAGATCATTTTCATGCATGATAATGCACCGTCTCATGCTGCAAAAAACACATCTGCATCTCTGGCTGCTATGGGCATAAAAGAGGACAAACTTATGGTGTGGCCACCATCTTCCCCTGACCTCAACCCCATTGAGAACCTCTGGAGCATCATCAAAAGGAGTGTCTATGATGGCGGGAGGCAGTTCACATCTAAGCAACAGCTCTGGGAGGGTATTCTGTCCACATGCAAAACAATTGAAGCAGAAACCATCCAAAAACTGACAAATTCAATGGACGAGAGAGTTCAGAAGCTTCTTTTGAACAAGGGGTCCTATGTGCAAATGTAACATCACCTAGAATAAAGTTTCACTTTAAAACTGTTTGATTTCATTTTGCAATAAGCTGATAATGCTTATAACTTCACAGTTGACCATTTTTTTGTTCAAAATAAAAAAAAAAGGTTGAAAACTCTGCCGTGCATAATAATTTGGAACATGCATTTTGAGTGTTTATTTTTTTTTAAAAAGATACTGGTTTCATAGGCAGTTTTTTCCAAAACATTGCAATTATACTAGAATAGTAGATGACTGGAAAATAACAATGACTGCAATTCAGAGAGGTAATTTAGAGAAAATATGAGGAAATATTATTTGCATAATAATTTGGAACACAGTGTAATGCATTGCAGAAGTGGGATAATAAGAAAGGAAATTCTGAGTTTTTTTTTTTCTTTCCTCTCTTCCTCCCCTTTACCTTTGAGTGGCGTGTGCTTGCTGCAGACATGAATGTCCAGACCTTGATTACAAGTGTAGACCAGCTGGCAGCTCGTGTGCAGGGCATACAAGATTTTGTTACCAGTAGTCCTATGTCTGAACCTAAAATACCTATTCCGGAATTGTTTTCTGGAGACCGATTTAGGTTTAGGAATTTCAAGAATAATTGTAAATTGTTTCTTTCTCTGAGACCCCGTTCATCTGGTGATTCAGCTCAGCAAGTTAAAATTGTTATTTCTTGTTTACGGGGCGACCCTCAGGATTGGGCTTTCTCGCTAGCGCCAGGAGATCCGGCATTGGCAAATATTGATGCGTTTTTTCTGGCGCTCGGATTGCTTTACGAGGAACCCAGTCTTGAAATTCAGGCAGAAAAAGCCTTGCTGGCTATTTCTCAGGACCAGGATGAAGCTGAAGTGTATTGCCAAAAATTTCGGAAATGGTCCGTGCTTACTCAGTGGAATGAGTGTGCTCTGGCCGCAAATTTCAGAAATGGCCTTTCTGAAGCCATTAAGAATGTGAAGGTGGGTTTCCCCATTCCTACAAGTCTAAATGATTCTATGGCGCTTGCTATTCAAATTGACCGGCGTTTGCGGGAGCGCAAAACCGCTAATCCTCTGGTGGTGTTGTCTGAACAATCACCTGATTTAATGCAATGTGGTAGAATTCAGACTAGAAATGAGCGGAAAAATCATAGACGTCAGAATGGGTTGTGTTTTTACTGTGGTGATTCTACACATGTTATATCAGCATGCTCTAAACGCCTAACAAGGGTTGTTAGTCCTGTCGCCATTGGTAATTTGCAACCTAAATTTATTTTGTCTGTGACTTTAATTTGCTCATTGTCTTCCTACCCTGTTATGGCGTTTGTGGATTCGGGTGCTGCCCTGAGTCTTATGGATCTGTCATTTGCCAAGCGCTGTGGTTTTGTTCTTGAACCGTTGGTAAATCCTATTCCTCTTAGAGGTATTGATGCTACGCCATTGGCGGAAAATAAACCGCAGTTTTGGACGCAGGTAACCATGTGCATGACTCCTGAACATCGGGAGGTGATTCGTTTTCTTGTTCTGCATAAAATGCATGATTTGGTCGTTTTGGGTCTGCCATGGTTACAGACCCACAATCCAGTCTTGGATTGGAAGGCAATGTCTGTGTCAAGTTGGGGCTGTCAGGGAATTCATGCTGATTCCCCGCCGGTGTCTATTGCTTCCTCTACTCCTTCGGAAGTTCCTGAGTATTTGTCTGATTATCAGGATGTATTTAGCGAGTCCAGATCCAGTGCTCTGCCTCCTCATAGGGACTGTGACTGCGCCATAGATTTGATTCCAGGTAGTAAATTTCCTAAGGGAATATTATTTAATCTGTCTGTACCTGACCATGCCGCAATGCGTTCGTATATCAAGGAGTCTCTGGAGAAGGGGCATATCCGTCCATCCTCTTCCCCTCTTGGTGCGGGATTCTTTTTTGTGGCCAAGAAGGACGAATCTTTGAGACCTTGTATTGACTATCGGCTTCTGAATAAAATCACTGTTAAATTTCAGTATCCTTTGCCTCTGTTGTCGGACTTGTTTGCCCGGATTAAAGGTGCCAAGTGGTTCACCAAGATAGATCTTCGTGGTGCGTACAACCTTGTGCGCATTAAGCAAGGAGATGAATGGAAGACTGCATTTAATATGCCCGAAGGTCATTTTGAGTACTTGGTGATGCCTTTTGGGCTCTCTAATGCTCCCTCAGTGTTTCAATCCTTTATGCATGATATTTTCCGGAAGTATCTGGATAAATTTATGATTATTTATCTGGATGATATTCTGGTTTTCTCTGAAGATTGGGACTCACATGTGGAGCAGGTCAGGATGGTGTTTCAGGTTTTGCGTGAGAATGCTTTGTTTGTTAAAGGCTCAAAGTGTCTCTTCGGAGTACAGAAGGTTCCCTTTTTGGGGTTTATTTTTTCCCCTTTTGCTGTGGAGATGGACCCAGTCAAAGTCCGAGCTATTCATGAGTGGACTCAACCCACGTCAGTTAAGAGTCTTCAGAAGTTCTTGGGTTTTGCTAACTTCTACCGTCGTTTTATCGCTAATTTTTCTAGCGTTGTTAAACCTTTGACGGATATGACCAAGAAGGGCTCTGATGTTGCTAACTGGGCTCCTGCAGCCGTGGAGGCGTTCCAAGAGTTGAAGCGCCGGTTTACTTCGGCGCCTGTTTTGTGCCAGCCTGATGTCTCACTTCCCTTTCAGGTCGAAGTGGATGCTTCTGAGATTGGGGCAGGGGCCGTTTTGTCACAGAGAGGCCCTGGTTGCTCGGTAATGAGACCATGTGCTTTCTTCTCTAGGAAGTTTTCGCCTGCTGAGCGGAATTATGATGTTGGCAATCGGGAGTTGCTGGCCATGAAGTGGGCATTTGAGGAGTGGCGTCATTGGCTCGAGGGTGCTAAGCATCGTGTGGTGGTCTTGACTGATCACAAAAATTTGATGTATCTCGAGTCTGCTAAACGCCTGAATCCTAGACAGGCCCGCTGGTCATTGTTTTTCTCCCGTTTTGACTTTGTGGTCTCGTATTTACCAGGTTCAAAGAATGTGAAGGCTGATGCTCTTTCAAGGAGCTTTGTGCCTGACTCTCCTGGAGTCGCAGAACCAGTTGGTATTCTTAAAGAGGGAGTTATCTTGTCAGCCATTTCTCCTGATTTGCGACGTGTGTTGCAGAGATTTCAGGCTGGTAGACCTGACTCTTGTCCACCTGACAGACTGTTTGTTCCTGATAAGTGGACCAGCAGAGTCATTTCCGAGGTTCATTCCTCGGTGTTGGCAGGTCATCCGGGAATTTTTGGCACCAGAGATCTGGTGGCCAGGTCCTTTTGGTGGCCTTCCTTGTCACGGGATGTGCGGTCATTTGTGCAGTCCTGTGGGACTTGTGCTCGAGCTAAGCCTTGCTGTTCTCGTGCCAGCGGGTTGCTCTTGCCCTTGCCTGTCCCGAAGAGGCCTTGGACACACATTTCCATGGATTTCATTTCTGATCTCCCGGTGTCTCAGGGTATGTCTGTCATCTGGGTGGTATGTGATCGCTTTTCGAAAATGGTCCATTTGGTGCCTTTGCCTAAGCTGCCTTCCTCTTCCGATCTGGTTCCTGTGTTCCTTCAGAATGTGGTTCGTTTACACGGCATTCCTGAGAATATTGTGTCTGACAGAGGATCCCAGTTTGCTTCCAGGTTCTGGCGATCCTTTTGTGCTAGGATGGGCATTGATTTGTCGTTCTCGTCTGCCTTTCATCCTCAGACTAATGGACAAACGGAGCGAACTAATCAGACTCTGGAGGCTTATTTGAGGTGTTTTGTTTCGGCGGATCAGGATGATTGCGTGACCTTCTTGCCGTTGGCTGAGTTTGCCCTTAATAATCGGGCTAGTTCCGCTACTTTGGTTTCGCCATTTTTCTGCAACTCTGGTTTCCATCCTCGTTTTTCCTCGGGACATGTGGAGCCTTCTGACTGTCCTGGGGTAGATTCTGTGGTGGATAGGTTGCAGCAGATCTGGAATCATGTGGTGGACAACTTAAAATTGTCACAGGAGAAGGCTCAGCATTTTGCCAACCGCCGCCGCGGTGTGGGTCCCCGACTTCGTGTTGGGGATTTGGTGTGGCTGTCTTCTCGATTTGTTCCTATGAAGGTCTCCTCTCCTAAATTTAAGCCTCGCTTCATCGGTCCTTACAAGATATTGGAAATCCTTAATCCAGTGTCCTTTCGCTTGGATCTTCCGGTTTCATTTGCCATTCAGAACGTGTTCCATAGGTCTTTGTTGCGTCGCTACGTTGTGCCTGTGGTTCCTTCTGCTGAGCCTCCTGCTCCGGTGTTGGTTGAAGGCGAGATGGAGTACGTGGTGGAGAAGATCTTGGATTCTCGTCTCTCCAGACGGAGGCTTCAGTATTTGGTCAAGTGGAAGGGCTATGGTCAGGAGGATAATTCCTGGGTGGTTGCCTCTGATGTGCATGGGGCCGATTTAGTTCGTGCCTTTCACGCTGCTCATCCTGATCGCCCTGGTGGTCTTGGTGAGGGTTCGGTGACCCCTCCTTAAGGGGGGGGTACTGTTGTGAATTAGACGTTTTGGCTCCCTCTTGTGGTTACTAGTGATATGACTCTGGGATTTTCTTCCCTCAGTTTGCACCCAGCTGGGTCGTTAGTTCAGGGGTGTTGCTATATAAACCTCCTGGATCCTTAGTCCAGTGCCTGGCATCGTTTTAATCAGACACTTTCTGTTTGCTCCTATCTGCTGGTCCTGGTTCGTGTAAAATTAAGCTAAGTCCTGCTTCTTTGTTTTTTGGGTTATTTGCTTGCTCTCATTTTTGTCCAGCTTGTACTAAATGTGATTCCTTACCTTGCTGGAAGCTCTAGGGGGCTGGTGCTCTCCCCCTGGGCCGTTAGACGGTTCGGGGGTTCTTGAATTTCCAGTGTGGATATTTTTGATAGGGTTTTTGCTGACCATATATGGTATCTTTCTATATTCTGCTATTAGCTAGTGGGCCTCTCTTTGCTAAATACCTAGCTCATTCTTATGTTTGTCTTTTCCTCTTACCTCACCGTTATTATTTGTTGGGGGCTTGTATCCAACTTTTGGGGTCTTTTCTCTGGAGGCAAGAAAGGTCTTTCTTTTCCCTTCTAGGGTTAGTTAGTTCTCCGGCTGGCGCGAGACGTCTAGAATCAACGTAGGAACGTTCCCCGGCTGCTGTTATTTGTGGTGCTAGGATTAGATATATGGTCAGCCCAGTTACCACTGCCCTAAGAGCTGTTTTTTTGTGTTTGCAGACTTAGAAATTATTTCTGAGACCCTCTGCCATTGGGGTCATAACAATTAACCCTGTGTGAGCGCTGACTGCGGGGAGTAGGGAGGGACTAATCGGACTGTGGCCGTCACTGATTGGTCGCGGCAGCCATGACATCCAGCTGGCGAGACCAATCAGCGACTTGGATTCCATGACAGACAGAGGCCGCGACAAATGAATATCTGTGACAGACAGAAGGACAGACAGACAGAAGGACAGACAGACGGAAGTGACCCTTAGACAATTCTATGATAGACTAGATTGTGGCCCGATTCTAATGCATCTGGTATTCTAGAATATGCATGTCCCCGTAGTATATGGACAATGATGATTCCAGAATTTGCGGCAGACTGTGCCCGTCGCTGATTGGTCGAGGCAACCTTTATGACATCATCGTCGCCATGGCAACCATTATGATATCTACGTCGATACTGTGCGCTTCCATATCTATATATATAATTGTCTAAGGGTTTTTCTGTCTGTCTGTCTGTCCTGGAAATCCTGCGTCTCTGATTGGTCGAGGCCGCCAGGCCTCGACCAATCAGCGACGGGCACAGTCTGACGCGAATTCGCCTCGACCAATCAGACGTAATGTGCAAGTTGTTGAATATTGTCCTGGTCGTGCCTTAGTTGGTAGAGCATTCGTTTTTTATGAATTTGGCAATCATGTTGTTCCTGTCGTACAACAGTTTGTTGTGGTGTCTCCGGTTGGCGACGGTGTCTGTTAGATTCCGGTCCAGAATTCGCGGCAGACTGTGCCCGTCGCTGATTGGTCGAGGCAACCTTTATGACATCGTCGTCGCCATGGCAACCATTATGACATCTACGTCGATACTGTGCCCGTCGCTGATTGGTCGAGGCCGCCAGGCAGACACGGGATTTCTACTTCGATACTGTGCCCATCGCTGATTGGTCGAGGCGAATTCGCGGCAGACTGTGCCCGCTCGCTGATTGGTCGAGGCAACCTTTATGACATCATCGTCGCCATGCTGTGCCCGTCGCTGATTGGTCGAGGCCCAGGCAGCCTCGACCAATCAGAGACGCAGGATTTCCAGGACAGACAGACAGACAGAAAAACCCTTAGACAATTATATATATAGATGTGTAAATGACATCAATATGCTGTTTAACCTGATACCTTACTTTGTCTTGTTTTGAGTAATATACATTTCAGTAATTTTTTAACACTGAATGATGAATTCAGGAGGTAGAGGGTAGGGGAAAAAATTAGACATAATTAGAGAAATGGTGGACCATTTCTGTCAGGGCTGGGACAGCCCTGGGGATGGCCGTGGGGACGCCGTGGGGCCGTGGCCCCTGGCAGACGGGATGGCCGCCGTCTCCTGTATATGCTGCACAGGAGGAGATGACATACAGGTATATACTGTATACAGGGGGGAAAACAGGTATATGCTATATACAGGGGAGATGACCTACAGGTATATACCATATAAAGGAGGAAATGACATACAGGTATATACTGTATATAGGGGGGATAACACAGGCATATCTATATATATAATTGTCTAAGGGTTTTTCTGTCTGTCTGTCTGTCCTGGAAATCCCGCGTCTCTGATTGGTCGAGGCCGCCAGGCCTCGACCAATCAGCGACGGGCACAGCATGTCGACGATGATGTCATAAAGGTTGCCTCGACCAATCAGCGACGGGCACAGTCTGCCGCGAATTCACCTCGACCAATCAGCGACGGGCACAGTATCGACGTAGATGTCATAATGGTTGCCATGGCGACGATGATGTCATAAAGGTTGCCTCGACCAATCAGCGACGGGCACAGTCTGCCGCGAATTCTGGAATTCTGGAATCATCATTGTCCATATGCTACGGGGACATGCATATTCTAGAATACCAGATGCGTTAGAATCGGGCCACAATCTAGTACTATATACAGGGGGATGTCATAAAGGTTGCCTCGACCAATCAGCGACGGGCACAGTATCGACGTAGATGTCATAATTGTTGCCATGGCGACGATGATGTCATAAAGGTTGCCTCGACTAATCAGCGATGGGCACACCATTATGACATCTACGTCGATACTGTGCCCGTCGCTGATTGGTCGAGGCGAATTCGCGGCAGACTGTGCCCGTCGCTGATTGGTCGAGGCAACCTTTATGACATCATCGTCGCCATGCTGTGCCCGTTGCCTGGCGTCCTCGGCCAATCAGCGACGGGCATGTGTATCTCCAGTATAAGATCAGATAGACATGGAGGACAGCAGTGTGAGCAGCCTCTTCTTAGCTCAGCACCCCTGGTGTCTCCAGTATAAGATAAGATAGACACGGTGGACAGCAGTGTGAGCAGCCTATTCTTACATCAGCACCCCTGTGTATCTCCACAGGGCTGCCACCTGTAGGGCCGCCTGGCCCTCGCCCCGGGCGCTCCCGGGTGGTGCTCCCGGGTGGCTGGTAGGCCCTCGCCAGCCACTTGCTATGTGGTTGGTGCTCATAGCAAGTCTGCAATTCAGCTAGAGGCGTCCTGAGCATCGCCTCTATGCGGCAGAGCCGATCAAGTTGTGGCAGCTTCTAGCCTCCCAAGTTCAAATCACCCCCCTTTTGCCCCATTCAAAATAAAACTATACAGAGACAGATGGCGGCGCGCAGCGGTGGAGCGGGGGACAGGTGAATATAGCATACTCACCCTCCTGGCACGTCCCTGCTTCTCCATCGGAGATCGCGGTATGCGTTCAGTGCTTACACATACAGTGATCTCCTCTGGGCTGCGTCACTCTGTGGGGTCCAGACTGCGCAGGCGTTTGCGCTGTCAATAAAGTGGTGGGACAGAGTGACGCTCCCAGCGTTATATTATAGATACCTGTATGTCACCTTCCCTGTATATAGTATGTACCTGTATGTCATCTCCTTCTGTATATAGTATGTACCTTTGCCTCATCTCCTCCTGTATAGTATATACCTGTGTGTCTTCTCCCCTGTATATAGTATGTATCTGTATGTCATCTCCTGTATATAGTATATAACCTGTAGGTTATCTCCCCCTGTATATAGTATATGCCTGTGTTATCCCCCCTGTATGCAGTATATACCTGTATGTCATCTCCTCCTGTATATAAAATATACCTGTAAGTCATCTCCCCTGTATATAGCATATACCTGTGTGTCATCTCCCCTGTATATAGTAGTTGCCCGATTCTAACGCATCGGGTATTCTAGAATATGCATGTCCCCGTAGTATATGGACAATGATGATTCCAGAATTCGCGGCAGACTGACATCATCGTCGCCATGCTGTGCCTGTCGCTGATTGGTCGGAGACGCGGGATTTCCAGGACAGACAGACAGAAAAACCCTTAGACATTTATTTATATATAGACTAGATTGTTGCCCGATTCTAACACATCGGGTAGTCTAGAATATGCATGTCCCTGTAGTATATGGACAATGATGATTCCAGAATTCGCAGCAGACTGTGCCCGTCGCTGATTGGTCGAGGCAACCTTTATGACATCATCGTCGCCATGGCAACCATTAAGACATCATCGTCGATACTGTGCCCGTCGCTGATTGGTCGAGGCCTGGCGGCCTCGACCAATCAGAGACGCGTGATTTCCAGGACAGACAGACAGAAAAACCCTTAGACAATTATATATATAGATATGGAAGCTTTTATGTTAGTGTTGCTATGTAGCTGTGTTGGCTGCTACAGATCGTGGTGGTCTCGATCTCAGTTCATCCTCTCCTGCTTGTGCTTACTTGATTGCTGCTCCGATCCACTGTGACATCTGAGAGAATTTCCGTGCTGAAATGCATAGAACTATTTGAGGTACATGAATAGAAGAGTTGAAATAGATGCAGTGATTTATCGGCCAGGACATGATTTAAAACGTTTAGATCATAGAGATATTGAATAAGGATTCATACATTTATGATTACCGTACATTTTATATATTATCCTTTATGTATTAGCCTATAAAAAAGTCAAAAGTTTTTAATATTATTAATTTTATTATATAGAATTATATTGCACAATTTTAATAAACAAACACAAAAATAGTTTTTAATAAATGAATATAGGAATAGTTTTAAAATGAATATATTTATTAATCAAATGGTGGAATTTATTCAGTCATATATACATCTAATCAGCTTAAATGCCTGGTTGAGTTTGTCGCACAGACAGCAGGAAGGCTGGCTGAAGACTATGTTACATCCCCAGGTGGGTTCTCTTCCCTCCTTTTTTTTCTATGTAAACCACTTGAAACAAATATTTTTTCTTCTCCCTTTTTTCTTTCTTTCTTTTTTCATTTTTAAACCTGAAAAATGGATGGAACAGTTACTAGGCTGATTGAAAATTTCTGTATGCATTTAATTTGGAATGATTTTTTATTAGATTAATCATTTATCAATGTTTTCAGGAACTCTTGACATCGGATGTCGCATGTCAGGAGTTCCTTTTCACGCCTGTTTTTGAAATTTGAATGTATTTAAGCAGTGTAACAACATCATGTCTGTATGTCTTTGTGGTCTTTGCCTGATGAAGGGGTCAGATAGACATTGAAACGCGTTGAATAAACCACCAGAGTTCTTCATTATATCCGAATTTATATCATTGTGGCAGCGCGGATTTAATCCACGAATTATCCTTTAAAACATTTGACACCGAGACAGGCGAGGTGGTCGCTTATTTTTTCCTCAGTTTCAGTTTTCTATCACTTTTAGGCCTGGTTCCAAGAATGTCAAGGCGGATGCCTTATCTCGGAGCTTGGACCCCATATCACCTCCTGAACCTCCTTCCTCCATTCTTCAGCACGGTGTGGTGGTGGCTGGGTGTCCTCGGCATTGGATAGGGAGATTCAGGAGGTTCAATCTGTTGCTCCTCCGTCTGTTCAATCTCTTTGTACCGGTCCAATATCGGTTGAGAGTAGTGTTGAGCGATACCGTCCGATACTTGAAAGTATCGGTATCGGAAAGTATCGTCCGATACCGGCAAAGTATCGGATCTAATCCGATACCGATACCCGATACCAATACAAGTCAATGGGACTCAAGTATCGGACGGTATTCCTGATGGTTCCCAGGGTCTGAAGGAGAGGAAACTCTCCTTCAGGCCCTGGGATCCATATTAATGTGTAAAATAAAGAATTAAAATAAAAAATATTGCTATACTCACCTCTCCGACGCAGCCTGGACCTCACCGAGGGAACCGGCAGCGTTCTTTGCTTAAAATGCGCGCGTTTACTTCCTTCCGTGACGTCACGGCTTGTGATTGGTCGCGTGCCGCCCATGTGGCCGCGACGCGACCAATCACAGCAAGCCGTGACGTAATTTCAGGTCCTGAATGCAGAAATAGGCATTCAGGACCTGAAATTACGTCATGGCTTGCTGTGATTGGTCGCGTCGCGGTCACATGGGCGGCACGCAACCAATCACAAGCCGTGACATAATTTTAAAATGCGCGCGTTTCCTGCCTCCCGTGACGTCACGGCTTGTGATTGGTCGCGTCGCCCATGTGACCGCGACGCGACCAATCACAAGCCGGAACGTAATTTTAAAATCCTGAATGCCTAGAATTAGGCATTGAGGACCTGAAAATTACGTCACGGCTTGCTGTGATTGGTCGCGTCGCGGCCACATGGGCGGCACGCGACCAATCACAAGCCGTGACGTCACGGGAGGCAGGAAACGCGTGCATTTTAAGCAAAGAACGCTGCCGGTTCCATCGGTGAGGTCCAGGCTGCGTCGGAGAGGTGAGTATAGCAATATTTTTTATTTTAATTCTTTATTTTACACATTAATGTTGTTTCGATACCGATACCCGATACCACAAAAGTATTGGATCTCGGTATCGGAATTCCGATACCCGCAAGTATCGGCCGATACCCGATACTTGCGGTATCGGAATTCTCAACACTAGTTGAGAGTGCTCCAGGAGTTCCACCACTCTGTTCTTAGTGGGCACCCTGGAATCTCGGCCACTTGTAGAGCCATTGCTAGGCTGTTTTGGTGGTCCTCCTTGGCTTCTGATGTCGCTGTATTTGTATCTTCCTGTGCTAAAAACTCTCATAACCGGCCGGCAGGGGAATTGGTGCACTGACAATTCCGGATAGACCTTGGACTCATCTATCCATGGATTTTATCACCAATCTTCCTCGTCTAATGGCAAAACTGTGGTTTGGGTGGTGGACAGATTTAGTAAACAGGTGTATTTTGTACCTTTGGCAGGTTTGTCTAATGCTGAGTTGTGCGGTTACATGGTGTGCCTGTGAGTGTGGTGTCTGATAGGGGGGTGCAATTTGAGTCCAGGTTTTAGAGGGCTTTTTGTAAAAGGCTGGGGATTAGTTTGACCTTTCCTTCGGCTTACCATCCCGAGGCCAACATTCAGACTGAGAAGACCAATCAGTCTCTGGAGCAAATTTTGCGGTGTCTTGCCATGTCTCGGCAGGAGGATTGATGCTCTTCGCTGCCTGTAGCAGAATTTGCATTTAATAATTGGGTCAATCAGTCCACTGGCACCTCCCCGTTCTTTTGTAACTATGGTTTTCAACCTCATTTTGGTGAGTTTTCCTGGTTGGATTGAGGGTGTTCAGGGGCTAATTTGGCTATTCAACGGTTGGGGGAGGTTTGGAGGGAGGTTCAGAGGAACATTGGGGAGGTTCAGGGCAGATATAAGTTTTTGCGGATAAACGTCGGTCATTGGGGCTGGTATTCCAGGTAGGAGATAAGGTATGGTTCTCTACCAAGAATATAAGGTTGAAGGTCCCTTCAGCCAAGTTGGGTCCTAAGTTTATTGACCCTTACAAGATTTTAGAGGTGGTCAATCCGGTGGCCTTTCGTTTGCGCCTGCCTCCAATGTTGTGGATCCCCAACGTGTTCCACAATGCTCCGTTGAAACCATTGGTGTCTTCCTCAGATGACCCTCAGTCTCAGCCGCCGCCTGTCTTAGTGGAAGTTCAGCCTGAATTTGAAGTAGAATGGGTTATGGATTCTGGGATTTGGATGTTTCGCCCCCGGGTACATTTCATATATTTGTACCCTGTTTTGCCCCCAGAAATTTGTGTTTGGATGTTTCGCTAGTTTGTCCTTGTGGTTCATGAATTCCTGTCCGTCATCAATCCACATGTCACAAAAGTACTGTACAGAGTGCTGCACTTTTGTGACATGTTAAATCAACTGTTTCCATCTGATGTCAGTGGGAACCACTAGACTGCACTCCGTGACCCAAGGAGCTGCAGCTGCGACAGGTTAGTACATCCTGGGGGCCAAATGCTGGAGACTAAATGTGTGCCGGTGAAATGTACCCTGCGGCGAACTGCTGTGGGCAAACTGCTGGGGGCGAAACATCCTATAACCATGGATTCTCGTATGCTCCAACGTTCACTTCAATACTTGATTCATTGGAAGGGTTACGGTCCTGAGGACCGGTCATGGGTTCCGCCACTTTTTTTCCATGCAGACCGCTTGGTCCGGGCCTTTCACGCTCGTTATCCGGGGAAACCTGGGGGTTCAGTGGCCCCCCAATGAGAGGAGGGTACTGTCATGATCCAGGCTGGGTTTTGTCACCTGTTGTCTTGTTCCCGGCCTGGTAATGGTGGGGTTAACTTTCACTGCCTCTCCTTGGTGTCCATTTGGCTATTTCTCCCCGCCGCTGCCGGCGGGCTGAGTCAGTAATAGTTCCTGGCTCTGACTAGAGCGGCTGACCCCTTTACACCCTGATTCGTCCTCTGCCCTGCGCTGTATTCCTGTGTCTGTCCTTTCACGACATCCCGCCCTGACTTACCTACCCTCTGTGCATTGACTCCCCTGTGCTTGACGCGTCTTGTGTTCTGACCTGTCTTATTGTCTCTCGTCTTGGTGTTTCTGCTTCCGACTGGCTCTGACTTTGGCTTGCTTCTGACCTAGTGAACTGTTGCTTCCCTTGGATACCGCGTTTGACTGTGACACTGACGAGGCTTGTCCGACACTTCTTTTGCCACCTAGTGGTGACTGCATGGCATGCACTGCAAGTCACGTGGGTGAGTGCTATCCTTTCCCCACCCTAGCGCTCCCTGGTGTGGGTTCCATGCATCAGCCCCGCTGAGAATGTTCTTCCCGTGTTTTGTGGGTTTCCTCCAGGGGTTTCCTGTTTCCTCCCACGCTCCAAAGACTGGAAGGGAATGTAGATTGTGAGCCCCGATGAGGAAAGTGATGATGATGTCTGTAGGGATGAAGTTCGTATTCTTCTTTAGCAGACATAGCTGAAAAAAACACAATCTAGAAAAACAAACAGCGCAAGGTAAGAAGATTAAGAAATACAAATGCATCAGTATTGTTACCTTATCATGCATAAATTGTTAAAACCACTAAAAATGGATCCTGTGGTAGGAAATGCGACATCCCCAGAGGAAGACCAAGGAAATAACAAAGATGAAAACAAATAAAAACCTAATGGGTATCAAAATAGACTGTAGGCCGCCGAGCTGCAAAGTGCAAAAATGAGAGAAACATTGTATCTGATGAAACACAAACTAGTTTCTGCACAGAAGCTTTAGATATAAGGTATTCAGTAAAATAATCCCTGTGCGCATGAAAAAGAATATCCTAAAATATATAGGGTGGACCGGAGATAAATGGCGCGGCTATAGGGCGGAACAACACCGCAAACCGCATATAAGTAACAATGTGCACGAGGGCAGATAATGACACAAAGGAAAAGATGCACACAACTGTGAAAGTCTCCGGAGAAAAATAATGTGTACAGCCAGAGAATATAAACCCTCGAGGAAAGTATGCTCCCTCAGGGATGACAGGGCCAATCGTGATGGGTTTCGCTCAGCCGTCATCAGGGGTTCTGTTCTTTAGGCTGTGGTTCTGTAATTTGATTGTTTAGGTACCATATATCATATTAAACAGTTTATTTCAATTAGTTTGATACGTAATCATGGTTGATTGTGTCTCTTTTTTGGTTGTTCTTTCATATATCAGGAATTAATCTGTGTCCGTGTTCCAAGAATCTTCTGTATTTTTCTTTCTCTTTCAGGATCACAATAAATTAATTATCGGGATTTTCTCCAGAGAAGCGGAGAGTCAGTATTCCTGGCTGGTGGCCATTCTCAAGTCGCACATATTCAGGAGTTGGGTTCTTGAGGTCCGGCCCTGTTATATCAGTAATACCGGATTCCAGCAGTTCTGTGATGACGTCTCTAAGTGCAAATTCGGAATCCTGTATCACAGCAAGAACCGTGGGAGAGTCAATGTGACTGATGTGACGGACGCTCTGTATGATGAGGAGCTGCAGGATCTCCACTCCAGACTTGGTAAGAGATGGAGGATTGTGAGGAGAAAGTTGTCCTATGTATGATGAGCTGGAGAGTCTTTCCTGTAGACCACGGATGATGGACTCCTAGTGACTTGCAGTGTTTGTAGCATTTTAAAGCTGCACTCCAGTGTTTTTTCTTCTTTGTTGCAGCGCTGGAGTGATGTTACTAATGTAAGATTCCTGCACCTAATATTATACTCTCCACCTGCCGTCTGCAGCTCTTCCCAACGCTGCTCTGGTCCTGTGCCGTCATCTTGGGACCTCAAGTTCTGACTGACTGGAAGGCTAAGATAATAGTCACGAGCTCTCTATGTAAGTCTATGAGAGCCAGAACAAGGCCAGAATGAAGTCTTAGACTTACAGTGGCTTGTAAAAGTTTGTGCACCCTGGGTCAAAATTACTGTTATTGTGAACAGTTAAGCGAGATGAACATGAAATTATCTCTAAAAGGCCTAAAGTTAAAGGTAGCACACTTACTTGGTAATTTAAGCAAAAAAAATAATATACTCATTTTTTTAGATTTTAAAAATTACAAAAAGGAAAATGAGCTGATGCAAACATTTGGGCACCCTTGGAGATTTGTGTGTTCAGATTACTTTGACCAAGGTTTCAGACCTTAATTAGCCTGTTAGAGTTATGGCCTGTTCACCATCATTGTTAGGAAAGGCCAGGTGATGCACATTTTCCAGCTTTATAAAAACCCAGCCTCCGCTAACCTTGTGCCAAAAACAGCAGTCATGGGTTCTTTTAAGCAACTGCCGAGCACCCTGAGAATGAGAATGGTGTAGGCCAAAAAGCAGGAGAGGGCTATAAGAATATGACAAAGTGTTTTCAAGTTGCCCTTTCCTCAGTCCCAAATATAATTAAGAAATGGCAGTTACCAGGAACAGAGGAAGTCAAGATATTGTCTGGAAGACCAAGTAAAATTTCAGTGAGAGCCCCTCGTAGGATTGCTAGAGAGGCAAATCAGATCCCCCACTTGACTGCACAAGACCTTCAACGAGATTTAGCAGACTCTGGAGTTGTGGTACATTGATCTACTGTTCAGAGACACCTAAACAAATATGTCAAACAGAAATCAGTCCCAGGAGCGCTGAAGGAAACTCAGACAACATATGTAGTTTACCACAACGCGTTTCGACACGTTTAAACTCCCACCTGAAGAAGACGGTGTTTACCGTCGAAACGCATTGTGGTAAACTACATATGTTGTCTGAGTTTCCTTCAGCGCTCCTGGGACTGATTTCTGTTTGACATACGCTCTTATCCTCCCTTGGAGGTATTCAGCTGGAGCTGCGGTGGTGCTCGACATCTCCCCTTCCCTGGGTTGATTCCTCTGCGCTCCCTTGTGACTGCTTTCACTTATTTTTACCTAAACAAATATGGCCTTCATGGAAGAGTCATTAGAAGAAAACCTCTTCTGCGGCCTCACCATAAAATTGAGCGTCGAAAGTATGGAAAAGAACACCTAAACAAGCCTGATGCATTTTGGCACCAAGTTCTGTGGATCGATGAGGATAAAATAGAACTCTATGGCCACATTGATCAAAGGTATGTGTAGAGAAATAAGGACAGAGAATTTCAGGAAAAGAACATCTCACCAAATATTAAGTATGGGGGTGAATCAGTCATGCTTTGGGGCTGTGTTGCAGACAATAGCGCAGGGAACATTTCACGGGTAGAGGGAAGAATGGATTCAATGAAATTTCAACAAATACTTCATGCAAACATAACACCATATGTAAAAAGCTGAAAGTGAAAGTAGGAAGAGGATGGCTGTTATGTTGTGAAATTGGATTTTGGGCTCCCCCGGTGGCCACTGGTGGAATTGAACTGGTGTGCATCATCCCCTCTGTTCACCTGTTTCCATCAGGATGTGGGAGTCGCTATTTAACCTTGCTCCTCTGTCACTTCCATGCCGGTCAACATTGTAATCAGAAGCCTTTCTGTGCATGTTCCTGCTGCTAGACAACTCCCAGCTAAGTTGGACTTTAGTCCTCGTTTGTTTTTGCATTTTGTTCCAGTTCACAGCTGTAGTTTCGTTTCTGTGTCTGGAAAGCTCTTGTGATCTGAAATTGCCACTCTGATGTTATGAGTTAATACTAGAGTCTTAAAGTAATTTCAGGATGGTATTTTGATAGGGTTTTCAGCTGACCATGAAAGTGCCCTTTCTGTCTTCCTGCTATCTAGTAAGCGGACCTCAATTTTGCTAAACCTATTTTCATACTACGTTTGTCATTTCATCTAAAATCACCGCCAATATATGTGGGGGCCTCTGTCTGCCTATCGGGGAAATTTCTCTAGAGGTGAGCCAGGACTATATTTTCCTCTGCCAGGATTAGTTAGTCCTCCGGCCGGCGCTGGGCGTCTAGGGATAAAAACGTAGGCAACGCTACCCGGCTACTGTTAGTTGTGCGGCAGGTTTAGTTCATGGTCAGTTTAGTTTCCATCCTTCCAAGAGCTAGTACTCATGTTTGCTGGGCTATGTTCTCTTGCCATTGAGAACCATAACAGTTTGACCGGCCGCAAAGGGTTAAATTAATTGACAGAGAAAGGAGAGATAAGAGAAGTCTGCTGAAGATTTTTTTTTTTTTTCCCTTCCCTTCAGTTCTGAGTGTGCTTGTAATTGAATCTCTTGCAAGTCTGCCTATATTGCAGCCTTTCTCTCTCTCTCTCTCCTTCTAATCCTGGAATGGCTCTGTGTTCACCTGTTTAAAATGGATATTCAGAGTTTAGCTGCAGGTTTGAATAATCTCACCACGAAAGTTCAAAATTCACAAGATTTTGTTGTTCCTATATCTGAACCTAGAATTCCTTTGCCTGAATTTTTCTCGGGGAATAGATCTTGCTTTCAAAATTTTAAAAATAATTGCAAGTTGTTTTTGTCCCTGAAATCTCGCTCTGCTGGAGATCCTGCTCAGCAGGTCAGGATTGTGATTTCCTTGCTCCGGGGCGACCCTCAGGATTGGGCTTTTGCATTGGCTCCAGGGGATCCTGCGTTGCTCAATGTGGATGCGTTTTTTTTGGCCTTGGGGTTGCTTTATGAGGAACCTCAGTTAGAGCTTCAGGCGGAAAAGGCCTTGATGTCCCTATCTCAGGGGCAAGACGAAGCTGAAATATACTGCCAGAAATTCCGTAAATGGGCTGTGCTTACTCAGTGGAATGAGTGCGCCCTGGCGGCGAATTTCAGAGAGGGTCTCTCTGATGCCATTAAGGATGTTATGGTGGGGTTCCCTGTGCCTGCGGGTCTGAATGAGTCCATGACAATGGCTATCCAGATCGATAGGCGTCTGCGGGAACGCAAACCTGTGCACCATTTGGCGGTGTCTACTGAGAAGACGCCAGAGAATATGCAATGTGATAGAATTCTGTCCAGAAGTGAACGGCAGAATTTAAGACGAAAAAATGGGTTGTGCTTCTATTGCGGTGATTCAACTCATGTTATATCAGCATGCTCTAAGCGTACTAAGAAGCTTGATAAGTCTGTTTCAATTGGCACTTTACAGTCTAAGTTTATTCTATCTGTGACCCTGATTTGTTCTTTATCATCTATTACCGCGGATGCCTATGTCGACTCTGGCGCCGCTTTGAGTCTTATGGATTGGTCCTTTGCCAAACGCTGTGGGTATGATTTGGAGCCTCTTGAAACTCCTATACCCCTGAAGGGGATTGACTCCACCCCATTGGCTAGTAATAAACCACAATACTGGACACAAGTAACTATGCGGATTAATCCGGATCATCAGGAGATTATTCGCTTTCTTGTGCTGTATAACCTACATGATGTGTTGGTGCTTGGATTGCCATGGCTGCAATCTCATAACCCAGTCCTTGACTGGAAAGCTATGTCTGTGTTAAGCTGGGGATGTAAGGGGACGCATGGGGACGTACCTGTGGTTTCCATTTCATCATCTATTCCCTCTGAGATTCCTGAATTCTTGACTGAATATCGTGACGTTTTTGAAGAACCTAAGCTTGGTTCATTACCTCCGCACCGGGAGTGCGATTGTGCCATAGATTTGATTCCGGGTAGTAAATACCCTAAGGGTCGTTTATTTAATCTGTCTGTGCCTGAACATGCTGCTATGCGAGAATATATAAAGGAGTCCTTGGAAAAGGGACATATTCGTCCTTCGTCATCTCCCTTAGGAGCCGGTTTTTTCTTTGTGGCTAAGAAAGATGGCTCTTTGAGACCGTGTATTGATTATCGGCTTTTGAATAAAATCACGGTTAAATATCAATATCCGTTGCCACTGCTGACTGATTTGTTTGCTCTCATAAAGGGGGCCAAGTGGTTCTCTAAGATAGATCTCCGTGGGGCGTATAATTTGGTGCGAATTAAGCAGGGGGATGAGTGGAAGACCGCATTTAATACGCCCGAGGGCCACTTTGAGTATTTGGTGATGCCTTTTGGTCTTTCAAATGCCCCTTCAGTCTTTCAGTCCTTTATGCATGACATTTTCCGTGATTATTTGGATAAATTTATGATTGTGTATCTGGATGATATTTTGATTTTTTCGGATGACTGGGACTCTCATGTCCAGCAGGTCAGGAGGGTTTTTCAGGTTTTGCGGTCTAATTCCTTGTGTGTGAAGGGTTCTAAGTGCGTTTTTGGGGTTCAAAAGATTTCCTTTTTGGGATATATTTTTTCCCCCTCTTCCATCGAGATGGATCCTGTCAAGGTTCAGGCTATTTGTGATTGGACGCAACCCTCTTCTCTTAAGAGTCTTCAGAAATTTTTGGGCTTTGCTAACTTTTATCGTCGATTTATTGCTGGTTTTTCTGATGTTGTTAAACCATTGACTGATTTGACTAAGAAGGGTGCTGATGTTGCTGATTGGTCCCCTGCTGCTGTTGAGGCCTTTCGGGAGCTTAAGCGCCGCTTTTCTTCCGCCCCTGTGTTGCGTCAGCCTGATGTTGCTCTTCCTTTTCAGGTTGAGGTCGACGCTTCTGAAATCGGAGCTGGGGCAGTTTTGTCGCAGAGAAGTTCCGATTGTTCCGTGATGAGACCTTGTGCCTTTTTCTCGCGTAAATTTTCGCCCGCCGAGCGGAATTATGATGTTGGGAATCGGGAGCTTTTGGCCATGAAGTGGGCTTTTGAGGAGTGGCGTCATTGGCTTGAGGGGGCTAGACATCAGGTGGTGGTATTGACTGACCACAAAAATCTAATTTATCTTGAGTCCGCCAGACGCCTGAATCCTAGACAGGCGCGCTGGTCGTTGTTTTTCTCTCGGTTTAATTTTGTGGTGTCCTACCTGCCGGGTTCTAAGAATGTTAAGGCGGATGCCCTTTCTAGGAGTTTTGAGCCTGACTCCCCTGGTAACTCTGAACCTACAGGTATCCTTAAGGATGGAGTGATATTGTCTGCCGTTTCTCCAGACCTGCGGCGGGCCTTGCAGGAGTTTCAGGCGGATAGACCTGATCGTTGCCCACCTGGTAGACTGTTTGTTCCTGATGATTGGACCAGTAAAGTCATTTCTGAGGTTCATTCTTCTGCGTTGACAGGTCATCCTGGAATCTTTGGTACCAGGGATTTGGTGGCAAGGTCCTTCTGGTGGCCTTCCCTGTCTCGAGATGTGCGAGGCTTTGTGCAGTCTTGTGACGTTTGTGCTCGGGCCAAGCCTTGTTGTTCTCGGGCTAGTGGATTGTTGTTGCCCTTGCCTATCCCGAAGAGGCCCTGGACGCACATCTCGATGGATTTTATTTCGGATCTTCCTGTTTCTCAGAAGATGTCTGTCATCTGGGTGGTGTGTGACCGTTTCTCTAAGATGGTCCATTTGGTTCCCCTGCCTAAGTTGCCTTCTTCTTCCGAGTTGGTTCCTCTGTTTTTTCAAAATGTGGTCCGTTTGCATGGTATTCCGGAGAATATCGTTTCTGACAGAGGAACCCAATTCGTGTCTAGATTTTGGCGAGCATTCTGTGCTAGGATGGGCATAGATTTGTCTTTCTCGTCTGCTTTCCATCCTCAGACAAATGGCCAGACCGAGCGGACGAATCAGACCTTGGAGACATATTTGAGGTGTTTTGTGTCTGCAGATCAGGATGATTGGGTTGCTTTTTTGCCTTTAGCGGAGTTTGCCCTCAATAATCGGGCCAGCTCTGCCACCTTGGTGTCTCCTTTTTTCTGTAATTCGGGGTTTCATCCTCGATTTTCTTCTGGTCAGGTGGAATCTTCGGATTGTCCTGGAGTGGATGCTGTGGTGGAGAGGTTGCATCAGATTTGGGGGCAGGTAGTGGACAATTTGAAGTTGTCCCAGGAGAAGACTCAGCTTTTTGCCAACCGCCGGCGTCGGGTTGGTCCTCGGCTTTGTGTTGGGGACTTGGTGTGGTTGTCTTCTCGTTTTGTCCCTATGAGGGTTTCTTCTCCTAAGTTTAAGCCTCGGTTCATCGGCCCGTACAAGATATTGGAGATTCTTAACCCTGTGTCCTTCCGTTTGGACCTCCCTGCATCTTTTTCTATTCATAATGTTTTTCATCGGTCATTGTTGCGCAGGTATGAGGTACCGGTTGTGCCTTCCGTTGAGCCTCCTGCTCCGGTGTTGGTTGAGGGCGAGTTGGAGTACATTGTGGAAAAAATCTTGGACTCCCGTGTTTCCAGACAGAAACTCCAGTATCTGGTCAAATGGAAGGGATACGGTCAGGAGGATAATTCTTGGGTGACTGCCTCTGATGTTCATGCCTCCGATCTGGTCCGTGCCTTTCATAGGGCTCATCCTGATCGCCCTGGTGGTTCTGGTGAGGGTTCGGTGCCCCCTCCTTGAGGGGGGGGTACTGTTGTGAAATTGGATTTTGGGCTCCCCCGGTGGCCACTGGTGGAATTGAACTGGTGTGCATCATCCCCTCTGTTCACCTGTTTCCATCAGGATGTGGGAGTCGCTATTTAACCTTGCTCCTCTGTCACTTCCATGCCGGTCAACATTGTAATCAGAAGCCTTTCTGTGCATGTTCCTGCTGCTAGACAACTCCCAGCTAAGTTGGACTTTAGTCCTCGTTTGTTTTTGCATTTTGTTCCAGTTCACAGCTGTAGTTTCGTTTCTGTGTCTGGAAAGCTCTTGTGATCTGAAATTGCCACTCTGATGTTATGAGTTAATACTAGAGTCTTAAAGTAATTTCAGGATGGTATTTTGATAGGGTTTTCAGCTGACCATGAAAGTGCCCTTTCTGTCTTCCTGCTATCTAGTAAGCGGACCTCAATTTTGCTAAACCTATTTTCATACTACGTTTGTCATTTCATCTAAAATCACCGCCAATATATGTGGGGGCCTCTGTCTGCCTATCGGGGAAATTTCTCTAGAGGTGAGCCAGGACTATATTTTCCTCTGCCAGGATTAGTTAGTCCTCCGGCCGGCGCTGGGCGTCTAGGGATAAAAACGTAGGCAACGCTACCCGGCTACTGTTAGTTGTGCGGCAGGTTTAGTTCATGGTCAGTTTAGTTTCCATCCTTCCAAGAGCTAGTACTCATGTTTGCTGGGCTATGTTCTCTTGCCATTGAGAACCATAACACTGTTACAAATGGATAATGACCTTAAACACACATCAAAATCCACAATAGATGATTTCAAAAGGCGCAAACTGAAGATTTTCCAATGGCCCTCACAGTCCCCTGATTTGAACATCATTGAAAATCTGTGGCAAGACCAAAAAATAGCAGAGGATGGAAGACGACCCAGGAATCTCACAGAACAGGAGGAATATTTCAAGGAAGTATGAATAAAAATCCCTCAAACAAGAACTGAAAGACCCTTGCCTGGCTACAAAAAGCGTTTACAAGCTGTGATACTTTCAAAAGGAGGTGCTACTAGGTACTTACTATGCATGGTGTACAAACTTTTGCATCTGCTCATTTTCCTTTTTGTACTTTTTAAAATGTAAATGTAACTTTATCCCTTTTAGATCATTTCATCTGCAACTTGCTTAACTGTTCACAATAAGAGTAAAGTTGACCAGGGGTGGCCAAACTTTTACATGTCACTGTACATTGAAAAGTGACCTCCGGTTCATCCAGCAAACACTGGAGTGATCGGCAGGTCACAAACTGCTGGAGACCGGACGGCGCAGCCACGATTACAGCAGGAGACAGATGGTAAGTATGAGACTATGGACAGGGACCGTACATTAGTGGCACCAGTCCAGCGCTGCACTAAAAAGACCGCTGGCATGGTGCTGTAATCTCTTACTCACCAAGTAATGGTAATATGTGACTTGAAGCACGACCATTTCTAGGTTTTCTGCTGCCTGAGACCAGATAAAAGCGACATTGTGAGTATTATTTGCTGAACCCTGTTCCTGACCCCTGTGAGATAGCGCTCACTAATGTGTTGGGTAATACTCACTTGGCAGCATTAAAACACACAGCAGGACTGTATTTTCTTCAAAAGTTCAACTGGGTTTATTACTCCATAAGCCCCAGCGGCACAAACACAAAACAGCCTTCAGATCCGGTAAAACAAAGTAACAATGTTCATAACATGGTTCTACTCCATCAGGACTGTGACCATATTCGTTAGAGTCCAGTATTCAGGCTCACTCTGGAGCCAAACACACAAAGTCTGGGTTACCTGCTTGACAGCGTTGCAGGTTTTCACCGGCTGACATCACATGGGTCCTATCCTCCGGAGATGCTGCCTTACGGGGATCACCAACTTGCCTGGCAGGCACACATCAGTCAGTTCCAGACCCACCGAAGGACGGTAGCTTCCCCAACACAGTAGCCGTCACCGGCTATGCAGGTCCATGGCCTCACTTTGTGCTCTTCATGGATCCGGTCCACACTCTGGACCTCCCAACACAGAGGCCTTTCCTCTCACAGGACCTTACAGTCAAGAACCTTTCAGGTCCATACACTCAGAACCACGTGACTCACATCCTGGTCACATTATGAAGCTGTAACCACCCCCATAGGTGGGAGGTGTGTGTGTTTAGTCAGACCCACCCAGCTCTCCAACTAACCCTGCAAGCCTCCCTTTAAAACTAAGCAAATACTTATGGAACTACAAGTCCCAGCACAACAAAACTTCAGGCTTACAGCGCAGAGTATCCCCCCACATACCGGCCATTTACAATAATGCCGGATGTTGTCTCAACATCACAGTTATGCTTGTGACTGCCATGAATTCCCATGGCCTCAATACGCCTCAGTGCATATTCTGAGGAGACCATGCAGTGCCCCCTACCTGTCACAGGGTCTCTGCATCACATATCCCCTCTCTGTTCAATCCTGTGGGGTTAAACATTTGTCACACACCAGGGGTCTCGAGACCAGGTACCCAAGTCACCTTACTCTACCAGTCGAGAGGGCCCTCTCAGACGGTTTTGAGCATCCTTTATCGCCATACCTTGTTAGGCCTCCCCCACCCCCAGCGGTCAGTATGTAAGTCTTGAGTTTTAGTTTTCAAGTCACTGTCTGTCTGTGTCATCAGACCCTTTTAAGACCCAACATTTTTCCAGTATGCCCCTTTATCCGGCCTTTCTCTCCATGGCCACCACCCATGGTTGGCACGGTCATGAGACCCACTTAGGGTACCGTCACACAGTGCCATTTTCATCGCTACGACGGCACGATTCGTGACGTTGCAGCGTCGTATGATTATCGCTCCAGCGTCGTAGACTGCGGTCACACGTTGCAATACACGGCGCTGGAGCGATAATTTCATGACGTATTTGCGATGTAGAAGCCGTTGGTTACTGTGCGCACATCGTATACAACCTGTGTCACACGATGCAATCATGCCGCCACAGCGGGACACTAGACGACGAAAGAAAGTTTCAAACGATCTGCTACGACGTACGATTCTCAGCGGGGATCCGGATCGCAGTAGCGTGTCAGACAAAACGATATCGTAACGATATCGCTAGAACGTCACGAATCGTGCCGTCGTAGCGATGAAAATGGCACTGTGTGACGGTACCCTTACAGTCGAGCCTGCTGTCTGGTCTGGGTCTGAGTCTGAGTTTGGCCCATCTAACACTTGACAGGGGCCACTGTCCAGGTCTCTCAGCCTCGCACTGGGAATAGAACTGCCACTTGCAGATTATCGGCCTCCTAGTCTTTCTGAGCGTCTTTGGCTGTCAGCCATTCCATTATTTGAAGGGCCCCTTCTGTTCCCTTTTCCTTCGGTTGAAGGCGGCCTCCATCTTCCATCAATTGGGCGCAGCAGTCCTGTAATGCACCGTGTTTCAAGCCTTAACTGTACTATCTCCCTTAGATATGCCACACTGTACTCCAGAAGAGTCTGTACATTTCCAAGACTCTCCACTGTACCAAGAATGAAGAATGGTACCATACCCTTTTCTCTGGTTATCTGGTATTCATGGTCACCAGGAATTCTTAACACTTCACCACTCCACACTTATTCACTATCTCTTGTATGGCTTGACCTTTTTTCCCAATGATTTTCCTCACCATAGAAATGGCCACCTGTGTAACAGTTTCCCAAAGACTCTGAGCTTTCTTCACATGCTCCAGCTGCCTAGCAGCGTCTTCATTCCTCAATTGGATCATCCACTTTGTACACACATATCTCAAGTGCATGTCACTCAGGGTAGCTACTCTCTTCACTATGACATCAGTTGTGGACAGTATCACTGACTAGTTTCCGGAGTCCAGTTCACCTTACACACCCCCACAGCCTTCTTGAACTCTTTATGCATAGACTCCCTGGCACATGCCTCTCTCAGGTCTTCAGGTACATCTCTCAAGCATTTAAACAGAGAAGTCTCTTTCTCTCCTGTTGTCATTAGACACCCATCTTGTTCGGCTCTGGGAGCCATCTGCTTCGGCATGTCATCTGTTTCCACCTGTCTGGCCAGGATAGACACCTGCCTTTCCATCATCTACATGGCTGTTACATTCATTGACTGGCTTTCTGCCAGGCGACCTCTGAGCTCCACCACCTCTTTCTCTAAGGCACGCACATGGCACTCAGCAACCTGTCTCCAAAGCTCCTCTTGCTTCAACCCGGCTTCTACAGTCTCCTGGATCCTCCTTAACTCGCTTCTCCCATCCTCTGGATTGGTTAGGCTTCCATCAAGCGAGGAGGTATCTACTTCAGGCCCCACTTCTTTGGTGGCTTCCTCCACTCCTATACCCTTGGATTCGGCACCGTCAGTTTTAGCCCTCTCTTGGGTATCTGAGTACCCCAGCTCCTCCACATCAGGTCCTTTGGAGCCTTCACCATCTTCCGTCACCTCTCCTTTTCCTGTCACCGCAGACACGGGCCTCTGATAGGACTGTTCTCTGTGACCGTCTTGGATTCTCGCTCCATTAGTGCTCTCCGGGTTTTCCTTTCGTTCAGCACCATCCAATTCCAATCAAGCAGTTGCTAGGGGCAATATGAATGCATTCATCTCCTTTGTGCAGTCTGGAAGAAAATCCCCATCTTGAACAAAAGCAGAGGACACCGCCTGTACTTTATTCAAATCTTCACAAGGTGCAACTGGTTCAACCACTTTGCTCCTTTTATGTCTCCGGCGACGGGAGGAAATCTTGCCATTTGTACCTGAGTCAGCCTTACTGCACTCTTTTCCACTGGCGTCACCATCTGAATGGGAGTCACCACCTCCCAATTGATCATCCTGGAACCAGCAGTCCCCACTTAAACAGGTCATATTTTCTAGTAAGGCTGCCACCACCATCCTGACTTCACTCTGTGGAGTACTGTTGTTCCCCTGTGTCAGTACTTCTGACAACACAACATCGTACTCAGCTCTAGCGCTTGCTACTGGCCATGACATGTCACAGCCACCACCAGAGTCTGTCTCACACCCCACAACATGGTGAACCCTCCAAGTCACGAACTGGGGTGACCTTTGGCCAGCACACAGCTATCACATGTGCAGGGGGCTTATTTTAGTTATCCCACCACTGCTAACATGTGATGAAAACACAAACAAGGCTATTGACCTATCAATTTAGGGGCTTATTTTAGTCATCCCACTGCTGCTACCATATATCACGAACTGCAGGGATTTATGCATATCCCGCTTTCTAGTTCCACCTCAGAACTTGCAGCTCTCCGGCACCCCCTTACCCTCAGGTCAGTCAGGGAACTACACCTAGGATAAGTCGCCGGACGGGCCGCTTCACTGTGGACGGGCTAGCAGGCACGCTGCAGCGAGGGAATTATAAATGCTCAGGCTGCAGCCAAACAATAGCTTATAAAACACTGTTCCGTCGCTGCCAGCTGTGCCCACCTAGCCCAGAACACACTTCGCTGCCACCAGCTCAGATTTCTCACAGAGAAACCCAAATTAGTAGCGTATTTATCTTCAGAGAACTTAGGGTTTTAGAGCAAGGAAAACAAAGCTAGTAATTATTATATTTTACTCCATAAAAGGTTAGGCAGTGTTTATAAAAGGTATATAAAGATTTTACAATATGAGACAAAGTATGTACAAGCAATTATAAAAAAAACAGGGATTAAAGAAGATAAAACTCACATTCTGCTTAGATCATTTCAGCTAACCATGCTGGTGGGTGGAGCCAGATGTCCCAATTCATCAGGGAGTCTTTGTGCAGTGAGGACCCAGGCAAGAATGAAGGCTGAACTCACTGGCAGTAACTTATACTTGTAGTCTGCGGCATCACTAAAGGGGCTTGAGTTACCCTCACCCTCCCCTTTCCGAGTTGCAGATTTGCCAGCCTAACTTATTATTATCATATCTTCCCTGGAGAACCTAGCAGAGTAACGGCACACACATCACTCATCTTATATTGAATTTAGCTTTCCAATGAGTCTAGACTCGGGCTAGCTATTCCACACAGTTCAGGAGAAATCCATTTCTCAGGTTCTGTTGGAGCTAACATTTAGCGATAATTGTTGCAGTGAAGCTCTATTAATGCACGTTCTGAATATGTTTCTGGCATATCTCTATCATACACTGGCGGCACTTAATGGCTTATTTAATAGCTCCCCATTTTCAGCACGCTCATGGGCTTAGATAAAGAAACTTGTAAACACTCCTGGCTAATTAACATTCCTGGCTTGGAGGAGGAGGAGGGGGGTCAGAGCAGAGAGGAGTTTAAAAGCCCCAGGCTGGAGTTTCAAGTTACACAGGGATTGTGCCTAGCCAAGCAAAGGTTTGAGAAAAGAGGAAGGAGGGTCGGAGCCCGTAGCGTGTGTGGTAGCAAGGGAGAATGAAAAATTGTCCGCGATTTTATACATTAACGTGACACTCCAGTTGCTTTCTAACTGGGTGTCAGCTCCACACTTTTTATCTACCACATCACTAACAATCATCTTGTGGTACACGTCAGGTGACATCATGGCCATAAGTTGGGCAGGCACTCCCTTCCCACTGGTCAACCCGATGTCTGACCCTTCAATTTTGGGAGGTATTACTGCTTTTAAGTACACATCCCCTTCAGCCGAGAGCCCTCCATACTCCTGCTGTAGAGAAGCTCCCCTCTACCACAAGTCTGTGAACAACCCAGAGTCCCGGCCTATTATCACCAGACAGGTTAAGTTTGAGATTATACCAACATTATGGATTACACTGTCCATGGCTGTCTCGAGGACCACCCTGGCCACTGGATAGTCCTTAGTGCACCCATGCATACACGTGACCCTGACCATCCTATTGGTTATTTCAAATCCCTCGGGTGTAACCCTCACTAGAGTCACTGGGCTCCAAAAATCGACCAGTCCGCACATTTCTTTCTCATGCATCCGCAGGGCGCACCCATAGAAGCTTTAATTTTTACCCGTGAGATATGAGATCAGTAATATGTCCGATGTGATGGTGTTGACTGGTGAGATATGTGATCAGTAATATGTCCGGTGTGATGGTGGTGACCGGTGAGATGTGCGGTTATTAATACGTCTGGTGTGATGGTGGTGACCGGTGAGATGTGCGGTTATTAATATGTCCGGTGTGAAGGTGGTGACCTGTGAGATGTGTGATTATTAATACACTAGATGGCAGCCCGATTCTAAAGAATCGGGAGTCTAGAATCCATATATACTTTATTTATTCAAATGTAAGAATAATACAATTAATAAATAATAGTAAGAAAGAACAAAAAATGGCTGCACTCACCAGCTCTTGACAATTCTTGTTATTTAAGGTACAGTTACACAGGATCCATGAACATGCTTATGAGGGGAGTGATGAAAGACATCAGACAACAATTTTGCGTGTTGTGGCAAATGCCACAACAACGGTTCTTTGCTTAAGAACAATAATGTAAATAATAAATAATATGTATCAATAACTATGTATATTGGTATGTTCTTTCTTGGCACAAATTGGAGGAAGTAGTATTCTAGGCAATTATATATTAGATGGGCATTTCCTGAAGGAAATACATGGTGCTTGAACAGCGCTACCAGCTTTACAGCAGCACTTTTCACACACGGGACTGGGGGGCGCGCTTACTTTTGCACCCGGGGCTGGGGGCGCGCTTACTTTTGCACCCGGGGGTGCAGTTACTTTTGCACCCGGAGGCGCACTTACTTTTGCACCCGGGGGCGCACTTACTTTTGCACCCGGGGGCGCACTTACTTTTGGGGCCGCACTTACTTTTGGTGGGCGGGGCTCCTCGGCCTCCGATTTGGTTGGTGGGGCCCCTCGTCCTCCGATTTGGTGGGTGGGGACCCTTGGCCTCCGATTTGGTGGGCGGGGACCGGCCTCCGATTTGGTGGGCGGGGACCCTCGGCCTCCGATTTGGTGGGCGGGGACCCTCAACCTCCGATTTGGTGGGCGGGGACCCTCGGCCTCCGCTTTGGTGGGCGGGGTCCCTCTGCCTCCGCTTTGGTGGGCGGGGACGCTCGGCCTTCGATTTGGTGGGCAGGGCTCCTCGGCCTCCGATTTGGTGGGTGGGGACCCTTGGCCTCCGATTTGGTGGGCGGGGACCGGCCTCCGATTTGGTGGGCGGGGACCCTCGGCCTCCGATTTGGTGGGCGGGGACCCTCAACCTCCGATTTGGTGGGCGGGGACCCTCGGCCTCCGCTTTGGTGGGCGGGGTCCCTCTGCCTCCGCTTTGGTGGGCGGGGACGCTCGGCCTTCGATTTGGTGGGCAGGGCTCCTCGGCCTCCGATTTGGTTGGTGGGGCCCCTCGGCCTCCGATTTGCTGGGCGGGGCCCCTTATCCTCCGATTTGGTGGGCGGGGACCCTCGGCCTCCGATTTGGTGGGCGGGGACCCTCGGCCTCCGATTTGGTAGGCGGGGCCCCTCGGCCTCCGATTTGGTGGGCGGGGACCCTCGGCCTCCGATTTGGTGGGCGGGGACCCTCGGCCTCCGATTTGGTGGGCGGGGACCCTCGGCCTCCGATTTGGTGGGCGGGGCCCCTCGGCCTCCGATGTGGTGGTCGGGGCCCCTCGGCCTCCGCTTTGGTGGGCGGGGCTGGGCCCCTCGGCCTCCGCTTTGGTGGGCGGGGCCGCTCGGCCTTCGATTTGGTGGGCGGGGCTCCTCGGCCTCCGATTTGGTTGGCGGGGCCCCTCGGCCTCCGATTTGGTTGGCGGGGCCCCTCGGCCTCTGATTTGGTTTGTGCTCTGCCTGGGGCCACTGTGCTCTGCCTGGGGCCCCATATGCTGCCTGGGGCCCCTGTGCTCTGCCTGGGGCCCCATATGCTGCCTGGGGCCCCTGTGCTCTGCCTGGGGCCCCTGTGCTCTGCCTGGGGCCCCATGTTCTGCCTGGGGCCCCTGTGCTCTGCCTGGGGCCACTGTGCTTTGCCTGGGGCCCCATGTTCTGCCTGGGGCCACTGTGCTCTGCCTGGGGCCCCATAAGCTGCCTGGGGCCCCTGTGCTCTGCCTGGGACCACTGTACTCTGCCTGGGGCCCCATATGCTGCCTGGGGCCCTTGTGCTCTGCCTGGGGCCACTGTGCTCTGCCTGGGGCCCCATATGCTGCCTGGGGCCACTGTGCTCTGCCTGGGGCCCCATATGCTGCCTGGGGCCCCTGTGCTCTGCCTGGGGCCCCTGTGCTCTGCCTGGGGCCCCATGTTCTGCCTGGGGCCCCTGTGCTCTGCCTGGGGCCACTGTGCTCTGCCTGGGGCCCCATATGCTGCCTGGGGCCCCTGTGCTCTGCCTGGGGCCCCATATGCTGCCTGGGGCCCCTGTGCTCTGCCTGGGGCCCCATATGCTGCCTGGGGCCCCTGTGCTCTGCCTGGGGCCCCTGTGCTCTGCCTGGGGCCCCATGTTCTGCCTGGGGCCCCTGTGCTCTGCCTGGGGCCACTGTGCTCTGCCTGGGGCCCCATAGGGACTGAACCACCAAACCACCATAGGATAGGAAATCACCAGAGATTACCACAGCATTAGGATTAATAATATGCCTTTATTAATTGTATTGGCAATACATATAGAATAAAAAAATATTTTATACAAGAGATTATCAATTAATAACATAAAATCGCAGGTAAAATACAATTAAATATATGGTGCCCAAAACCCCCAAATGAACTGGTGGCACACCTTGGAATTACATAAAAGAGTGCCTTTACTCGCTGTGTTGCACATAAAAAAGAGGAAAAGGAGGGGAATATACCCAAAATTATATATATATTGAAAAAATAAAAATAAATATGTGTCCAATATTAAGAGTAAAAAAACGTGCAAAGAAACCCATACAGATTACATCAAATCTTCACTCAACAACTGTGATGGTGTAAAAATTAATCAATGTGAGGAATATATATAAAATTCTAAAAATTGGTCATATAAAGTGATAGCAACGTTTTTTATAACTATAAAGTGTCTAAGTGCATAAGGTGACAGTATCACAGCGAGGTAGGTCTGATATATGTAAAGTGCCCTGGTGTGCTGGATGATTTTATATCAGGTAGATTGTGTCTATAGCATCTATATTTGCCAAATGGCCATGGTAGTGAATTATTTAACCATAAAGACTAACGGTACATAATATAGCTATGTGCCTATTTATATATTCTGGTGGCTGGGTGACACTATTATCATCAATTGAACACCCCTAAGCCAACCAGTTAAAACTACAGCAACAAAGCATTACCGAAGAAAGTTATATACTACCTGTAATGAGGGTTGGGTCCAGGACCTGCGTGCGCCCGACGCGCGTTTCGGATATCTATTCCTTCATCAGGGGGTGATAGATATTGATCCCACAGGGGTTTTTATAGGTCTCTTCACCGAGCACTGCCGTCCGGTTAATGCCGGCGCATGCGCAGTCAGGAGGCCGATGACTTCCGGTTTCCGCGTCACATGATTCGTCACCACGGGAACGGAGTACCCGGCGTGACCAGGCAACCAAGGACGCAGAACTCCGGAACGCACAGACACAGACCGCGCACGCGCACAACAGGGCTGCAGTGTGGGTGAGACATGGCTACAGTGTGGGTGAGACATACATTAGCTACATTCAATAATCGCCGAAAATGGCTATTAGAGGCGGATTGTGCCGGGGCCTGAAAAAGCACTAAGGGGATAAAGATCCCCAGCTACAAATTAAATGTGTGGCAACCTTTTAAAGTAAAGAAAAAGAAAAAAATCACTAACAAGGGCTAAATACATACAGTAAAGAAATATTCAAAACTAATTCATTAAGCATTGCCGAAATAGGAAAAATTATGTAAAAATTATATATAAAGCAATATATCCATGTTCTTATCTACATGGTCGTTACCAAATTAAGCCGCTGCAAAAACTATATGTATAAATAATTGAGTACTGTAAATAAAAACCTATATACCCAAATACACATATGTTATTTTCTACACACTCGTTACTGTATCAACAATAAATGCTCATTATCAAATATATGACATAACAGTAATACATGGAGTTAATCTCTCTTTATCTTCAATTTCCATACAGATGAAGGCAAGCATTATTCAAGATCCTGTCAAAGGAACCCGGCATGTGATCCAAATCCTCCGAAAGTAAGTATATACTGCTAAGATTAAATTAGAGATAATTAGTCCACCGAGAGTAAGTATATACTGTTAGAATTAAAATTAATTAATAGGGGATCGTAATATCAACACATATAAAAGAATCAAATCTCTTTAAAATGTTAAAATCAATAAAATATTCTTTAAAATGTTAAAAGGTTACAGTGTACAAAAGATAAAATTGGTTATAAAAAAGGTGCAAAACTAAGGTTCTCATTTAGCCCTTTTGGTGTTACAGTATCCAAGGTCCATATCCATTTCGTTTCTTTTCTTGCCAGGGCCAAACTGATCTCACCACCTCTCTCATTTTTTTGTATCATGTCTATGCCAGTTACTTTTAGTAGGGAGGCATCACATCCGTGATGTAATTTAAAATGTTTTGGGATCGTTTTTAAGGATTGAATGTCCTCCGTTTCTTTGGCTGCTAAAATTCCCAAGACATGTTCCCTGGTGCGTACTTTAAGCTGTCTTGTTGTCATCCCTATATATACCAGGGAACACGGACATGTGGCGTGATATATAACCGCTTTTGAATTACAATTAATCGTCTTTTTGATTTTATATGAGGTGGTACCATTGTAGTTGCAAAAGGTATTCGATCTTTTAATATTGCTGCATGCCACGCATTGGCCACAAGGTTTACATCCTGGCACAGCCTTTGTATTGGTGAGAAAAGATGGAATTTCTGCCCTGTACTGGTAGTGGCTTCTTACTAATTGATCTTTGAGATTTCTCGATCTACGGTATGTGATGTTACAACTTTCACCGATATACTGTGACAGAATAGGGTCGGCTCTCAATATGGCCCAGGATTTGTTAATATATGACCTCATTAGTTCTGTTTGGCCATGATATTGTGTGATATACCTCACTACCTTATTTGATTTGTGAGGTTTCGTGCCATATAGGGCCTGATGTCGAGTTACATGTTTAGCACGGTTATATCCCTTTTTAACTGACCGTTTACTATATCCTCTTTCAAGAAATCTCTGTTTCATGTCATTAGCTTGTTCTTCAAAGTCTACCTCATTTGAACATATCCTCCGTAGGCGAAGGAATTGGCCTATTGGGATGGAATTAATCATGGGAGGAGGGTGTGAAGAGGAAGCATGTAATAATGCATTCACTGCTGTGGACTTACGAAAGATGTTTGTATACAAACATCCACTTTCGTCCCTATGTATTCCTACATCCAGAAATTCCATAAATTCCATATCGCATTTGTATGTAAGCTTGATGTTGAGCTTATTATGATTTAGTTGTTCCATGAAGGTATGGAGTGAGTCCACAGTACCCTGCCAGACAAAAAATATGTCGTCGATGAACCGCACCCAGATCGGGATGCGGTCCATCGCCAACTCAGTAGTGACATGAAAAAGGTCCCTCTCCCACAACCCCAGGAATAAATTAGCATAAGATGGCGCAAATGATGCACCCATTGCTGTTCCCTGGAGCTGTAGGTAGAGGGACCCCTTAAAATAGAAAAAATTTTTTGAAAGCGAGAATTCTAGCATCTGTATTATGAATTGTCTCATATGTATAGGTATAAGTGAGGATTTCAAGAAGTACTCGGCTGCACAAATGCCATCACTGTGGCGAATATTAGTATACAAGCTTTCTACATCACAGGATACTAAAAATGTATCCTTACCAATATATAAGCCATCAATCTTTTTCAAGAGTTCATTAGTGTCTTTGATAAATGAGGGTAAATCCTCCACCAGGGGTTGTAGCTTCGAGTCAATGAATTTATTAATTTTCTCCAGGTAATTACCACATCCCGATATGATTGGTCTACCGGGTGGTATTTTTTGATTTTTGTGAACCTTGGGTAATATATAAAAGGTTGGTACCGTTGGTTCTGACACCTGAAGGGCTGTAAATAGTTCTTTCGAGATAACTTCTTTTTCAAGAGCATCCTTTAGGATTACCGAGAGTTCATTTCTAAATTTTCCCAAGGGATTGAATGTCATTTTCCTATAGTACGTATTATCCTTCAATTGGCGAAAAACCTCGGATTCGTACATCTGTTTTGGCCAAATGACTATATTTCCCCCCTTGTCGGCCGGTTTAATGACCACATCATTTAGTTGTCTCAAATTTTTTAGGGCTATCTTTTCTTGATTATTTAAATTTTCAATACTTGGAAAGCGGGGAATCTTCAAAAACTCCCGGCTAACTGTTTTCACAAAAGTATCAATGACGGGACAGGCCGACAAGGGGGGAAACTTACGTGACCTTGGTCTGATGGAAGATGGAATCTTACCTCCCAATGGTTCGTTGTGTTCACGGGCCAATTCGTCCAAAATCTCTAGTGTCTCCTGCTCCGCCTCTGTTGGGAACAATTTAAGCAGTTCTTCATTATGGAAGTGTTTTTTAAAAATTAACTGCTTCAAAACAGCTAATGGAACTATTGGTGAAATATAACTCTCAAAATATAATCAGCATTGACAAATTGTTGGATGAAACATATGTGAAAGCAAAGAATTGTCTTACAAACGAGCAATTGTCATCTATTGATGGCTTGCTTGAAAAACAAATGGATCAATGGATTAAGGATATCCAGGTAACACAAAAGAGTAAATTAACAAGAGACCAGAGAGACTTTTCCAGTGGCCAAATCTATAGGTGGCGTAAACAACACCAAGAGGGTAATACACGTGACCGAATAGATTCTACAACATCAAATATGGTCCAGGTGGATGTCTCTGGTGCCTCCTCGTCCGCCTCTGTGTCCACCCTAGCTTCAATGGCTTCTACGCCTAAACGTAAGCGGGAACCTCGGTACATACCTGCAAAACGGAACTACCGTCCAAATCCTGATAACAATCTAAAGGTAATTAATTTGAGTAATTATGTTCTAACAGAATTTGAAATAGATGTTCTTAAAAAGGGTCTCACTTTTTGCCCTACGGCACAATTTGATAAGTTTGAGGCCATTAAAGACCTACATTTATTTGCTAGGAAGTTAATTTTTAAAAAACACTTCCATAATGAAGAACTGCTTAAATTGTTCCCAACAGAGGCGGAGCAGGAGACACTAGAGATTTTGGACGAATTGGCCCGTGAACACAACGAACCATTGGGAGGTAAGATTCCATCTTCCATCAGACCAAGGTCACGTAAGTTTCCCCCCTTGTCGGCCTGTCCCGTCATTGATACTTTTGTGAAAACAGTTAGCCGGGAGTTTTTGAAGATTCCCCGCTTTCCAAGTATTGAAAATTTAAATAATCAAGAAAAGATAGCCCTAAAAAATTTGAGACAACTAAATGATGTGGTCATTAAACCGGCCGACAAGGGGGGAAATATAGTCATTTGGCCAAAACAGATGTACGAATCCGAGGTTTTTCGCCAATTGAAGGATAATACGTACTATAGGAAAATGACATTCAATCCCTTGGGAAAATTTAGAAATGAACTCTCGGTAATCCTAAAGGATGCTCTTGAAAAAGAAGTTATCTCGAAAGAACTATTTACAGCCCTTCAGGTGTCAGAACCAACGGTACCAACCTTTTATATATTACCCAAGGTTCACAAAAATCAAAAAATACCACCCGGTAGACCAATCATATCGGGATGTGGTAATTACCTGGAGAAAATTAATAAATTCATTGACTCGAAGCTACAACCCCTGGTGGAGGATTTACCCTCATTTATCAAAGACACTAATGAACTCTTGAAAAAGATTGATGGCTTATATATTGGTAAGGATACATTTTTAGTATCCTGTGATGTAGAAAGCTTGTATACTAATATTCGCCACAGTGATGGCATTTGTGCAGCCGAGTACTTCTTGAAATCCTCACTTATACCTATACATATGAGACAATTCATAATACAGATGCTAGAATTCTCGCTTTCAAAAAATTTTTTCTATTTTAAGGGGTCCCTCTACCTACAGCTCCAGGGAACAGCAATGGGTGCATCATTTGCGCCATCTTATGCTAATTTATTCCTGGGGTTGTGGGAGAGGGACCTTTTTCATGTCACTACTGAGTTGGCGATGGACCGCATCCCGATCTGGGTGCGGTTCATCGACGACATATTTTTTGTCTGGCAGGGTACTGTGGACTCACTCCATACCTTCATGGAACAACTAAATCATAATAAGCTCAACATCAAGCTTACATACAAATGCGATATGGAATTTATGGAATTTCTGGATGTAGGAATACATAGGGACGAAAGTGGATGTTTGTATACAAACATCTTTCGTAAGTCCACAGCAGTGAATGCATTATTACATGCTTCCTCTTCACACCCTCCTCCCATGATTAATTCCATCCCAATAGGCCAATTCCTTCGCCTACGGAGGATATGTTCAAATGAGGTAGACTTTGAAGAACAAGCTAATGACATGAAACAGAGATTTCTTGAAAGAGGATATAGTAAACGGTCAGTTAAAAAGGGATATAACCGTGCTAAACATGTAACTCGACATCAGGCCCTATATGGCACGAAACCTCACAAATCAAATAAGGTAGTGAGGTATATCACACAATATCATGGCCAAACAGAACTAATGAGGTCATATATTAACAAATCCTGGGCCATATTGAGAGCCGACCCTATTCTGTCACAGTATATCGGTGAAAGTTGTAACATCACATACCGTAGATCGAGAAATCTCAAAGATCAATTAGTAAGAAGCCACTACCAGTACAGGGCAGAAATTCCATCTTTTCTCACCAATACAAAGGCTGTGCCAGGATGTAAACCTTGTGGCCAATGCGTGGCATGCAGCAATATTAAAAGATCGAATACCTTTTGCAACTACAATGGTACCACCTCATATAAAATCAAAAAGACGATTAATTGTAATTCAAAAGCGGTTATATATCACGCCACATGTCCGTGTTCCCTGGTATATATAGGGATGACAACAAGACAGCTTAAAGTACGCACCAGGGAACATGTCTTGGGAATTTTAGCAGCCAAAGAAACGGAGGACATTCAATCCTTAAAAACGATCCCAAAACATTTTAAATTACATCACGGATGTGATGCCTCCCTACTAAAAGTAACTGGCATAGACATGATACAAAAAAATGAGAGAGGTGGTGAGATCAGTTTGGCCCTGGCAAGAAAAGAAACGAAATGGATATGGACCTTGGATACTGTAACACCAAAAGGGCTAAATGAGAACCTTAGTTTTGCACCTTTTTTATAACCAATTTTATCTTTTGTACACTGTAACCTTTTAACATTTTAAAGAATATTTTATTGATTTTAACATTTTAAAGAGATTTGATTCTTTTATATGTGTTGATATTACGATCCCCTATTAATTAATTTTAATTCTAACAGTATATACTTACTCTCGGTGGACTAATTATCTCTAATTTAATCTTAGCAGTATATACTTACTTTCGGAGGATTTGGATCACATGCCGGGTTCCTTTGACAGGATCTTGAATAATGCTTGCCTTCATCTGTATGGAAATTGAAGATAAAGAGAGATTAACTCCATGTATTACTGTTATGTCATATATTTGATAATGAGCATTTATTGTTGATACAGTAACGAGTGTGTAGAAAATAACATATGTGTATTTGGGTATATAGGTTTTTATTTACAGTACTCAATTATTTATACATATAGTTTTTGCAGCGGCTTAATTTGGTAACGACCATGTAGATAAGAACATGGATATATTGCTTTATATATAATTTTTACATAATTTTTCCTATTTCGGCAATGCTTAATGAATTAGTTTTGAATATTTCTTTACTGTATGTATTTAGCCCTTGTTAGTGATTTTTTTCTTTTTCTTTACTTTAAAAGGTTGCCACACATTTAATTTGTAGCTGGGGATCTTTATCCCCTTAGTGCTTTTTCAGGCCCCGGCACAATCCGCCTCTAATAGCCATTTTCGGCGATTATTGAATGTAGCTAATGTATGTCTCACCCACACTGTAGCCATGTCTCACCCACACTGCAGCCCTGTTGTGCGCGTGCGCGGTCTGTGTCTGTGCGTTCCGGAGTTCTGCGTCCTTGGTTGCCTGGTCACGCCGGGTACTCCGTTCCCGTGGTGACGAATCATGTGACGCGGAAACCGGAAGTCATCGGCCTCCTGACTGCGCATGCGCCGGCATTAACCGGACGGCAGTGCTCGGTGAAGAGACCTATAAAAACCCCTGTGGGATCAATATCTATCACCCCCTGATGAAGGAATAGATATCCGAAACGCGCGTCGGGCGCACGCAGGTCCTGGACCCAACCCTCATTACAGGTAGTATATAACTTTCTTCGGTAATGCTTTGTTGCTGTAGTTTTAACTGGTTGGCTTAGGGGTGTTCAATTGATGATAATAGTGTCACCCAGCCACCAGAATATATAAATAGGCACATAGCTATATTATGTACCGTTAGTCTTTATGGTTAAATAATTCACTACCATGGCCATTTGGCAAATATAGATGCTATAGACACAATCTACCTGATATAAAATCATCCAGCACACCAGGGCACTTTACATATATCAGACCTACCTCGCTGTGATACTGTCACCTTATGCACTTAGACACTTTATAGTTATAAAAAACGTTGCTATCACTTTATATGACCAATTTTTAGAATTTTATATATATTCCTCACATTGATTAATTTTTACACCATCACAGTTGTTGAGTGAAGATTTGATGTAATCTGTATGGGTTTCTTTGCACGTTTTTTTACTCTTAATATTGGACACATATTTATTTTTATTTTTTCAATATATATATAATTTTGGGTATATTCCCCTCCTTTTCCTCTTTTTTATGTGCAACACAGCGAGTAAAGGCACTCTTTTATGTAATTCCAAGGTGTGCCACCAGTTCATTTGGGGGTTTTGGGCACCATATATTTAATTGTATTTTACCTGCGATTTTATGTTATTAATTGATAATCTCTTGTATAAAATATTTTTTTATTCTATATGTATTGCCAATACAATTAATAAAGGCATATTATTAATCCTAATGCTGTGGTAATCTCTGGTGATTTCCTATCCTATGGTGGTTTGGTGGTTCAGTCCCTTCTATCAGTGGTTCACACTGAAGTTCTCACAAGTGCACCTTGACTATATAGGACATATCACGTTATTTTTCCTATTTTAGGTTGATTTATGGTCTATCTAGGTGCCTGCTGTGTGTCTCTTAACTGGGGCCCCATAGGCTGCCTGGGGCCCCTGTGCTCTGCCTGGGGCCCCATATGCTGCCTGGGGCCCCTGTGCTCTGCCTGGGGCCACTGTGCTCTGCCTGGGGCCCCATAGGCTGCCTGGGGCCCCTGTGCTCTGCCTGGGACCACTGTGCTCTGCCTGGGGCCCCATATGCTGCCTGGGGCCCCTGTGCTCTGCCTGGGGCCACTGTGCTCTGCCTGGGGCCCCATATGCTGCCTGGGGCCCCTGTGCTCTGCCTGGGTGTAGGACACTGGTGACGTCACTTATCTCCGGACATTAGCTCCGGACATTATCTCCGGACATTAGCTCCGGACAAAGCCACGGAAGTTGGCACAAATTGCAGGAAGTAGTATTCTAGGCAATTATATATTAGATCCGGTGTGATGGTGGTGACCTGTGAGATGTGAGATTATTAATACGTCTGGTGTGATGGTGGTGACCGGTGAGATGTGCGGTTAGTAATATGTCTGGTGTGATGGTGGTGACCTGGCAGATGTGCGGTTATTAATACGTCCGGTGTGATGGCGATGACCGGTGAGATGTGCGGTTATTAATACGTCTGGTGTGATGGTGGTGACCTGGGAGAAGTGCGATTATTAATACGTCTGGTGTGATGGTGGTGACCGGAGAGATGTGCAGTTATTAATACATCTGGTGTGATGGTGGCGACTGGTGAGATGTGCGGTTATTAATATGTCCGGTGTGATGTTGATGACCGATGAGATGTGTGGTTATTAATGCATCTGGTATGATGCTGGTGACCTGGGAGATGTGCAGCTATTAATACGTCCGGTGTGATTCAGTGACTTGTGAGATGTGCAGCTATTAATACATCTGGTGTGATGGTGGTGACTGGAGAGATGTGCGGTTATTAATATGTCCGGTGTGATGGTGATGACCGATGAGATGTGTGGTTATTAATACGTCTGGTATGATGGTGGTGTCATGATATGTACTTTTGCCCTGTCCTGTATTTGAATAATATGCCATTTGATGTTTGTAACTGTTCTCTGGTTTCTATTAGCTGTAATTTATGTATTTTCTCGTGCTGGGAGTTCACCTGTAACAATATGTCTCCTTCCCCCAATACTTGCAGCCCTAAGCTATAATGTAATTAAGATTTGTCATCATCACTAGTGAAGGAATAGCCATTCTTCCTCACAGCAGGTGGCTAGTCAAATGTACATACTACATAGACTAAATAAACAAACCTCAAGGCACAATGCACAAAATGCAAAGGAGGACACATATATATATATATATATCAACCAATGTGCACCAATGGAGGAAAGTAATGGACAGATCCGGAATTTATATAGAAAAACAAAGAAAACCCAGACAAAAAAGTCCAAAAAGTGTGAAATAGCAATATTTATTTATAAATAAACAGTGGATCGGTGGGAAAAATACCAAAGCAGCACAAAACCAGGGACATATAAATAGTACAAAATAACTGAAACAACGTATGATGATGAATATACGAGTTAATACATCGTTTAAAGGGACCATATAGCAGTATGAAAAACAGATGAAAATATTAATATATCATAAAGTGCATGTGCAAAGGTGTATGTGAACAATGGGCTGGCTAAAATAACCAAAAGGCCAGATAAGTGTAGAACCAATAGTGGCCAATGCTTATTAGCAAACAGAATAAGGGCCAAGAGTATCAAGAAGCCAGATAGATAAGGAGCAGCATAGTGGCAAGTGCCAAGACAGACTGGAGTGCTACTGTAATGAAGCAAAAACAGCCATGAGTGTTACCTGCTATATGGTAAATATGTCCCAGGGATGTGCCGGACCCCGACGCGCGTTTCGGCGTCTGCCTTCGTCAGGGGGTGCAGTCTAGAATCTTCTGATGGACCCAACCATTGAATAGAAGGTGTGACCCCTACCCCCCTTCATGGGCGAATGCCAGGAGCTCAGACAATCCATTCTTATTTTGAGATCAGATGTGAGTTGATCCTTGAAGGAGAACGAGTGGGGATTCTTAGCTGAGGCAAGACCCCACGTCCATCTGGGACTGCGGAAGCGAACGGGGTGAGACTTGAGCTGAGGACATATCTCGTTGTTTGTGGGATTGTTTTGGGATCCCTTGGACTCGTGTGGACTATTGCTTTGTTAGCTGACACACGGATTATCGGGAGGTGCCCCCAAACCTGTTCCGTTGGACTAATTGTGGACTCTGTAGATCTACCTGCATGTGTTGTTCCAGCGTTCTTGATAATAAATCTGTGGAATCATCCCTTGGCCTGTTGTCCCTTCTTGCTCTGCCGTACACCCCATCACAAACTGGTTGGCAGCAGAGGGATCAGTGCAGAAGGAATGGAGGACAAAGGCCCATCAACATCGGGAACCAGCACCGCAGAGTACAAGAACTGGACTGCAATGAACCTACAACAAAGGCCCGTGAACTGGGAGTCAGCAACAAGGGACTCTCCAAGGAGCAGCTTATTGAGGCTTTGGAAGGAGTTCGCCTGCAAGATGATGCTGAGGAAGGATCCTCACAGCGAATGGAGGAAAGACTGCAGCCAGAGGTAAATACCCAAAAAAGTCAGCGGGTTGTGTGGTACAAGGAGGAGTTGGCATTGCTGGGAGAAGAGGCCACTATAGACGATAAGAGGGAGGCAATTCACAGAGCTCAGGAGAGGGAGGCCATTCACAGAGCCGAGGAGAGGGAGGCCATTCACAGAGCCGAGGAGAAGGAGAGGGAGGCCATTCACAGAGCTCAGGAGATGGCATTACTGGAGAGGCAGATCGCTTTGGAAGCAGCTAGAAGCTCCAGACAGACTGTAACCCCAGCACCCATCATGAGGGAACTCCCCAAGAGTGGCCCGCAAAGACTTCAAGCCCTTTAATGAGGCTGCAGGCGACATTGAGGGCTTCTTCCAGGACTTTGAGCATCAGTGTCGATTAATGGAAGTCCCGGAAAGGGAGCGAGTCCGACATCTGGTGGGGCTCTTAGAGGGTGGAGCTGCCGCAGCCTATAGAGCTATGGACCCTCGGGGGAACTGTGAGTATGCGGAGATTAAACTGACTATTCTAGAACATTATGCTGTTACCCCAGACACTTACAGGACTCAGTTCCGTACTTTAGCCTGTGATGAGGAAGTGTCTTTCAAGATGTATGCCCACAGACTCAAACAAATATGTCATAGCTGGCTGGAGGCAGAGGAGGCCTTAACCTGGGAGACCTTCCTCCAGGTTATCCTAAAAGAGCAGTTTTACTTCAAGTGCCCTGCTGAGATCCGGGAATGGGTGCGTGAGAGGAGATCAGCCACTGTGGAGGAAGCTGCAGCTCTAGCTGATGAGGCTCTCACCATCAAGCCTCAGTGGAAAAAACTACTACTCAGTGAGAAAAAAACTACCAGCCCCCCAACGCTGGCGGCCCCTGGTCCTTCGGCCTCCAATATTTACCATCCCACTAGACCATCAACTCATGCATATACCCGTGTAAATGTGCCTCCAGTTGCTTCTACTGCATTTTCTGGAATACGACGAGGAGAGGAAGTAGCAGAGCGCAGGTGTTATGGTTGTGGGCATCCGGGGCATCTGCAGGCCTCATGCCCAGCCAGTCCATGGAGGAGTCGTCCTCAAACCCCTACAGCACCTTCAGGTGGGCGCCAGCCTCCAGGTTCCCTTACCCCTCGCCCAAGAGGACGCCTTGGATGGAGTGAGACCCAGCACAGATGCTATCGATGTGGGCAGCCGGGGCATCCGCAAGCCTCCTGCCCAGCTGTTCAAATGAGGATTGATCCTGAACCCAGTCGTATTATTAATTATGTACAGCCAAGTGCCATGAAGGAGGTGTCACCACTACGTGAGGACTGGCCTAGTGCCTCACCCACCCATGTTGCACCCCTAGGAGTTTATGGTGTGCGACCTGCAGCTATGACGACTTCTGCTCATCGAGGTAAGCACTTGCAGGAGGTCGTGCTGGATGGACAGAGACTTATTGGATTTTGTGACTCAGGGGCTTTCCTCACACTGGCTGATCCCCGAGTGGTTCGGCCTGAGGCAATTCATAGAGGACCTGGGATTGTCATTAAACTGGCTGGTGGACAATGGAGGACTATTCCCACAGGCACTGTGGATCTGAACTTTGGTTTTGGGGTCAGGCGATGTGTGGTTGGGGTGATGGGTGGTCTGCCTGCAGATGTTCTCCTGGGCAATGATGTGGGAGAGCTACGATGCCAATTTGTGGCTGCATGAAGCCACATGTAAGTTAAGCTCTGCCTGTGTGTACTTAACCAGCGACCTGTAGAGGTCCCTAGTACGTACACAAATTGGGAGGGTAAGGGATTGTCATGGTATGTACTTTTACCCTGTCCTGTATTTGAATAATATGCCATTTGATGTATGTAACTGTTCTCTGGTTTCTATTAGCAGTAATTTATGTATTTTCTCGTGCTGGGAGTTCACCTGTAACAATATGTCTCCTTCCCCCAATACTTGCAGCCCTAAGCTATAATGTAATTAAGATTTGTCATCATCACTAGTGAAGGAATAGCCATTCTTCCTCACAGCAGGTGGCTAGTCAAATGTACATACTACATAGACTAAGTGGAGCCGACCAGTCTAGAATCTTCTGATGGACCCAACCATTGAATAGAAGGTGTGCCCCTACCCCCCTTCATGGGCGGATGCCAGGAGCTCAGACAATCCATTCTTATTTTGAGATCAGATGTGAGTTGATCCTTGAAGGAGAACGAGTGGGGATTCTTAGCTGAGGCAAGACCCCACGTCCATCTGGGACTGCGGAAGCGAACGGAGCGAGACTTGAGCTGAGGACATATCTCGTTGTTTGTGGGATTGTTTTGGGTTCCCTTGGACTCGTGTGGACTATTGCTTTGCTAGCTGGCACACGGATTATCGGGAGGTGCCCCCGAACCTGTTCCGTTGGACTAATTGTGGACTCTGTAGATCTACCTGCATGTGTTGTTCCAGCATTCTTGATAATAAATCTGTGGAATCATCCCTTGGCCTGTTGTCCCTTCTTGCTCTGCCGTACACCCCGTCACAGGTGGTGACCTGGGAGATGTGCGGCTATTAATACGTCCGGTGTGATGGCAGTGACTTGTGAGATGTGCGGCTATTAATACATCCAATGTGATGGTGGTGACCGGTGAGATGTGTGGCTATTAATACGTCCAGTGTGATGGTGGTGACCGGGAGATGTGCTGTTATTAATATGTCCGGTGTGATGGTGGTGACCTGTGAGATATGCGGTTATTAATTCATCCGGTGTGGTGGTGGTGACCGGTGATATGTGCGGTTATTAATTCATCTGGTGTGATAGTGGTGACCGGTGAGATTTGCGGTTATTAATACGTCCGGTGTGATGGTGGTGACCTGGGAGATGTGCGGTTATTAATGCATTCGGTGTGATGGTGGTGACCGGTGAGATGTGCTGTTATTAATATGTCCGGTGTGGTGGTGGTGGTGACCGGTGAGATGTGCGATTATTAATACATCTAGGACCCCTTCTCTTCTCCATCTACACCTTCGGTCTGGGACAGCTCATAGAATCCCACGGTATGCAGTACCATCTCTATGCCGACGACACGCAGATCTACCTATCCGGACCTGACCTCACCTCCTTACTTACCAAAATCCCGCACTGTCTGTCTGCTATTTCAGCCTTCTTTTCTGCTCGCTTTCTACAACTGAACATGGACAAAACAGAATTCATCATCTTTCCCCCATCTCACTCTACCCCTCCACCCGACCTATCCATCAATGTCAATGGCTGCTCACTTTCCCCAGTCCCACACGCCCGGTGCCTCGGGGTGATCCTCGACTCTGCCCTCTCTTTCAAGCCACATATCCAAGCCCTTGCCTCCTCCTGCCGCCTCAAACTCAAAAACATTTCCCGGATCCGTGCATTCCTTGACCGCGACACCGCAAAAACACTAGTGCATGCCCTTATCATCTCCCGCCTCGACTACTGCAACCTCCTACTCTCTGGACTCCCCTCTAGCACTCTGGCACCACTCCAATCCATCCTACACTCTGCTGCTCGACTAATCTACCTGTCTCCCCGCTATTCCCCAGCCTCTCCCCTATGCCAAGCCCTTCACTGGCTTCCTATCGCCCAGAGACTCCAGTTCAAAACCCTCACAATGACCTACAAAGCCATCCACAACCTATCTCCTCCATACATCTGTGACATGATCTCCCGGTACCTACCAACACGCAACCTCCGATCCTCTCAAGACCTCCTTCTCTACTCCCCCCTCATCTCTTCTTCCCACAACCGCATCCAAGACTTCTCCCGTGCTTCCCCCATACTCTGGAACTCTCTACCCCAGCACATCAGACTCTCGCCTACCATAGAAACTTTCAAAAAGAGCCTGAAGACTCACCTCTTCCGACAAGCCTACAGCCTGCAGTGATCCTCAACCTACTGAACCGCCGCACAACCAGCTCTACCCTCTCCTAGTGTATCATCACCCATCCCCTGCAGACTGTGAGCCCTCGCGGGCAGGGTCCTCTCTCCTTATGTACCCGTGTGCCTTGTTTCTGCTCATGTTTAATGTTTGTCTATATTTGCCCCGTACTTCACATGTAAAGCGCCATGGAATAAATGGCGCTATAAAAATGAATAATAATAATAATAATAATAATAATACATCCGGTGTGATGGTGGTGACCGGTGAGATGTGCGGTTATTAATACATCCGGTGTGATGGTGGGGACCTGGGAGATGTGCGGTTATTAATACGTCCGGTGTGATGGTGGTTACCGGTGAGATGTGCTGCTATTAATATGTCCTGTGTGATGGTGGTGACCGGTGAGATGTGCTGTTATTAATACATCCGGTGTGGTGGTGGTGACCAGTGAGATGTGCTGTTATTAATACGTCCGGTGTGATGGTGGTTGTCACATTAATGTATAAAACCGCATATTATTTTTCATTTTCCCTTGATATCACACACGCTGCATGTGGCCCCCCTTTGCAGCCCACTGCACTAGGGATGTCTGTCCCTGGCTCTTGTAACTTGAAACTCCAGTGAGGAAGGCTCTGACCCCCCTCCTCCTCCTCCAAGCCAGGAATGTTAATTAGCCAGGAGCGTGTGCAAATTTCTTTTGTCTAAGCTCAAGTGCCTGCTAAAAAGGGGGGGAGATATTAAATAAGCCATAACATGCTGCCAGTGTATGATAGATATGCCAGAAACTTATTCAGAACGTGCGTTGATAGAGCCTCAAGGCGGCGCCTGTCGCTAAACGTTAACTCCAACAGAACCTGAGAAATGGATTTCTCCAGAACCATGTGGAATAGCTAGCCCGAGTCCAGATTCATTGGAAAGCTAATTTCAGTATCAGATGAGTGATGTGTGTGCCGTTACTCTGCTAGGTTCTCAAGCCAAGATATGATACTTATAAGCTTTTCAGGCCAATCTGTAGCTCTGAGGAAAGGGGAGGTGTTATGGACCTGGTGGTTAGGTGCACCTGGAATGACCTGATGGTTAAACTAGAAGACAGGACGAGCTCTGGGAAGTGGGAACTCTGCTGACCGCAAATCCTAATCCTATAACACACACACTAGAAATAGCTGTGGAGCATACCTAACTCTCCCTAGATGCCTCTTCACAGCCTAAGAGCTAACTACCCCTAAAGATAGATAAATAAGCCTTACCTTGCCTCAGAGAAATTCCCCAAAGGTAAAGGCAGCCCCCCACATATATTAACTGTGAGTTAAGAGGAAAGTCACAAACACAGGGATGAAACAGGTTTCAGCAAAGGAGGCCAGACTTACTAGATAGACTGAGGATAGGAAAGGGATCTATGCGGTCAGCACAAAAAACTACAAAAAGCCAAGCAGAGTGTGCAAAAGACCCCCGCACCGACTCACGGTGCGGAGGTGCCACTCTGCAACCCAGAGCTTCCAGCTAGCAAGGCAATATCATGTTATCAAGCTGGACTAGAACTTAGCAAGTACTAAGAAATATATTCAGTACACAATGAACAACAAAATGAACTAGCAGGGACTTAACTTCTGCTGGAGTAGACAGGTCATCAGAAAGATCCGAGAGAGATCTGAACCAGTGCTAATACATTGACAGCTGGCATGGAGTAACGATCTGAGTGGAGTTAAATAGAGAAGCCAGCCTAGCCGCAAACGAGGGCAGCTGAGGAAGCAACCTCAGAACCAGCAGTTGCACTCACAGCCACCAGAGGGAGTCCACGGACAGAACTCGCCGAAGTATCATTCATGACCACAGGAGGGAGTTCAAGAACGGAATTCACAACAGGGAGGGCAATGGGAACTCAACCCCCTTTAGTGATGTCACAAGCCTGCACGTATCAGGCACGGCACTCAAGCCAGCCTTCATTCTTGCCTGGGTCCTCACTGTTATGACCCCAATGGCGAGGGTCTCAGAGAAACAAGTAAGTCTGCGACGTACAAAAATCCAGCTCATAGGGCAGTGGTAACTGGTTGACCATATATCTACTCCTAACGCCAACACTAGCAGTAGCCGGGGAACATGCCTACGTTGGTCGCTAGATGTCTCGCGCCAGCCGGAGGACTAACTACCCCTAGAAGAGGAAAACAAAGTCCTCTCTTGCCTCCAGAGAATAGACCCCAAAAGTAGGATAGTAGCCCCCCACAAATAATAACGGTGAGGTAAGAGGAAATGACAAACACAGAGATGAACTAGATTTTAGCAAAGAGAGGCCCACTTTACTAATAGCAGAATGTAGTAAGATAACTTATATGGTCAACAAAAACCCTATCAAAATCCACGCTGGAGATTCAAGAACCCCCGAACCGTCTAACGGCCCGGGGGGAGAACACCAGCCACCCTAGAGCTTCCAGCAAGGTCAGGAAACAGATAATATGCAAGCTGGACAAAAATGCAAACAAAAACAAATAGCAAAAAGCAAAAAAGCAGACTTAGCTTAATCAAGCAGGAACCAGGATCAGTAGACAAGAGCACTACAGATTAGCTCTGATATCAACGTTGCTAGGCATAGAACTGAAGGTCCAGGGAGCTTATATAGCAACACCCCTGACCTAACGACCCAGGTGAGCATACAAGGGATGAATGACATACCCAGAGTCAAATCACTAGTAGCCACTAGAGGGAGCCAAAAGGTAAATTCACAACAGTACCCCCCCCTTAGTGAGGGGTCACCGAACCCTCACCAAGACCACCAGGGCGATCAGGATGAGCGGCGTGAAAGGCACGAACTAAATCGGCCGCATGCACATCAGAGGCGACCACCCAGGAATTATCCTCCTGACCATATCCCTTCCACTTGACCAGGTACTGAAGCCTCCGCCTGGAGAGACGAGAATCTAAGATCTTCTCCACCACGTACTCCAACTCGCCCTCAACCAACACCGGAGCAGGAGGCTCAGCAGAAGGAACCACAGGCACAACGTACCGCCGCAACAAGGACCTATGAAATACGTTGTGGATGGCAAACGACACCGGAAGATCCAAGCGAAAGGATACAGGATTAATGATTTCCAATATCTTGTAAGGACCAATGAAGCGAGGCTTAAATTTGGGAGAGGAGACCTTCATAGGAACAAATCGAGAAGACAGCCATACCAAATCCCCAACGCGAAGTCGGGGACCCACACCGCGGCGGCGGTTGGCAAAACGCTGAGCCTTCTCCTGTGACAACTTCAAGTTGTCCACCACATGCCCCCAGATCCACTGCAACCTATCCACCACGGAATCCACCCCAGGACAGTCAGAAGGCTCCACATGTCCCGAGGAAAAACGAGGATGGAAACCAGAGTTGCAGAAAAATGGCGAAACCAAGGTGGCGGAACTAGCCCGATTATTAAGGGCAAATTCAGCCAACGGCAAGAAGGTCACCCAATCATCCTGATCAGAAGAGACAAAACACCTCAAATAAGCCTCCAGAGTCTGATTAGTTCGCTCCGTTTGTCCGTTAGTCTGGGGATGGAAAGCGGATGAAAACGACAACTCAATGCCCATCCTACCACAAAAGGATCGCCAGAACCTGGAAACAAACTGGGATCCTCTGTCCGACACAATATTCTCAGGAATGCCGTGCAAACGAACCACATTCTGGAAGAACACAGGAACCAGGTCAGAAGAAGAGGGCAGCTTAGGCAAAGGAACCAAATGGACCATCTTGGAGAAACGATCACATATCACCCAGATGACAGACATGCCCTGAGACACCGGAAGATCAGAAATGAAATCCATAGAGATGTGTGTCCAAGGTCTCTTCGGGACAGGCAAGGGCAAGAGCAACCCGCTGGCACGAGAGCAGCAAGGCTTAGCTCGAGCACAAGTACCACAGGACTGTACAAATAACCGCACATCCCTTGACAAGGAAGGCCACCAAAAGGACCTGGCCACCAGATCTCTGGTGCCAAAAATTCCCGGGTGCCCTGCCAACACCGAGGAATGAACCTCGGAAATGACTCTGCTGGTCCATCTAGCAGGCACAAACAATCTGTCAGGTGGACAAGAGTCAGGCCTACCAGCCTGAAATCTCTGCAACACACGTCGCAGATCTGGAGAAATAGCAGACACGATAACTCCTTCCTTAAGAATACCCACAGGTTCAGCGACTCCAGGAGCATCAGGCACAAAGCTCCTAGACAGAGCGTCGGCCTTCACATTCTTAGACCCTGGCAAATACGAGACCACAAAGTCAAAACGGGAAAAAAACAATGACCAGCGGGCCTGTCTAGGATTCAGGCGTTTAGCAGACTCGAGATACATCAGATTTTTGTGATCAGTCAAGACCACCACACGATGCTTAGCACCCTCGAGCCAATGACGCCACTCCTCAAATGCCCACTTCATGGCCAACAACTCCCGATTGCCCACATCATAATTTCGCTCTGCCGGCGAAAACTTCCTAGAGAAAAAGGCACAAGGTCTCATAGTAGAACAACCAGGGCCTCTCTGTGACAAAACGGCCCCTGCCCCAATCTCCGAAGCATCCACCTCAACCTGAAAAGGAAGTGAGATGTCAGGCTGGCACAAAACAGGCGCCGAAGTAAACCGGCGTTTTAACTCCTGGAAAGCCTCCACGGCAGCAGGAGCCCAGTTAGCTACATCAGAGCCTTTCTTGGTCATATCCGTCAGCGGTTTAACAACACTAGAGAAATTTGCGATAAAACGACGGTAGAAGTTAGCAAAACCCAAGAACTTCTGAAGACTCTTAACTGACGAGGGTTGAGTCCAATCATGAATAGCTTGGACCTTGACTGGATCCATCTCCACAGCAGAAGGGGAAAAAATGAACCCCAAAAAGGGAACCTTCTGTACACCAAAGAGACACTTTGAGCCTTTTACAAAAAAAGAATTTTCACACAGAATCTCAAAAACCATCCTGACCTGCTCCACATGCGAGTCCCAATCATCAGAAAAAACCAGAATATCATCCAGATAAACAATCAAAAATTTATCCAGATACTTCCGGAAAATGTCATGCATGAAGGACTGAAAAACTGAAGGTGCATTAGAGAGACCGAATGGCATCACCAAGTACTCAAAATGACCTTCGGGCGTATTGAATGCGGTTTTCCATTCATCGCCCTGCCTAATGCGCACAAGGTTGTACGCACCACGAAGGTCTATCTTGGTGAACCACTTGGCACCTTTAATCCGGGCAAACAAATCTGACAACAGCGGCAAAGGATACTGAAATTTGACAGTGATCTTATTTAAAAGCCGATAGTCAATACAAGGCCTCAAAGATCCGTCCTTTTTGGCCACAAAAAAGAATCCCGCACCAAGAGGGGAAGAAGAAGGACGGATATGCCCCTTCTCAAGAGACTCCTTGATATATGAACGCATCGCGGTATGTTCAGGTACCGACAGATTAAACAGTCTCCCCTTAGGAAACTTACTGCCAGGAATCAAATCTATTGCACAGTCACATTCCCTATGAGGAGGCAGTGCACTGGACTTAGACTCGCTGAAGACATCCTGATAATCAGACAAATACGCCGGAACTTCCGAAGGCGTAGAAGAAGCAATAGACAAGGGCAGGGAATCTCCATGAATTCCATGGCAGCCCCAACTTGACACTGACATAGCCTTCCAGTCCAAGACTGGATTATGGGTCTGTAACCATGGCAACCCCAAAACAACCAAATCATGCATTTTATGCAGAACAAGAAAACGTATTACCTCCCGATGTTCGGGAGTCATGCACATGGTAACCTGTGTCCAAAACTGCGGTTTATTTTTTGCCAATGGCGTAGAATCAATACCCCTAAGAGGGATAGGATTTTCCAATGGCTCAAGAACAAATCCGCAGCGCTTGGCAAATGACAGATCCATAAGGCTCAGGGCAGCACCCGAGTCCACAAACGCCATGACAGGATACGATGACAGTGAGCAAATCAAAGTTACAGATAGAATAAATTTAGGTTGCAAATTACCAATGGCGACCGGACTAACAACCTTAGTAAGACGTTTAGAGCATGCTGAGATAACATGTGTAGAATCACCACAGTAGTAACACAAGCCATTCTGGCGTCTATGAATTTTCCGCTGATTTCTAGTCAGGATTCTATCACATTGCATTAAATCAGGTGTCTGTTCAGACAACACCATGAGGGAATTAGCGGTTTTGCGCTCCCGCAACCGCCGGTCGATTTGAATAGCCAGGGCCATAGAATCATTCAGACCTGTGGGAATGGGAAAACCCACCATCACATTCTTAATGGCTTCAGAAAGGCCATTTCTAAAATTAGCAGCCAATGCACACTCATTCCACTGGGTCAGCACGGACCATTTCCGAAATTTTTGGCAATACACTTCAGCCTCGTCCTGGCCCTGAGACATAGCCAGCAAGGCCTTTTCTGCCTGAATCTCAAGATTAGGTTCCTCATAAAGCAAACCGAGCGCCAGAAAAAACGCATCAATGTCAGCCAATGCCGGATCTCCTGGCGCCAGCGAGAAGGCCCAATCCTGAGGGTCGCCCCGTAAAAAAGAAATAACAATTTTTACTTGCTGAGCGGAGTCTCCAGATGAACAGGGTTTCAGGGACAAAAACAATTTACAATTATTCCTGAAATTTCTAAATTTAAATCGGTCTCCGGAAAACGGCTCAGGAATCGGTATCTTAGGTTCTGACATAGGACTTCTGATAACATAATCTTGTATGCCCTGCACACGAGCAGCAAGCTGGTCCACACTTGTAATCAAGGTCTGGACATTCATGTCTGCAGCAAACACAAGCCACTCAGAGGTAAAGGGGAAAAGAAAAAAAAATGAGAGAGAGAAAAAAAAACTCAGAACTTTCTTTCTTATAATCCCGCTTCTGCAATGCATTTAACATTTAATACTGGCCTGGCAAACTGTTATGACCCCAATGGCGAGGGTCTCAGAGAAACAAGTAAGTCTGCGACGTACAAAAATCCAGCTCATAGGGCAGTGGTAACTGGGTTGACCATATATCTACTCCTAACGCCAACACTAGCAGTAGCCGGGGAACATGCCTACGTTGGTCGCTAGATGTCTCGCGCCAGCCGGAGGACTAACTACCCCTAGAAGAGGAAAACAAAGACCTCTCTTGCCTCCAGAGAATAGACCCCAAAAGTAGGATAGTAGCCCCCCACAAATAATAACGGTGAGGTAAGAGGAAATGACAAACACAGAGATGAACTAGATTTTAGCAAAGAGAGGCCCACTTTACTAATAGCAGAATGTAGTAAGATAACTTATATGGTCAACAAAAACCCTATCAAAATCCACGCTGGAGATTCAAGAATCCCCAAACCGTCTAACGGCCCGGGGGGAGAACACCAGCCACCCTAAAGCTTCCAGCAAGGTCAGGAAACAGATAATATGCAAGCTGGACAAAAATGCAAACAAAAACAAATAGCAAAAAGCAAGAAAGCAGACTTAGCTTAATCAAGCAGGAACCAGGATCAGTAGACAATAGCACTACAGATTAGCTCTGATATCAACGTTGCCAGGCATAGAACTGAAGGTCCAGGGAGCTTATATAGCAACACCCCTGACCTAACGACCCAGGTGAGCATACAAGAGATGAATGACATACCCAGAGTCAAATCACTAGTAGCCACTAGAGGGAGCCAAAAGGTAAATTCACAACACCTCACTGCACAAAGACTACCTGAAGAATTCGGGCATCTGGCTCCGCCCACCAGCATGGTTAGCTGAAATGATCTAAGCAGAATGTGAGTTTTATCTTCTTAAATCCCTGTTTTTTTTTTATAACTGCTTGCATATACTTTGTCTCATATTTTAAAATCTTTATATACCTTTTGTAAACACTGCCTATCTTTTTGGAGCAAAATATAAAATGTACTAGTTTCGTTTTCTCCATGTTCTATAACAAATTTTCACGTGGCTGAAGTTAATTACACTACTAATTTGGGTTGGCTCGAACCCCTCTGTGAGAAATCTGAGCTGGTGGCAGCGAAGTGTGTTCTGGGCTAGGTGGGCACAGCTGGCAGCGACAGAACAGGGTTTTATAAGCTATTGTCTGGCTGCGGCCTGAGCATTTATAATTTCCTCGCTGCAGCATGCCTGCTAGCCAGAAAACAGAGAAGCGGCCCATCCTGTGACTAATTATCCTAGGTGTAGTTCCCTGACTGACCTGAGGTTAAAGGAGCGCCGGAGAGCTGCAAGTTCTGAAGGGGAACTAGAAAGTAAAAATTTCTGCTGATCGTGATGTTTTGTAGCAGCAGTGGGATAACTAAAATAAGCCCCTGTGATAAATTGATAGGTCAATAGCCTTGTGTTGTGAATTCTGTTCTCGAACTCCCTCCTGTGGTCATGAATGGGTACTTCGGCGGGTTCTGTCCGTGGACTCCCTCTGGTGGCTGTGAGTGGAGCTGCTGGTTCTGAGGTTCCTTCCTCAGCTGACCTCGTTTAGTCCTGGCTGGCTGCTCTATTTAACTCCTCTCAGATCGTTACTTGATGCCAGCTGTCAATGTCCTAGTACTGGTTCTGATCTCTCTTGGATCTTTCAGATGACCTGTCTACTCCATCAGAAGTTAAGTTCCTGCTAGTTTATTTGTTTATCACTGTTTTCTTGTCCAGCTTGCTATCATGGTTTTGCTTTGCTAGCTGGAAGCTCTGGGATGCAGAGTGGCACCTCCGCATCGTGAGTCGATGCGGGGGTCTCTTTTGCACACTCTGCGTGGTTTTTGTAGATTTTTGTGCTGACCGCAAAGATACCTTTTCTATCCTCAGTCTGTTTAGTTAAGGCTGGCCTCCTTTGCTGAAACTTGTTTCATTCCTGTGTTTGTGACTTCCATCTTAACTCACAGTCAATATGTGTCGGGGGCTGCCTATTTCTTTGGGGAATTTCTCTGAGGCAAGTTAGGCTTTGTTTTCTATCTTAAGGGGTAGTTAGCTCTTAGGCTGTGAAGAGGCGTCTAGGCAGAGTCAGGTACGCTCCATGGCTATTTCTAGTGTGTTGTGATAGGATTAGTGTTGCGGTCAGCAGAGCTCCCACTTCCCAGAGCTTGTCCTGTATTACTAGTTTGCTCATCAGGTCATTCCGGGTGTTTCTAACCACCAGGTCATCATAACAGTACAGCTGGCCAGTAAAGTGTTAATGCATCTCAATAGAGGAATAAGAGAAGTTCTGAGACCATTTTTTTTTTCCTCTGCAGCGTGTTTTGTTTTTCTTTTCCCCTAAATCTCTGGGTGGTTCAGGACACAGATGTAGATATGGACATTCAAGGTCTGTCCTCTTGTGTGGATCAACTCACTGCAAGGGTACAAGGCATTCAAGATTATGTAGTTCAGAACCCGATGTTAGAACCCAGAATTCCAATTCCTGATTTGTTTTCTGGGGATAGATCTAAGTTCCTGAATTTCAAAAAATAATTGTAGACTGTTTTTTGCTTTGAAACCCCGCTCCTCTGGTGACCCCATTCAGCAAGTAAAAATTATTATTTCTTTGCTACGTGGCGACCCTCAAGACTGGGCATTTTCCCTTGCGCCAGGAGATCCTGCATTACGTAATGTAGATGCGTTTTTTCTGGCACTTGGATTGCTTTATGATGAACCAAATTCAGTGGATCAGGCTGAGAAAATCTTGCTGGCTTTGTGTCAGGGTCAGGATAAAGTGGAGGTATATTGTCAGAAGTTTAGAAAGTGGTCTGTGCTTACTCAGTGGAATGAGTGTGCGCTGGCGGCAATTTTCAGAAAGGGTCTTTCTGAAGCCCTCAAGGATGTTATGGTGGGATTCCCCACGCCTGCAGGTCTGAATGAGTCTATGTCCTAGGCCATTCAGATTGATCGACGCTTACGTGAGCGTAAAACTGTGCACCATTTGGCGGTATCTTCTGAGCAGAGGCCTGAGCCCATGCAATGTGATAGTACCTTGACCAGAGCTGAACGGCAAGAATACAGATGTCAGAAGGGGCTGTGTTTTTACTGTGGTGACTCCACTCATGCTATCTCTGATTGTCCTAAACGCACTAAGCGGTTCGCTAGGTCTGCCACCATTGGTACGGTACAGCCAAAATTTCTTTTGTCCGTTACTCTGATTTGCTCTTTGTCGTCCTATTCTGTTATGGCATTTGTGGATTCAGGCGCTGCCCTGAATTTGATGGACTTGGAGTTTGCCAGGCGCTGTGGTTTTTTCTTGGAGCCCTTGCAGTATCCTATTCCATTGAGAGGAATTGATGCTACGCCTTTGGCCAAGAATAAGCCTCAGTACTGGACTCAATTGACCATGTGCATGGCTCCTGCACATCAGGAGGATATTCGCTTTTTGGTGTTGCATAATCTGCATGATGTGGTCGTTTTGGGGTTGCCATGGCTACATGTCCATAATCCAGTATTGGATTGGAAATCAATGTCTGTATCCAGTTGGGGTTGTCAAGGGGTACATGGTGATGTCCCGTTGTTGTCAATTTCGTCTTCCCACCCTACTGAAGTCCCTGAGTTCTTGTCAGATTACCGGGATGTATTTGATGAGCCCAAATCCAGTGCCCTACCTCCTCATAGGGATTGCGATTGTGCTATTAATTTGATTCCTAGTAGTAAGTTTCCGAAGGGCCGACTGTTCAATTTGTCTGTGCCAGAACACGCCGCTATGCGGAGTTATATAAAGGAGTCCTTGGAGAAAGGGCATATTCGCCCATCCTCGTCACCGTTGGGAGCAGGGTTCTTTTTTGTGGCCAAGAAGGATGGTTCTCTGAGACCTTGTATAGATTACCGCCTTCTCAATAAAATCACCGTCAAATTTCAGTACCCTTTGCCGCTACTGTCTGATTTGTTTGCTCGGATTAAGGGGGCTAGTTGGTTCACCAAGATAGATCTTCGAGGGGCGTATAATCTTGTGCGTATTAAACAGGGAGATGAATGGAAAACAGCATTTAATACGCCCGAGGGCCATTTTGAGTACCTGGTGATGCCATTCGGGCTTTCTAATGCTCCATCTGTGTTTCAGTCCTTTATACATGACATCTTCCGAGAGTACCTGGATAGATTCATGATTGTATATTTGGATGATATTTTGGTCTTTTCGGACGATTGGGAGTCTCATGTGAAGCAGGTCAGAATGGTGTTCCAGGTCCTTCGTGCTAATTCCTTGTTTGTGAAGGGGTCTAAATGTCTCTTTGGAGTTCAGAAGGTTTCATTTTTGGGCTTCATTTTTTCCCCTTCTACTATTGAGATGGACCCTGTTAAAGTTCAGGCCATTTTTTATTGGACTCAGCCTACTTCTGTGAAGAGCCTTCAGAAATTCCTGGGCTTTGCTAATTTTTACCGTCGCTTCATCGCTAATTTTTCTAGTATAGTTAAACCATTGACTGATTTGACCAAGAAAGGTGCGGATGTGGTCAATTGGTCCTCTGCTGCCGTTGAGGCTTTTCAGGAGTTGAAGCGTCGTTTTTCTTCTGCCCCTGTGTTGTGTCAGCCAGATGTTTCGCTCCCGTTTCAGGTCGAGGTGGATGCTTCTGAGATTGGAGCAGGGGCTGTCTTGTCTCAAAGAAGTTCTGATGGCTCGGTGATGAAACCATGTGCTTTCTTTTCTAGAAAGTTTTCGCCTGCTGAGCGCAATTATGATGTGGGCAATCGAGAGTTGTTGGCTATGAAGTGGGCGTTCGAGGAGTGGCAACATTGGCTTGAAGGAGCCAAGCATCGCGTGGTGGTCTTGACTGATCACAAGAATCTGACTTATCTCGAGTCTGCCAAGCGGTTGAATCCTAGACAGGCTCGATGGTCGCTGTTTTTCTCCCACTTCGATTTTGTGGTTTCGTACCTTCCGGGTTCTAAGAATGTGAAGGCTGATGCCCTTTCAAGGAGTTTTGTGCCTGATTCTCCAGGAGTTCCTGAGCCGGCTGGTATTCTCAAAGAGGGGGTAATTTTGTCTGCCATCTCCCCTGATTTGCGGCGGGTGCTGCAGAAGTTTCAGGCTGATAGACCTGACCGTTGTCCTGCGGAGAAACTGTTTGTCCCTGATAGATGGACTAGTAGAGTTATCTCTGAGGTTCATTGTTTGGTGTTGGCTGGTCATCTGTTGTGATTTTGCTTTTTGCTCCCTCTAGTGGTCATTAGTGATTTGACTCTGGAGCTTCTGTCTTTTCCTATATCCTCACCTGGGCCGTTAGTTCAGGGGCGTTGCTATATAAGCTCCCTGGACCTTCAGTTCAATGCCTGGCATCGTGGAAATCAGAGCTAATCTGTTGTGCTCTTGTCCTTTGATCCTGGTTCCTGTATTTCAAGCTAAGTCTGCTTCCTTGCTTTTTGCTTTAGTTTAGTTTGGTATTTTTGTCCAGCTTGTTCCAATCTGTATCCTGACCTTTGCTGGAAGCTCTAGGGGGCTGGTGTTCTCCCCCCGGACCGTTAGACGGTTCGGGGGTTCTTGAATCTCCAGCGTGGATTTTTATAGGGTTTTTGTTGACCAGATAAGTTATCTTGCTATATTCTGCTATTAGTAAGCTGGCCTCTCTTTGCTGAACCTGGTTCATTTCTGTGTTTGTCATTTCCTCTTACCTCACCGTTATTATTTGTGGGGGGCTTGTATCTTGCTTTGGGGGTCCCTTTCTCTGGAGGCAAGAGAGGTCTTTGTTTTCTTCTCCTAGGGGTAGTTAGATTCTCCGGCTGGCGCGAGTCATCTAGCGATCACCGTAGGCATGATCCCCGGCTACTTCTAGTGTTGGCGTTAGGAGTAGCTATTTGGTCAACCCAGTTACCACAGCCCTATGAGCTGGATTTTTGAATCTCGCAGACTTACACGTTCCTCTGAGACCCTGTCCACTGGGGTCATAACAGTATGCCAGGCCAGTATTAAATGTTTAATGCATTGCAGAAGTGGGATTATAAGAAAGAAAATTTTGAGGTTTTTTTTTCCCTCTCTCATTTTTTTTTTTTTCTTTTCCCCTTTACCTCAGAGTGGCTTAAGCTTGCTGCAGACATGAATGTCCAGACCTTGATTACAAGTGTGGACCAGCTTGCCGCTCGTGTGCAGGGTATACAAGATTATGTTACCAGAAGTCCTAGGTCTGAACCCAAGATTCCGATTCCTGAACTGTTTTCAGGAGACCGATTTAAGTTTAGGAATTTCAGGAATAATTGTAAATTGTTTTTGTCCCTGAAACCTTGTTCGTCTGGAGACTCTGCTCAACAAGTAAAAATTGTTATTTCATTCTTACGGGGTGACCCTCAGGATTGGGCTTTTTCGTTGGCGCCAGGAGATCCGGCATTGGCTGATATTGATGCGTTTTTTCTGGCGCTCGGTTTACTTTATGAGGAACCCAATCTTGAGATTCAGGCAGAGAAAGCCTTGCTGGCTATGTCTCAGGGCCAGGACGAGGCTGAGGTGTATTGCCAAAAATTTCGGAAATGGTCCGTGCTGACACATTGGAACGAGTGTGCACTGGCCGCTAATTTTAGAAATGGCCTTTCTGAGGCCATTAAGAATGTTATGGTGGGTTTTCCCATTCCCACAGGTCTGAATGATACCATGTCCCTGGCTATTCAAATTGACCGGCGGTTGCGGGAGCGCAAAACCGCAAATTCCCTCATGTTGTTGTCTGAACAGACACCTGATGTGATGCAATGTGATAGAAAAACCGCAAATTCCCTCATGGTGTTGTCTGAACGGACACCTGATTTGATGCAATGTGATAGAATCCTGACTAGAAATGAGAGGAAAATTCATAGACGCCGGAATGGCTTGTGCTACTACTGTGGTGATTCTACACATGTTATCTCAGCATGCTCTAAACGTATATCTAAGGTTGTTAGTCCTGTCACCGTTGGTAATTTGCATCCTAAGTTTATTCTGTCTGTAACTTTGATTTGCTCACTGTCATCTTATCCTGTCATGGCGTTTGTAGATTCAGGTGCTGCCCTGAGTCTTATGGATCTCTCATTTGCTAAGCGCTGTGGTTTTATTCTTGAACCATTAGAAAATCCTATCCCTCTTAGGGGTATTGATGCTACGCCATTAGCAGAAAATAAACCGCAGTATTGGACACAGGTTACCATGTGCATGACTCCTGAACACCGCGAGGTGATACGTTTTCTCGTTCTACATAAAATGCATGATTTGGTTGTTTTGGGGCTGCCATGGTTACAGACCCATAATCCAGTCCTTGACTGGAAGGCTATGTCAGTGTCTAGTTGGGGCTGTCGTGGTATTCATGAGGATTCCCTGCCTGTGTCTATTGCTTCTTCTACGCCTTCGGAAGTTCCGGAGTATTTGTCTGATTATCAGGATGTCTTTAGCGAGTCCAGGTCCAGTGCATTGCCTCCTCATAGGGAATGTGACTGTGCAATAGATTTGATTCCAGGCAGTAAATTTCCTAAGGGAAGACTGTTTAATCTGTCGATACCTGAACATACCGCTATGCGTTCATATATCAAGGAGTCTCTGGAGAAAGGACACATCCGTCCGTCTTCTTCCCCTCTTGGTGCGGGATTCTTTTTTGTGGCTAAAAAGGACGGATCTTTGAGGCCTTGTATTGACTATCGGCTTTTAAATAAGATCACTGTCAAATTTCAGTATCCTTTGCCGCTGTTGTCTGACTTGTTTGCCCGGATTAAAGGTGCCAAGTGGTTTACCAAGATAGACCTTCGTGGTGCGTACAACCTTGTGCGCATTAAGCAAGGGGATGAATGGAAAACCGCATTCAATACGCCCGAAGGTCATTTTGAGTACTTGGTGATGCCTTTTGGGCTCTCTAATGCCCCTTCAGTTTTTCAGTCCTTTATGCATGACATTTTCCGGAACTATCTGGATAAATTTTTGATCGTTTATCTGGATGATATTCTGGTTTTTTCTGATAATTGGGACTCGCATGTGGAGCAGGTCAGGATGGTCTTTAAAATTTTGCGTGAAAATTCTTTGTTTGTCAAGGGCTCAAAGTGTCTTTTTGGTGTACAGAAGGTTCCCTTTTTGGGGTTCATTTTTTCCCCTTCTGCTGTGGAGATGGACCCAGTCAAGGTCCGAGCTATTCTTGATTGGACTCAGCCCTCGTCAGTTAAGAGTCTTCAGAAGTTCTTGGGTTTCGCTAACTTCTACCGTCGTTTTATCGCTAACTTTTCTAGCATTGTGAAACCTTTGACGGATATGACCAAGAAGGGCTCCGATGTGGTTAATTGGGCTCCTGCTGCCGTGGAGGCTTTCCAGGAGTTGAAACGTCGGTTTACTTCGGCGCCTGTTTTGTGCCAGCCTGATGTCTCGCTTCCCTTTCAGGTTGAGGTGGATGCTTCAGAGATTGGAGCAGGGGCCGTTTTGTCGCAGAGAGGCCCTGGTTGCTCTGTTATGAGATCTTGCGCCTTTTTCTCTAGGAAGTTTTCGCCTGCGGAGCGAAATTATGATGTGGGCAATCGGGAGTTGTTGGCCATGAAATGGGCATTTGAGGAGTGGCGTCATTGGCTCGAGGGTGCTAAGCATCGTGTGGTGGTCTTGACTGATCACAAAAATCTGATGTATCTCGAGTCTGCTAAACGCCTGAATCCTAGACAGGCCCGCTGGTCATTGTTTTTCTCCCGTTTTGACTTTGTTGTCTCGTATTTACCAGGTTCAAAAAATGTGAAGGCCGATGCTCTTTCCAGGAGCTTTGTGCCTGATGCTCCTGGAGTCGCTGAACCTGTTGGTATTCTTAAGGATGGTATTATCTTGTCAGCTATTTCTCCAGATCTGCGACGTGTGTTGCAGAGATTTCAGGCTGATAGGCCTGATTCTTGTCCACTTGACAGACTGTTTGTGCCTGATAAGTGGACCAGCAGAGTCATTTCCGAGGTTCATTCCTCGGTGTTGGCAGGTCACCCAGGAATTTTTGGCACCAGAGATCTGGTGGCCAGATCCTTTTGGTGGCCTTCCTTGTCTAGGGATGTGCGGTCATTTGTACAGTCCTGTGGGACTTGTGCTCGAGCTAAGCCTTGCTGTTCTCGTGCCAGTGGGTTGCTCTTGCCCTTGCCTGTCCCTAAGAGACCTTGGACACATATCTCCATGGATTTCATTTCTGATCTTCCGGTGTCTCAAGGCATGTCTGTTATCTGGGTGATATGTGATCGCTTCTCCAAGATGGTCCATTTGGTTCCTTTGCCTAAGCTGCCTTCCTCTTCCGATCTGGTTCCTGTGTTTTTCCAGAACGTGGTTCGTTTGCACGGCATCCCTGAGAATATTGTGTTAGACAGAGGATCCCAGTTTGTTTCCAGATTCTGGCGATCCTTTTGTAGTAGGATGGGCATTGACTTGTCGTTTTCGTCTGCTTTCCATCCTCAGACTAATGGACAGACGGAGCGAACTAATCAGACTTTGGAGGCTTATTTGAGGTGTTTTGTCTCTGCTGATCAGGACGATTGGGTGACCTTCTTGCCGTTGGCTGAGTTTGCCCTTAATAATCGGGCTAGTTCCGCCACCTTGGTTTCGCCGTTTTTCTGCAACTCTGGTTTCCACCCTCGTTTTTCTTCGGGTCATGTGGAACCTTCTGACTGCCCTGGGGTGGATTCTGTGGTGGATAGGTTGCAGCGGATCTGGAATCTTGTGGTGGACAACTTGAAGTTGTCACAGGAGAGGGCTCAGCGCTTTGCCAACCGCCGCCGCGGTGTGGGTCCCCGACTACGTGTTGGGGATTTGGTGTGGCTTTCTTCCCGCTTTGTTCCTATGAAGGTTTCCTCTCCCAAATTTAAACCTCGTTTTATTGGTCCTTACAAGATATTGGAAATCCTTAATCCTGTATCCTTTCGCCTGGATCTTCCTGTGTCGTTTGCTATCCACAACGTGTTTCATAGGTCCTTGTTGCGGCGGTACGTTGTGCCTGTGGTTCCTTCTGCTGAGCCTCCTGCTCCGGTGTTGGTTGAGGGCGAGTTGGAGTATGTGGTGGAGAAGATCTTGGATTCTCGTCTCTCCAGGCGGAGGCTTCAGTACCTGGTCAAGTGGAAGGGCTATGGTCAGGAAGATAATTCCTGGGTGGTCGCCTCTGATGTTCATGCGGCCGATTTAGTTCGTGCCTTTCACGCCGCTCGTCCTGATCGCCCTGGTGGTCGTGGTGAGGGTTCGGTGACCCCTCACTAAGGGGGGGGTACTGTTGTGATTTTGCTTTTTGCTCCCTCTAGTGGTCATTAGTGATTTGACTCTGGAGCTTCTGTCTTTTCCTATATCCTCACCTGGGCCGTTAGTTCAGGGGCGTTGCTATATAAGCTCCCTGGACCTTCAGTTCAATGCCTGGCATCGTGGAAATCAGAGCTAATCTGTTGTGCTCTTGTCCTTTGATCCTGGTTCCTGTATTTCAAGCTAAGTCTACTTCCTTGCTTTTTGCTTTAGTTTAGTTTGGTATTTTTGTCCAGCTTGTTCCAATCTGTATCCTGACCTTTGCTGGAAGCTCTAGGGGGCTGGTGTTCTCCCCCCGGACCGTTAGACGGTTCGGGGGTTCTTGAATCTCCAGCGTGGATTTTTATAGGGTTTTTGTTGACCAGATAAGTTATCTTGCTATATTCTGCTATTAGTAAGCTGGCCTCTCTTTGCTGAACCTGGTTCATTTCTGTGTTTGTCATTTCCTCTTACCTCACCGTTATTATTTGTGGGGGGCTTGTATCTTGCTTTGGGGGTCCCTTTCTCTGGAGGCAAGAGAGGTCTTTGTTTTCTTCTCCTAGGGGTAGTTAGATTCTCCGGCTGGCGCGAGTCATCTAGCGATCACCGTAGGCATGATCCCCGGCTACTTCTAGTGTTGGCGTTAGGAGTAGCTATTTGGTCAACCCAGTTACCACAGCCCTATGAGCTGGATTTTTGAATCTCGCAGACTTACACGTTCCTATGAGACCCTGTCCACTGGGGTCATAACAGTCATCCTGGAATCTTTGGTACCAGAGATTTGGTGGCTAGATCCTTTTGGTGGCCTTCTTTGTCATGGGATGTGCGTTCTTTTGTGCAGTCCTGTGGGACTTGTGCTCGGGCTAAGCCCTGCTGTTCTCGTGCCAGTGGGTTGCTTTTGCCCTTGCCGGTCCCGAAAAGGCCCTGGACGCATATTTCCATGGATTTTATTTCAGATCTCCCTGTCTCTCAAAGGATGTCAGTTATCTGGGTGGTTTGTGATCGCTTTTCTAAGATGGTCCATTTGGTACCTTTGCCTAAATTGCCTTCCTTCTCTGATTTGGTTCCATTATTTTTCCAGTATGTGGTTCGTTTGCATGGCATTCCGGAGAACATCGTGTCGGACAGAGGCTCCCAGTTTGTTTCAAGGTTTTGGTGGTCCTTTTGTGCTAGGATGGGCATTGATTTGTCTTTTTCTTCAGCTTTCCATCCTCAGACAAATGGCCAAACCGAATGAACCAATCAGACTTTGGAAACATATCTGAGATGCTTTGTTTCTGCTGATCAGGATGATTGGGTGTCCTTCTTGCCTTTGGCTGAGTTCGCCCTTAATAATCGGGCCAGCTCGGCCACTTTGGTTTCGCCTTTTTTCTGTAATTCTGGTTTCCATCCTCGTTTTTCTTCAGGGCAGGTTGAGTCTTCGGACTGTCCTGGTGTGGATTCTGTGGTGGACAGGTTTCAGCAAATTTGGACTCACGTGGTGGACAATTTGACATTGTCCCAGGAGAAGGCTCAACGTTTCGCTAACCGCCGTCGCTGTGTTGGTCCCCAACTTCGTGTTGGGGATTTGGTTTGGTTGTCGTCTCGTTATGTTCCTATGAAGGTTTCGTCTCCTAAGTTTAAGCCTCGTTTCATTGGTCCTTATAAGATTTCTGAAATTCTTAATCCTGTGTCATTTCATTTGGACCTTCCAGCTTCTTTCGCCATCCATAATGTGTTCCATAGGTCGTTATTGCGGAGATATGTGGCTCCTATGGTTCCCTCCGTTGACCCTCCTGCCCCGGTGTTGGTTGAGGGGGAGTTGGAGTATGTGGTGGAGAAGATTTTGGATTCTCGTGTTTCGAGATGGAAACTTCAGTACCTGGTCAAGTGGAAAGGTTATGGTCAGGAGGATAATTCCTGGGTTGTTGCCTCTGATGTTCATGCTGCCGATCTGGTTCGTGCCTTTCATTTGGCTCGTCCTGATCGGCCTGGGGGCTCTGGTGAGGGTTCGGTGACCCCTCCTCAAGGGGGGGTACTGTTGTGAATTCTGTTCTCGAACTCTCTACTGTGCTCATGAATGGTACTTTGGCGGGTTCTGTCCGTGGACTCCCTCCGGTGGCTGTGAGTGGAGCTGCTGGTTCTGAGGTTCCTTCCTCAGCTGACCTCGTTTGGTCCTGGCTGGCTGCTCTATTTAACTCCACTCAGATCGTTACTTGATGCCAGCTGTCAATGTCCTAGTACTGGTTCTGATCTCTCTTGGATCTTTCAGATGACCTGTCTACTCCATCAGAAGTTAAGTTCCTGCTAGTTTATTTGTTTATCACTGTTTTCTTGTCCAGCTTGCTATCATGGTTTTTCTTTGCTAGCTGGAAGCTCTGGGATGCAGAGTGGCACCTCCGCATCGTGAGTCGGTGCGGGGGTCTCTTTTGCACACCCTGCGTGGTTTTTGTAGATTTTTGTGCTGACCGCAAAGATACCTTTTCTATCCTCAGTCTGTTTAGTTAAGGCTGGCCTCCTTTGCTGAAACTTGTTTCATTCCTGTGTTTGTGACTTCCATCTTAACTCACAGTCAATATGTGTCGGGGGCTGCCTATTTCTTTGGGGAATTTCTCTGAGGCAAGTTAGGCTTTGTTTTCTATCTTTAGGGGTAGTTAGCTCTTAGGCTGTGAAGAGGCGTCTAGGCAGAGTCAGGTACGCTCCAGGGCTATTTCTACTGTGTTGTGATAGGATTCGTGTTGCGGTCAGCAGAGCTCCCACTTCCCAGAGCTTGTCCTGTATTACTAGTTTGCTCATCAGGTCATTCCGGGTGTTTCTAACCACCAGGTCATCATAACAGCCTTGTTTCTGTTTTCATCACATTGTAGCAGTGGTGCGATAACTAAGATAAGCCCCCCTGCACATGTGATAGCTGTGTGCTGGCCAAAGGTCACCCCTGATCCGTGACAGTGGTGACCTGTGAGATGTGCGATTATTAACACCTCCAGTGTGATGGTGGTGACCTTGGAGATGTGCGGTTATTAATACGTCCAGTGTGGTGGTGGTGACCGGTGAAATGTGTGGTTATTAATACGTCCGGTGTGATGTTGGTGACTTGTGAGATGTGCGATTATTAATATGTCCGGTGTGATGGTGGTGACCTGGGAGATGTGCGGTTATTAATGCATCTGGTGTGATGACAGTGACCTGTGAAATGTGTGGTTATTAATATGTCAGGTGTGGTGGTGTTGACCGGTGAGATGTGCTTTATTAATATCAGAGTCAAAACAAAAGAAAGTCAAAACCGCACCCTTACATATATAAATTGAAGGGACACAAGGGCGTACGTCCAAAACCAGGGAGCCCATCCCGGCCAGTATCAAGACCACAAAGAACAAAAAGACAGCGCCACAATGGATGGTGAAAAAATAGGAGCTTACATTTATTCTGCCTCCTGTAGCGACGTTTCGGTCAACACCAGACCTTTGATAAAGGTCTGTTGACCGAACATCGCTACATGAGGCAGAATAAGTGTAAGCTCCTATTGTTTCACCATCCATTGTGGCGCTGTCTTTTTGTTCTTTGTGCTTTCTTAATATATCTGGTGTGATGGTGGTGACCGGTGAGATGTGAGGTTATTAATAAGTCCGGTGTGATGGTGGTGACCAGTGAGATGTGCGACTTTTAATACATCTGGTGTGATGGTGGTGACCGGTGAGATGTGCGATTATTAATACTTCCGGTGTGATGGTGGTGACCAGTGATATGTGTGATTATTAATACTTCCGGTGTGATGGTGGTGACCTGTGAGATGTGCGGTTATTAATACGTCCGGTGTGATGGTGGTGACCGGTGAGATGTGCGGTTATTCATATGTCCGGTGTGATGGTGGTGACCTTTGAGATGTGCAATTATTAATACGTTCGGAGTGATGGTTGTGACCTGGGAGATGTGCTGTTATTAATATATCCGGAGTGGTGTTGACCGGGGAGATGTGCGGATATTAATTTGATCGGTGTGATCGTGGTGACCGGTGAGATGTGCTGATATTAATACGTCCGCTGTGCTGGTGGTGACAGGTGAGATTTGCGGTATTAATACGTCCGGTGTGATGGTGATGACCGGTGAGATGTGCGGTTATTAATATGTCTGGTGTGATGGTGATGACCGGTGAGATTTGCAGTTATTAATATGTCCGTGTTGGTGGTGACCGGTGAGATGTGAGGTTATTAATATGTCCGCTGTTGTGGTGGTGACAGGTGAGATTTGCGGTATTAATACATCTGGTGTGATGGTGATGACCGGTGAAATGTGCGGTTATTAATACATCCGGGGGCGTGGTGGTGACCGGTAAGATGTGTGGTTATTAATACGTCCGATGTGATGATGGTGACCTGTGAGATGTGCGATTATTAATACGTCCAGTGTGATGGTGGTGACCGGTGAGATGTGCTGTTATTAATACGTCCAGTGTGATGGTGGTGACCGGTGAGATGTGCTGTTATTAATATGTCCGGTGTGATTGTGGTGACCAGTGAGATGTGCGGTTACTAATACGTCCGGTGTGATTGTGGTGACCGGTCAGATGTGTGGTTATTAATATGTCCGGTGTGATGGTGGTGACCGATGAGATGTGCGTTTATTAATCTAGGTATAGGTTATTAAACCTATCACTAACTTCAGGCACCTTCCCTTCTGCTTTCAAAAATGCCACAATCACGCCTATCCAAGCCAACCCTGTATCCAAGAGCTATGTCCAGGTATCGCCCAATATCGCTGCTCCCATTCGCTTCCAAACTCCTGGAGCAGCACATCCACGCTGAACTTTCCTCCCACCTCTCATCTAACTTGCTCTATGACAATCTACAATCTGGTTTCCGCCCCCATCACTCAACTGAGACAGCCCTGACCAAAATCACTAACAACCTACTTATAGCCAAAGCTAACGGACAATACTTTGTCCTCCTCCTTCTAGACCTGTCCTCTGCTTTCGACACAGTTGACCACTGCCTCCTACAGCAGATCCTCGCCTCCTTTGGCATCAAAGATCTCGCCCTATTCGGGATCTCCTCATACCTTTCCAAACGCACATTCACCGTCTCCCACTCCACACTACCTCCTCATCCCACCCTCTCTCTGTTGGAGTCCCACAAAGGCTCTGTTCTAGTACCCCTAATCTTCTCAATCTATACACTTAGCCAGGGACAACTCATAAAGTCTCATGGATTCCAGTACCACCTTTATGCTGATGACACTCAGATCTACCTTTCTTGCCAAGACTTCACCTCTCTGCTGTCCAGAATCCCGGAGTGTCTATCAGCCATATCCTCCTTCTTCTCCTCTCGCTTCCTCAAACTCAATGTGGACAAATCTGAACTCATCATCTTTCCTCCATCTCATAGATCTTCCTTATCTGACCTATTTATCGCAGTTATAGACATCACTCTTTTCCCCGTACCGGAAGTCCGCTGCCTCGGAGTAAGCCTTGACTCTGCCCTGTCCTTCAAACTGCACATCCAAGCTCTTTCCACCTCCTGTCGCCTCCAGCTCAAAAATATCTCCAGAATCCGTCCTTTCCTCAACCGTCAATCTACTAAAATCCTTGTGCATGCCCTCATCATCTCCCGCCTTGACTACTGCAACATCCTTTTCTGTGGCCTCCCTGCTAACACCCTTGCACCTCTCCAGTCCATCATTAACTCTGCTGCCCAACTAATTCATCTCTCTCCTCGCAACTCCTCCGATTCCCCCCTCTGCAATTCTCTTCACTGGCTCCCATTCCCTCAGCGTATCCAGTTCAAATTACTAATACTGACCTACAAAGCCATCCATAACCTGTCTCCTCCATATATCTCTGAACTAATCTCCCGATATCTTTCCTCACGTAATCTCCAGTCCACCCAAGACCTCCTTCTCTCCTCCACACTTATTCGCTCCTCACCCAACCGCCTCCAAGACTTCTCCCGAATATCCCCCATCCTCTGGAATTCTCTGCCCCAACACGTCCGACTATCAACCACATTCGGATCCTTCAGACGGAGCCTGAAAACCCATCTCTTCAGGAAAGCCTACAACCTGCACTGACCTCCTCACCAACACCGGAGCTCCTGCAACCCCCTGACCTACTGTCTCCTTCCCCACCATCCTGTAGAATGTAAGCCCGCAAGGGCAGGGTCCTCGCCCCTCTGTATCAGTCTGTAATTGTTAGTTTGCTTTCTGTAGGTGATATCTGTAATTTGTATGTAATCCCTTCTCATGTACAGCACTATGGAATCAATGGTGCTATATAAATAAATAATAATAATAATTAATACATCCGGTGTGGTGGTGGTGACCTGTGAGATGTGCTGTTAGTAATACATCCGGTGTGATGGCAGTGACTTGTGAGATGTGCGGCTATTAATACTTCCATTGTGATGGTGGTGACCGGGAGATGTGCTGTTATTAATATGTCCGGTGTGATGGTGGTGATCTTTGGTTTCCATGCAGGGAGAAAGAACGTTATTGTGGTGATAGATGATCTGGATGAAAGTGGTGAATTCCAGAAAACCCTAATCCTGAAAAATCAGCCGAGTATCAACATAAGAGCTGTGGATTTATTCCTCATCAGCAATGAGGAGAAGAAGTCAAACTATCAGAGACATCTCATGGTGGACAGAGAAAATGGAGAACATGTGGAGAAGAAACTGCAGAGATTTAAAGACCTGATAACAAAGCATAAAGCAGGTATAATCATCTGTAGAAGGAGAATATAATATACAGAAGAAGGAAAGACCAGAAGAAAAGATTGGTCACAGTTCCTTAGTTTTTATAATTGGGTTTACTTCACACCTCCTGATATTTCCAGTACTGGAAAAAAGGTATCCTTGTCCGTATGTCTGTGTTATCTGTGTGCAACATCTGTGTGACACAAACTGGAATAGAAATGACAGATGTTTAGGTGTTAAAGATGTACAAGCATAAATTTAAAAAAATGATGTGGGGTACCCATACACCCCTATTTTTGATAACAAGCCAAGGTAATGCAGACAGCTGCAGGCTTATATTTTCAGGCTAGGAAGGTCCCTGGTTATTGGGCCCTTCCCAGCCTTAAAATACCAGCCCACAGACACCCCAGAATTAGCTCGCCACTTTAGATGCATGCATTCTGGTGCTTTGCCTGACTCTTCCTAATTACCCTTGTGCAGTGGCAATGGGGGTAATGGTAGTTGGGGTTGATGACAGCTGTGCATTATCCAAAATCCCAGCTGCCATCAAGCCCTGCGGTTAGTAATGGGGAGGGGTCCATCAGACATCAAACCCTGGGGTTAGTAATGGAGAGGGGTCTATCTGACATCAAGCCCTGGGGTTAGTAATGGAGAGGGGTCTATCTAACATCAAGCCCTGGGGTTAGTAATGGAGAGGGGTCTATCAGACATCAATCCCTAGGGTTAGTAATGGAGAGGGGTCTATCAGGCATCAAGCCCTGGGGTTAGTAATGGAGAGGGGTCTGTCAGACATCAAGCCCTGGGGTTAGTAATGGAGAGGGGTCTAACAGACCTCAAGCCCTGGAGTTAGTAATGGAGAGGGGTCTATCAGACATCAAGCCCTGGGGTTAGTAATGGAGAGGGGTCTATCAGACATCAAGCCCTGGGGTTAGTAATGGGGAGGCGTCTATCAGACATCAACCCTGGCGTCAGTAATGGAGAGGGGTCTAACAGACATCAAGCCCTGGGGTTAGTAATGTAGAGGAGTCTATCAGACATCAAGCCCTGGGGTCAGTAATGGAGAGGGGTCTATCAGACATCAAGCCCTGGGTTTAGTAATGGAGAGGAGTCTATCAGACATCAAGCCCTGGGGTCAGTAATGGAGAGGGGTCTATCAGACATCAAGCCCTGGGGTCAGTAATGGAGAGGAGTCTATCAGACATCAAGCCCTGGGGTCAGTAATGGAGAGGGGTCTATCAGACATCAATCTCTGGTGTTAGTAATGGAGAGGGGTCTATCAGGCATCAAGCCCTAGGGTTAGTAATGGAGAGGGGTCTATCAGATATCAAGCCCTGGGGTCAGTAATGGAGAGGGGTCTATCAGACATCAATCTCTGGTGTTAGTAATGGAGAGGGGTCTATCAGGCATCAAGCCCTGGGTTTAGTAATGGAGAGGAGTCTATCAGACATCAAGCCCTGGGGTTAGTAATGGAGAGGGGTCTATCAGACATCAATCTCTGGTGTTAGTAATGGAGAGGGGTCTATCAGGCATCAAGCCCTGGGGTTAGTAATGGAGAGGGGTCTATCAGACATCAAGCCCTGGGGTTAGTAATGGAGAGGGGTCTATCAGACATCAAGCCCTGGGGTCAGTAATGGAGAGGGGTCTATCAGACATCAATCTCTGGTGTTAGTAATGGAGAGGGGTCTATCAGGCATCAAGCCCTGGGGTTAGTAATGGAGAGGGGTCTATCAGACATCAAGCCCTGGGGTTAGTAATGGAGAGGGGTCTATCAGACATCAATCTCTGGTGTTAGACCCCTCTCCATTACTAACACCAGAGATTGATGTCTGATAGACCCCTCTCCATTACTAACCCCAGGGCTTGATGTCTGATAGACTCCTCTCCATTACTAAACCCAGGGCTTGATGCCTGATAGACCCCTCTCCATTACTATCAGGCATCAAGCCCTGGGTTTAGTAATGGAGAGGAGTCTATCAGACATCAAGCCCTGGGGTTAGTAATGGAAAGGGGTCTATCAGACATCCACCTCTGGAGTTAGTAATGGAGAGGGGTCTATCAGACATCAAGCCCTGGGGTCAGTAATGGAGAGGAGTCTATCAGACATCAAGCCCTGGGGTCAGTAATGGAGAGGGGTCTATCAGACATCAAGCCCTGGGGTCAGTAATGGAGAGGGGTCTATGAGACATCAAGCCCTGGGGTTAGTAATGGAGAGGGGTCTATCAGACATCAATCTCTGGTGTTAGTAATGGAGAGGGGTCTATCAGGCATCAAGCCCTGGGGTTAGTAATGGAGAGGGGTCTATCAGACCTCAAGCCCTAGGGTTAGTAATGGAGAGGGGTCTATCAGACATCAAGCCCTGGGGTCAGTAATGGAGAGGGGTCTATCAGACATCAATCTCTGGTGTTAGTAATGGAGAGGGATCTATCAGACATCAAGCTCTGGGGTTAGTAATGGAGATGGGTCTATCCAACATCAAGCCCTGGGGTTAGTAATGGAGAGGGGTCTATCAGACATCAAGTCCTGGGGTTAGTAATGGAGAGGGGTCTATCAGACATCAAGCACTGGGGTCAGTAATGGAGAGGGGTCTATCAGACATCAATCTCTGGTGTTAGTAATGGAGAGGGGTCTATCAGGCATCAAGCCCTGGGGTTAGTAAAGGAGAGGGGTCTATCAGACATCAAGCCCTGGGGTTAGTAATGGAGAGGGGTCTGTCAGACATCAAGCCCTGGGGTTAGTAATGGAGAGGGGTCTATCAGACATCAAGCCCTGGGGTTAGTAATGGAGAGGGGACTATCAGACCTCAAGCCCTGGGGTTAGTAATGGAGAGGGGTCTATCAGACATCAAGCCCTGGGGTTAGTAATGGAGATGGGTCTATCAGACATCAAGCCCTGTGGTTAGTAATGGAGAGGGGTCTATCAGACATCAAGCTCTGGAGTTAGTAATGGAGAGGGGTCTATTAGACATCAAGCCCTGAGGTTAGTAATGGAGAGGGATCTATCAGACATCAAGCTCTGGGGTTAGTAATGGAGAGGGGTCTATCAGACATCAAGCCCTAGGGTCAGTAATGGAGAGGGGCCTATCAGACATCAAGCTCTGGGGTTAGTAATGGAGAGGGGTCTATGAGACATCAAGCCCTGGGATCAGAAATGGAGAGGGGTCTATCAGACAACAACCCCTGGGGCTAGTAATGGAGAGGGGTCTATTAGTCATCAGCCTCTGGGGTTAGTAATGGAGAGGAGTCTATCAGACATCAAGCCCTGGGGTTAGTAATGGAGAGGGGTCTATCAGACATCAAGCCCTGGGGTCAGTCATGGAGAGGAGTCTATCAGACATCAAGCCCTGGGGTTAGTAATGGAGAGGAGTCTATCAGACATCAAGCCCTGGGGTTAGTAATGGAGAGGGGTCTATCAGACATCAAGCCCTGGGTTTAGTAATGGAGAGGAGTCTATCAGACATCAAGTCCTGGGGTCAGTAATGGAGAGGGGTCTATCAGACATCAAGCCCTGGGGTTAGTAATGGAAGGGGGTCTATCAGACATCAAGCTCTGGAGTTAGTAATGGAGAGGGGTCTATCAGACATCAAGCCCTGGGGTCAGTAACGGAGAGGGGTCTATGAGACATCAAGCCCTGGGGTTAGTAATGGAGAGTGGTCTATCAGACATCAAGCCCTGGGGTTAGTAATGGACATGAATCTATCAAACAGCAAGCCCTGGGGTTAGTAATGGAGAGGGGTCTATCAGACATCAGGCCCTGGGGTTAGTAATGGAGAGGGGTCTATCAAACATCAAGCCCTGGGGTTAGTAATGGAGAGGGGTCTATCAGACATCAACACTAGCGTCAGTAATGGAGAGGAGTCTATCAGACATCAAGTCCCGGGGTTAGTAATGGAGAGGGGTCTATCAGACATCAAGCTCTGGTGTTAGTAATGGAGAGGAGTCTATCAGACATCAAGACCTGGGGTTAGTAATGGAGAGGGGTCTATCAGACATCAAGCCCTGAGGTTAGTAATGGAGAGGGGTCTATTAGACATCAAGCCCTGGGGTTAGTAATGGAGAGGAGTCTATCAGACATCAAGCCCTGGGGTCAGTAATGGAGAGGGGTCTATCAGACATCAAGCCCTGGGTTTAGTAATGGAGAGGAGTCTATCAGACATCAAGCCCTGGGGTCAGTCATGGAGAGGAGTCTATCAGACATCAAGCCCTGGGGTTAGTAATGGAGAGGAGTCTATCAGACATCAAGCCCTGGGGTCAGTAATGGAGAGGGGTCTATCAGACATCAAGCCCTGGGTTTAGTAATGGAGAGGAGTCTATCAGACATCAAGTCCTGGGGTCAGTAATGGAGAGGGGTCTATCAGACATCAAGCCCTGGGGTTAGTAATGGAAGGGGGTCTATCAGACATCAAGCTCTGGAGTTAGTAATGGAGAGGGGTCTATCAGACATCAAGCCCTGGGGTCAGTAACGGAGAGGGGTCTATGAGACATCAAGCCCTGGGGTTAGTAATGGAGAGTGGTCTATCAGACATCAAGCCCTGGGGTTAGTAATGGACATGAATCTATCAAACAGCAAGCCCTGGGGTTAGTAATGGAGAGGGGTCTATCAGACATCAGGCCCTGGGGTTAGTAATGGAGAGGGGTCTATCAAACATCAAGCCCTGGGGTTAGTAATGGAGAGGGGTCTATCAGACATCAACCCTAGCGTCAGTAATGGAGAGGAGTCTATCAGACATCAAGTCCCGGGGTTAGTAATGGAGAGGGGTCTATCAGACATCAAGCTCTGGTGTTAGTAATGGAGAGGAGTCTATCAGACATCAAGACCTGGGGTTAGTAATGGAGAGGGGTCTATCAGACATCAAGCCCTGAGGTTAGTAATGGAGAGGGGTCTATTAGACATCAAGCCCTGGGGTTAGTAATGGAGAGGGGTCTATCAAACATCAAGCCCTGGGGTTAGTAATGGAGAGGGGTCTATCAGACATCAGGCCCTGGGGTTAGTAATGGAGAAGGGTCTATTAGACATCAAGCCCTGGGGCTGGTAATGGAGAGGAGTCTATCAAACATCAAGCCCTGGGGTTAGTAATGGAGAGGGGTCTATCAGACATCAGGCCCTGGGGTTAGTAATGGAGAGGGGTCTATCAGACATCAAGCCCTGAGGTTAGTAATGGAGAGGGGTCTATTAGACATCAAGCCCTGGGGTTAGTAATGGAGAGGGGTCTATCAAACATCAAGCCCTGGGGTTAGTAATGGAGAGGGGTCTATCAGACATCAAGCCCTGAGGTTAGTAATGGAGAGGGGTCTATTAGACATCAAGCCCTGGGGTTAGTAATGGAGAGGGGTCTAGCAAACATCAAGCCCTGGGGTTAGTAATGGAGAGGGGTCTATCAGACATCAAGCTCTGGTGTTAGTAATGGAGAGGAGTCTATCAGACATCAAGACCTGGGGTCAGTAATGGAGAGGGATCTATCAAACATCAGGCCCTGGGGTTAGTAATGGAGAGGGGTCTATCAAACATCAGGCCCTGGGGTTAGTAATGGAGAGGAGTCTATCAGACATCAAGCCCTGGGGTCAGTAATGGAGAGGGGTCTATCAGACATCAAGCCCTGGGGTTAGTAATGGAGAGGGGTCTATCAGACATCAACCCTAGCGTCAGTAATGGAGAGGGGTCTATCAGACATCAAGTCCTGAGGTTAGTAATGGAGAGGAGTCTATCAGATATTAAGCCCCGGGGTTAGTAATGGAGAGGAGTCTATCAGACATCAAGCCCTGGGGTCAGTAATGGAGAGGGGTCTATCAGACATCAAGCCCTGGAGTCAGTAATGGAGAGGGGTCTATCAGACATCAAGCCCTGGGGTTAGTAATGGAGAGGAGTCTATCAGACATCAATCTCTGGGGTCAGTAATGGAGAGGGGTCTATCAGACATCAAGCCCTGGGGTTAGTAATGGAGAGGAGTCTATCAGATATTAAGCCCCGGGGTTAGTAATGGAGAGGGGTCTATCAGACATCAAGCCCTGGAGTCAGTAATGGAGAGGGGTCTATCAGACATCAAGCCCTGGGGTTAGTAATGGAGAGGAGTCTATCAGACATCAATCTCTGGGGTCAGTAATGGAGAGGGGTCTATCAGACATCAAGCCCTGGGGTTAGTAATGGAGAGGAGTCTATCAGATATTAAGCCCCGGGGTTAGTAATGGAGAGGGGTCTATCAGACATCAACCCTGGCGTCAGTAATGGAGAGGGGTCTATCAGACATCAAGCCCTGGAGTCAGTAATGGAGAGGGGTCTATCAGACATCAAGCCCTGGGGTTAGTAATGGAGAGGGGTCTATCAGACATCAGGCCCTGGGGTTAGTAATGGAGAGGGGTCTATCAAACATCAAGCCCTGGGGTTAGTAATGGAGAGGGTCTATCAGACATCAAGCCCTGGGGTTAGTAATGGAGAGAGGTCTATCAGACATCAAGCCCTGGGGTTAGTAATGGAGAGGGGTCTATCAGACATCAAGCCCTGGGGTTAGTAATGGAGAGAGGTCTATCAGACATCAAGCTCTGGGGTTAGTAATGGAGAGGGGTCTATCAGACATCAAGCCCTGGGGTTAGTAATGGAGAGAGGTCTATCAGACATCAAGCCCTGGGGTTAGTAATGGAGAGAGGTCTATCAGACATCAAGCCCTGGGGTTAGTAATGGAGAGGGGTCTAGCACACCCCCCATTAGGCTGCCGTCACACGCTCAGTATTTGGTCAGTATTTTACATCAGTATTTGTAGCCAAAACCAGGAGTGGAACAAATAGAGGAAAAGTATAACAGAAACATATGCACCACTTCTGCATTTATCACCCACTCCTGGTTTTGGCTACAGATACTGATGTAAAATACTGACAAAATACTGAGCGCGTGACGGCAGCCTAACTAACCTGGTAATAAAAAATAAGAATACACACACACAGAAAAAAATTATTTTAATAAAGACTCCCCCACATTGTCCTTCATTCACCAATTTATTGAAAAAAATAAAAACAAATCCTGTGCAGGTCCGCAGTAATCCACCAAATCTGATGTAGTCCAGGAATAGAAACCTGAAAAATATAAAAAGACAGAACTAAACACAAGAGACTGTCACTCTTTCTCCTATTTATTTGTAAAAATGTTACCGCAAAGCTCCACAGTCATCCATGTTCCCCGATGTCTACGGCGTCTGTGAATAGCAGTAAAGTGACCACAGCTATGACTGTGTTGTTTGTGGTGTTACATGGGGCTGCAGGTGACATCCACTACATTATCTGTACTCAGAGTTATATGGAGCATGAATCTGACAATGAGAATTACTTGGTACTTCAGACCATTTACAATGTTGCACTAATCATTTGTCACAATTACAGGTGATGATGATGATTATCGCTTACAACCAATGAGAACCCAACAGTCATTATCTCAGTAAATTAGAATACTTTATAACACCAGCTTGAAAAATGATTGTAAAATCTGAAATGTCGCCCTACTGAAATGTCTGGTCAGTAAATGCCCTCAGTACTTGGTCGGGCTCATTGTGCATCAATTACTGCATCAATGCGGCGTGGCATAGAGGCGATCAGCCTGTGGCGCTGCTGAGGGATTATGGAAGCCCAGGTTGCTTTGATAGCAGCCTTCAGCTCGTCTGCATTGTTGGGTCTGGTGTCTCATCTTCCTCTTGACAATAATCCATAGATTCTCTATGGGGTTAAGGTCAGGAGAGTTTGCTGTCAATCAAGCCCAGTGATACTGTTGTTTTTACCCCAGGTATTGGTACTTTTGGCAGTGTGGACAGGGGCCAAGTCCTGCTGGAGAATGACATTTCCATCTCCAAAAAGCTTGTCAGCAGAGGGAAGCATGAAGTGCTCTAAAATGTCCTGGTAGACGGCTGCGCTGCCTTTGGTCTTGATACAACACAGTGGCCCTACACCAGCAGATGACATGGCTCCACAAACCATCACTGACTGTGGAGACTTCACACCAGACCTCCAGCAGCTTGGATTGTGGCCTCTCCACTCTTCCTCCAGACTCTGGGACCTGGATTTCCAAATGAAATGCAAAATTTACTTTCATCTGAAAACAACACCTTGGACCACTGACAACAGTCCGGTTCTTGTTCTCCTTGGCCCAGGTAAGAAGCTTCTGGCGTTGTCTATTGGTCATGAGTGGACTGACACAAGGAATGTGACACTTGTAGCCCATGTCCTGGAGACGTCTGTGTGTGGTGGCTCTTGAAGCAATGAAAGCAATGACTCCAGCAGCAGTCCACTCCTTGTGAATCTCCCCCACATTATTGAATGGCCTTTTTTTTAACAATCCTTTCCAGGCTGCGGTTATCCCGGTTGCTTGTGCACCTTTTTCTACCACACTTTTTCCTTCCACTCCACTTTCCATTAATATTCTTGGATACAGCACTGTGTGAACAGCCGGCTTCTTTACCAGTGACCTTCTGTGGCTTCCCATCCTTGTGGAGTGTGTCAATGACGCCTTCTGGACATCTGTAGAAAAGGAGGCAGCATCCATTCCAGGTGAAGGATATATAAAAAAAAGTCTTTATTCTGCCATCACATCATACAACGTTTCTGCCATACATGGCCTTTGTCAAGTATGGCCATGTATGGCCGAAACGTTGTATGATGTGATGGCAGAATAAAGACTTTTTTTTTATATATCCTTCACCTGGAGTGGATGCTGCTTCCTTTTCTACATTTGTGAGTATTGGTCCAGTTGGATCCATGGACTTTGGAGCGTGCATCCTGGTCATTTGAGTGCTGTCTGTTGTTGCTTTGTTACATGTGCCTTCTGGACATCTGTCAGGTCAGCAGTCTTCCCCATGATTGTGGAGCTACTGAAACAGACTAAGGACCTTTATAAACACTTAGGAGCCTTTACAGGGGTTTTTTTGTTAATTATTCTAATTTACTGAGATAATGACTGTTGGGTTTTCATTAGCTGTAAGCCATAATCATCAACATTAACAGAAATAAACACGTGAAATAGATCACTCTGTGTGTAATGACTCTATAGAATATATGAGATTCTCTTTTTGTATTGAAGAATTGAAATAAATTCACTTTTTGATGATATTCTAATTTTGTGAGAAGCTCCTGTATATAGAATATATTGAACTCTTACATCTTTTTTTATATAAAGTAGGTGAAAATAAAAAAACCTGGTTCCCGTTTGGAAATAGAGAGAATCTTGAAAGAATTAGAAATGATGAATCCGCAAAGACATCGACCACAGACTCCGTGACTGTCGGCCTCCAGGGTGAGATTCTGTTATTTTATCTGTTGGTGTCATGATAATGTATAAAATGGCGTATGATTTTCCCTTGTTATCACACACCTTGCATGTGGCCCCCCTCGCAGCCCCTGCACTAGGGGATATCTGTCCCTGGCTCCTGTAACCCTACACTCTCTCCTCACTCCTTCCTTCCCCCCTCCCGTAGGAATGTTAATTAAGCCAGGAGTGTGTACAAGTCTCTTTGTTTGAAATCCATGTGCTTGCTGTATGTGGGGGAGATATTACAGAAGCTGTACTGTGACGCCAGTATGTGATAGAAATATGACAGTTACATATTTGAAATGTGCTTTCATAGAGCTTCGCTACAGCGCCTCTTGCTAAAGTCTAACTCCCAAGGAACCCGAGAAATGGATTTCTCCTTAACAAAGTGGAATAGCTAGTCTGAGTTTAGACTCATTAGAAAGCTAATTTCAATATAAGATGAGTGATGTGTGTGCCGTTATTCTGCTAGGCTCTCAAGCACATTTATGAGTATTATAACTTTTCTTACCAAAATGTGCACCCGGGCAGCTAGGGGAGGTGCAGGTAAACCTGCCCCTTTAGTGATATCACAAGCCCAGAAGTATAAGTTACTGCACTCAGCATAGCCTTCATTCTTGCCTGCGATGCTGCTTTAAAAAGACCCTCTGTAATGCATTGTGATGTCTGGCTCCCCCCACCAGCATGGTTAGCCTGGAATGATCTAAGTAATTCGTGAGTGTGCTCTTCTATTTTACATAGTAACATAGTTTTTAAGGTTGAAGGAAGACTTTAAGTCCATCTAGTTCAACCCATAGCCTAACCTAACATGCCCTAATATGTTGATCCAGAGGAAGGCAAAAAAAACCTCATGTGGCAAAGAGTAAGGCTACGTTCACATTTGCGTTGTGCGCCGCAGCGTCGGCGCCGCAGCGCACAACGCAAACAAAAACGCAGCAAAACGCATGCACAACGCTGCGTTTTGCGCCGCATGCGTCGTTTTTTTCATTGAATTTGGACGCAGCAAAAATGCAACTTGCTGCGTCCTCTGCGCCCCGACGCGGGCGCCGCAGCGACGCATGCGGCGCAAAACGCAAGTGCGCCGCATGTCCATGCGCCCCCATGTTAAATATAGGGGCGCATGACGCATGCGGCGCCGCTGCGGCGCCCGACGCTGCGGCGCTGGCCGCAAATGTGAACGTAGCCTAAGCTCCACATTGGGGAAAAAAATTCCTTCCCGACTCCACATACGGCAATCAGACTAGTTCCCTGGATCAACGCCCTATCAAGGAATCTAGTGTATATACCCTGTAACATTATACTTTTCCAGAAAGGTATCCAGTCCCCTCTTAACCCCTTAATCCCATATGACGTATTATCCCGTCGAGGTGGGGTGGGCCTTAATTCCCACCGACGGGATAGTACGTCATACGCGATCGGCCGCGCTCACGGGGGGAGCGCGGCCGATCGCGGCCGGGTGTCAGCTGCATATCGCAGCTGACATCCGGGACTATGTGCCAGGAGTGGTCACGGACCGCCCCCGGCACATTAACCCCCGGCACACCGCGATCAAACATGATCGCGGTGTACCGGCGGTATAAGGAAGCATCGCGCAGGGAGGGGGCTCCCTGCGGGCTTCCCTGAGACCCCCGCAGCAACGCGATGTGACCGCGTTGCTCCGAGGGTCTTCTACCTCCCTCCTCACCGCAGGTCCCGGATCCAAGATGGCCGCGGCATCCGGGTCCTGCAGGGAGGGAGGTGGCTTACCGAGTGCCTGCTCAGAGCATGCGCTGGTAAGCCTGCAGCCCTGTACAGCAGATCGCAGATCTGACAGAGTGCTATGCACACTTTCAGATCAACGATCTGTGATGTCCCCCCCAGGGACAAAGTAAAAATGTAAAAAAAAAAAAATTTTCCACATGTGTAAAAAAATAAATAAAAAATAAATTCCTAAATAAAGAAAAAAAAAATATTATTCCCATAAATACATTTCTTTATCTAAATAAAAAAACAAAACAATAAAAGTACACATATGTAGTATAGCCGCGTCCGTAACGACCCAACCTATAAAACTATATCACTAGTTAACCCCTTCAGTAAACACCGTGAGGAAAAAAAAAAAAACGAGGCAAAAAACAACGCTTTATTACCATACTGCCGAACAAAAAGTGGAATAACACGCGATCAAAAAGACAGATATAAATAACCATGGTACCGCTGAAAGCGTCATCTTGTCCCGCAAACAACGAGCCACGATACAGCATCATCAGCAAAAAAATAAAAAAGTTATAGTCCTGAGAATAAAGTGATACCAAAATAATTATTTTTTTCTATAAAATAGCTTTTATCGTATAAAAGTGCCAAAACATAAAAAAATGATATAAATGAGATATCGCTGTAATTGTAGTGACCCGACAAATAAAACTGCTTTATCAATTTTACCAAACGCGGAACGGTATAAACGCCTCCCCCAAAAGAAATTCATGAATAGCTGGTTTCTGATCATTCTGCCTCACAAAAATCGGAATAAAAAGTGATCAAAAAGTGTCATGTGCCCGAAAATGTTACCAATAAAAACATCAACTCGTCCCGCAAAAAACAAGACCTCACATGACTCTGTGGACTCAAATATGGAAAAATTATAGCTCTCAAAATGTGGTAACGCAAAAAATATTTTTTGCAATAAAAAGCGTCTTTCAGTGTGTGACGGCTGTCAATCATAAAAATCCGCTAAATAACCCGCTATAAAAGTAAATCAAACCCCCCCTTCATCACCCCCTTAGTTAGGGAAAAATAAAAAAATAAAAAAAAGTATTTATTTCCATTTTCCCGTTAGGGTTAGGGCTAGGGTTAGGGTTAGGGCTAGGGTTAGGGCTAGGGTTAGGGCTAGGATTAGGGCTAGGGTTATTGCTAGGGCTATTGCTAGGGTTAGGGTTAGGGCTACAGTTAGGGCTAGGGTTATTGCTAGGGTTAGGGCTAGGGTTAGGGTTATTGCTAGGGTTAGAGCTAGGGTTAGGGCTAGGGTTAGGGCTAGGGTTGGGGCTACAGTTAGGGTTGGGGCTAAAGTTAGGGTTAGGGTTTGGATTACATTTACGGTTGGGAATAGGGTTGGGATTAGGGTTAAGGGTGTGTCAGGGTTAGGGGTGTGGTTACGGTTACCATTGGGATTAGGGTAAGGGGTGTGTTTGGATTAGGGTTTCAGTTATAATTGGGGGGTTTGCACTGTTTAGGCACATCAGGGGCTCTCCAAATGGGACATGGCATCCGATCTCAATTCCAGACAATTCTGCGTTGAAAAAGTAAAACAGTGCTCCTTCCCTTCAGAGCTCTCTCGTGTACCCAAACAGGGGTTTACCCCAACATATGGGGTATCAGCGTACTCAGGACAAATTGGACAACATCTTTTGGCATTCAATTTCTCCTGTTACCCTTGGGAAAATACAAAACTGGGGGCTAAAAAATAATTTTTGTGGAAAAAAAAGATGTTTTATTTTCACGGCTCTGCGTTATAAACTGTAGTGAAACACTTGGGGGTTCAAAGTTCTCACAACACATCTAGATAAGTTCCTTGGGAGGTCTTGTTTCCAATTTGGGGTCACTTGTGGGGGGTTTCTACTGTTTGGGTACATCAGGGGCTCTGCAAACGCAACGTGACGCCTGCAGACCAATCCATTTAAGTCTGCATTCCAAATGGCGCTCCTTCCCTTCCGAGCTCTGCCATGCGCCCAAACAGTGGTTCCCCCCACATATGGGGTATCAGCGTACTCAGGACAAATTGGACAACAACATTTGGGGTCCAATTTATTATGTTACCCTTGTAAAAATACAAAGCTGGGGGCTAAAAAATCATCTCTGTGAAAAAAAAGAGGAATTTTTATTTTCACGGCTCTGCATTATAAACTGTAGTGAAACACTTGGGGGTTCAAAGTTCTCACAGCACATCTAGATAAGTTCCTTGGGAGGTCTAGTTTCCAATTTGGGGTCACTTGTGGGGGGTTTCTACTGTTTGGGTACATCAGGGGCTCTGCAACTGCAACATGACGCCTGCAGACCAATCCATTTAAGTCTGCATTCCAAATGGCGCTCCTTCCCTTCCGAGCTCTGCCATGCGCCCAAACAGTGGTTCCCCCCCACATATGGGGTATCAGCGTACTCAAGACAAATTGGACAACAACTTTTGAGGACCAATTTATTATGTTACCCTTGTAAAAATACAAAGCTGGGGGCTAAAAAATCATCTCTGTGAAAAAAAAGAGGACTTTTTATTTTCACGGCTCTACGTTATAAACTGTAGTGAAACACTTGGGGGTTCAAAGTTCTCACAACACATCTAGATAAGTTCCTTAGGGGGTCTACTTTCCAAAATGGTGTCACTTGTGGGGGGGTTTTAATGTTTAGGCACATCAGGGGCTCTCCAAACGCAACATGGCGTCCCATCTCAATTCCAGTCAATTTTGCATTGAAAAGTAAAATAGCGCTCCTTCCCTTCCGAGCTCTGCTATGCGCCCAAACAGTGGTTTACCCCCACATATGGGGTATTGTCGTACTCAGGATAAATTGCACAACAACTTTTGTGGTCTAATTTATTTTCTTACCCTTGGGAAAATAAAAAAATGGGGGTGAAAAGATCATTTTTGTGAAAAAATATGATTTTTTATTTTTACGGCTCTGCATTATAAACTTCTGTGAAGCACTTGTTGGGTCAAAGTGCTCAACACACATCTAGATAAGTTCCTTAAGGGGTCTACTTTCCAAAATGGTGTCACTTGTGGGGGGTTTCAATGTTTAGGCACATCAGGGGCTCTCCAAACGCAACATGGCGTCCCATCTTAATTCCAGTCAATCTTGCATTGAAAAGTAAAATAGCGCTCCTTCCCTTCCGAGCTCTGCCCTGCGCCCAAACAATGGTTTACACCCACATATGGGGTATCGTCGTACTCAGGACAAATTGCACAACAACTTTTGTGGTCTAATTTCTTCTCTTACCCTTGGGAAAATAAAAAAATGGGGGCAAAAAGATCATTTTTGTGAAAAAATATGATTTTTTATTTTTACGGCTCTGCATTATAAACTTCTGTGAAGCACTTGTTGGGTCAAAGTGCTCACCACACATCTAGATAAGTTCCTTAGGGGGTCTACTTTCCAAAATGGTGTCACTTGTGGGGGGTTTCAATGTTTAGGCACATCAGGGGCTCTCCAAACGCAACATGGCGTCCCATGTAAATTCCAGTCAATTTTGCATTGAAAAGTCAAATGGCGCTCCTTTCCTTCTGAGCTCTGCCATGCGCCCAAACAGTGGTTTACACCCACATATGGGGTATCAGCGTACTCAGGACAAATTGTACAACAACTTTTGGGGTCCATTTTCTCCTGTTACCCTTGGTAAAATAAAACAAATTGGAGCTGAAATAAATTTTGTGTGAAAAAAAGTTAAATATTAATTTTTATTTAAACATTCCAAAAATTCCTGTGAAACACCTGAAGGGTTAATAAATTTCTTGAGTGTGGTTTTGAGCACCTTGAGGGGTGCAGTTTTTAGAATGGTGTCACATTTGGGTATTTTCTGTCATATATACCCCTCAAAATGACTTCAAATGAGATGTGGTCCCTAAAAAAAAATGGTGTTGTAAAAATGAGAAATTTCTGGTCAACTTTTAACCCTTATAACTCCGTCACAAAAAAAATTGGTTCCAAAAGTGTGCTGATAGACATGTGGGAAATGTTACTTATTAAGTAAATATGTCTGTGATTTAAGGGCATAAAAATTAAAAGTTGGAAAATTGCGAAATTTTCAAAATTTTCGCCAAATTTCCCTTTTTTTCACAAATAAACGCAAGTAATATCGAAGAAATTTTACCACTATCATGAAGTACAATATGTCACGAGAAAACAGTGTCAGAATCGCCAAGATCCGTTGAAGCGTTCCAGAGTTATAACCTCATAAAGGGACAGTGGTCTGAATTGTAAAAATTGGCCCGGTCATTAACGTGCAAACCACCCTCGGGGCTTAAGGGGTTAAATGTAAGTAATGAATCACTCATTACAACATCATGCGGCAGAGAGTTCCATAGTCTCACTGCTCTTACAGTAAAGAATCCGCGTCTGTTATTATGCTTAAACCTTCTTTCCTCCAGATGTAGAGGATGCCCCCTTGTCCCTGTCTCAGGTCTATGATTAAAAAGATCATCAGAAAGGTCTTTGTACTGTCCCCTCATATATTTATACATTAACATAAGATCACCCCTTAGTAGTGTTGAGCGATACCTTCCGATATTCAAAAGTATCGGTATAGGATTGGATCGGCCGATATCCGAAAAATATCGGATATCGCCGATACCGATACCCGATACCAATACAAGTCAATGGGACTCAAATATCGGAAGGTATCGTGGATGGTTCCCAGGGTCTGAATGAGAGGAAACTCTCCTTCAGGCCCTGGGATCCATATTCATGTAAAAAATAAAGAATAAAAATAAAAAATATGGATATACTCACCTCGGACGGCCCCCGGCTCTCAGCGATGCAACCGGCAGCCTCCGTTCCTAAGAATGCAGTGAGTGTAGGACCTGCGATGACGTCGCGGTCTTGTGATTGGTCGCGAGACCGCTCACGTGACCGCTCATGTGACCGCGACGTCATCGCAGGTCCTTCACTCGCTGCATTCTTAGGAACGGAGGCTGCCGGTTGCATCGCTGAGGTCCAGGGGCCGTCGGAGGGTGAGTATATCCATATTTTTTATTTTTATTCTTTATTTTTTACATGTATATGGATCCCAGGGCCTGAAGGAGAGTCTCCTCTCCTCCAGACCCTGGGAACCATACGCACCGCACACGCCGAAGATGACTGGGAGCTTACAGGAACTTCCGATTCCGATTTCAGATATCACAAAAATATCAGAACTCGGTATCGGAATTCCAATACAGCAAATATCGGCCGATACCAGATATTTGCAGTATCAAAATGCTCAATACTACCCCTTAGTCTTCGTTTTTCCAAACTAAATAGCCCCAAGTGTAATAACCTATCTTGGTATTGCAGACCCCCCAGTCCTCTAATAACCTTGGTCGCTCTTCTCTGCACCCGCTCCAGTTCAGCTATGTCTTTCTTATACACCAGAGACCAGAACTGTGCACAGTATTCTAAGTGCGGTCGAACTAGTGACTTGTATAGAGGTAAAATGATGTTCTCCTCATGAGCATCTATGCCTCTTTTAATGCATCCCATTATTTTATTTGCCTTTGTAGCAGCTGCCTGACACTGGCCACTGAATATGAGTTTGTCATCCACCCATACACTCAGGTCTTTTTCATTGACGGTTTTGCCCAGAGTTTTAGAATTAAGCACATAGTTATACATCTCATTACTTCTACCCAAGTGCATGACCTTATATTTATCCCCATTAAAGCTCATTTGCCATTTATCAGCCCAAGCTTCTAGTTTACATAAATCATCCTGTAATATAAAATTGTCCTCCCCTGTATTCATTACCCTGCAGAGTTTAGTGTCAAATTCTACTCTGAATGCCTCCTACAAGGTCATTAATAAATATGTTAAAAAGAAGAGGGCCCAATACTGACCCCTGTGGTACCCCACTGCTAACCGCGACCCAGTCCGAGTGTGCTCCATTAATAACCACCTTTTGTTTCCTATCCCTGAGCCAGCTCTCAACCCACTTGCACATATTTTACCCTATCCCCATTATTCTCATTTTATGTAACAACCTTTTGTGTGGCACCGTATCAAAAGCTTTTGAAAAGTCCATATACACTACGTCCACTGGGTTCCCTTGGTCCAGTCCGGAACTTACCTCCTCATAGAAATTGATCACATTAGTCTGACAGGACCGGTCTCTAGTAAACCCGTGCTGATACTGGGTCATGAGGTTATTCCTCTTCAGATACCCCAGTTTAGCATCCCTTAGAATGCCCTCCAGGATTTTACCCACAGTAGAGGTGAAGCTTACTGGCCTATAATTTCCGAGTTTAGTTTTTGTCCCCTTTTTGAATATTGGCACCACATTTGCTATACGCTAGTCCTGTGGTACAGACCCTGTTATTATGGAATCTTTAAAGATTAAAAATAATGGTCTATTAATGACTGTACTTAGTTCCTGCAGTACTCGGGGGTGGATCCCGTCCGGGCCCGGAGATTTGTCCATTTTAGTGATTTTTAGACGCCGCCGTACTTCCTGCTGGGTTAAGCAGGTGACATTTAATTGGGAATTTTTATCACTAGTCATATTGGCTGCCATGGGATTTTCTTTTGTAAATACTGATGAAAAAAAGTCATTTAGCATATTGGCTTTTTCCTCATCCTCATCCACCATTTCACCCAGACTATTTTTAAGGGGCCAACACTCTCATTTTTTAGTTTCTTACTATTTATGTAATTAAAGAATATTTTGGGATTATTTTTGCTCTCTCTGGCAATGAGTCTCTCTGTCTCAATCTTTGCTGCCTTGATTTGCTTTTTACAGAATTGATGTAATTTTCTATATTTATTTAATGCCTCCTCACTACCTACTTCCTTTAATTCTCTAAATGCTTTCTTTTTGTCCCTTATTGCGCCCCTTACAGCTCTATTTAGCCATATTGGTTTCCTCCTATTTCTAGTATGTTTATTCCCATACGGTATATACTGTGCACAGGTCCTATCCAGGATGCTAATAAACGTCTCCCATTTTCTTTGTGTATTTTTGTGTCTCAGGATATCGTCCCAGTTAATTGCACCATCTCTCATCCGTTGGAAATTTGCCCTCCTGAAGTTTAGTGTCCTTGTCACCCCTCTACTACACATCTTATTAAAGGAGACATGAAAACGTATTTTTTTGTGATCACTATTCCCCAAGTGACCCCCAACCCTTATATTTGATATGCGGTCTGGCCTGTTGGTTAATATTAGGTCTAGCAGTGCCCCCCTCCTTGTTGGGTCCTGAACCAGTTGTGAAAGGTAATTGTCTCTCATAGTTGTCAAAAACCGATTACCTTTGCTGGAACTGCAGGTTTCTGTTCCCCAATCTATTTCAGGGTAGTTGAAGTCCCCCATAATAATGACTTCTCCTTGAGTCGCAGCTTCATCTATTTGCTTTACGAGGATATTCTCTATTGCTTCCATTATTCTTGGGAACTCATAACAAACCCCTATCAGTAATTTATTATTTTTTCCCCCTCCCTTTATCTCCACCCACAGGGACACTATATTTTCATTAGATTCACCTATATTATCACGCAGGATGGGTTTTAAGGACGATTTTACATATAGACACACCCCTCCCCCTCGCTTATCTGTACGGTCATTTCTGAACAGGCTATAGCCCTGCAAGTTAACAGCCCAGTCATGGCTCTCATCCAGCCACGTCTCAGATATCCCCATGTCATAATTATGCTCCAACACCATTAATTCTAATTCCTTCATGTTGTTGGCGAGGCTTCTGGCATTAGTATACATGCACTTTATGTATCTGTCTGTACCTCTATTCTTTCTTAAATTATTAATTGTTCTAACCCCATCCCCTTATTTTATTTGTAATTGCAATGTACATATGATCGTCTTCTTTATAATATTTTTTTAATACTTTTGTAAATACTGCCTATCTTTTGTGGAGTAAAATATATAATTTTACTAGCTTGTCTCTACCTCCTTTATTACGAACTGTGCGTCCTCTGAAGTGAATTGCGCTACTGATTTGGGTTGGCTCTGGACACGTTAATTGGAGCTGGTGGCAGCATACTTTGTTCTGCGCGTTTGAGAGTCTTTCTAGTGACAGCGGCGTTGATAATTATTGTTGCCGCCTGAGTGGGAGTAGTTAAATTGCCCTTACTGCAGTGAGCCCAATAGCCAGTACACAGCAGGCTGCCTTTCTGGCGACTAATTCCCCTAGGTGCCGTACCTAATCTGACCTGAGGGTAAGGGGGGCACCAGAGAGCTGCAGGTTCCAAACCGGAACTGGGAAGTGGGATATAGATAAATCCCGTTCAGAAGGAACCAGGTGCAATCAAACAACCCCAGTTCGTGACAAATTGCTGTGAGTAGTGGGGACGATAAAGAGATCCTCCCCGGGATCCTTGACATACTGCTGGTATCCGTGACATAGTGTGGGCAGCACGGTGTGAACCGTCACAATTGGGTTTAACCCTCTTACAGGCGACAGTTTTACTTTCTGCCATTTTGATTTTTGCAGTCACTTTTTATCTTCCCAGTTTCATTGTTATAGGATGTCTGTATTTGTAGGAGTTAATGTCACCCTGTGGAGGAAAGGACAGATCTGCTGCCATCCTTGTGGCTCCGCTGTTTATTCCAAGGATATGCTTGGACTTTTAGACTACTTGGGTAGTTAACCCTTTCCGCACTGGCTGACTTTTTTTTTCGGGTTTCATTGTCTTCTCCCCTTTTTCACAAAGACATAACATAGACAGATGAGGCCTGTTTTCTTGCAGGACAAGTTGTAGTTTTCAATGACGCTCAACACACAGTGACACACACCACAAGGAGGATAAGCCACAAAAGGTCATTGCTAAAGAAGTCGGCTGTTCAGTGGGCTGTATCCAAGCATATTAATGGAGAGTGGAGTGGAAGGAAAAAGTGTGGTAGGAAAAGGTGCATAAGCAACCGGGATAACCGCAGTCTGGAAAGGATTGTTAAGAAAAGGACATTCAGTAATGTGGGGAAGATTCACAAGGAGTGGACTGCTGCTGGGGTCATTGCTTCACCACACACAAACGTATCCAGGACATGGGCTACAAGTGTCACATTCCTTGTGTCGGCCACTCATGACCAAAAGACAACGCCAGAAGCGTCTTACCTGGGCCAAGGAGACAAAGAACTGGACTGTTGTCAGGGGTCCAAGGTGTTGTTTTCAGATGAAAGTAAATTCTGCATTTCATTTGGAAATCCAGGTCCCAGAGTCTGGAGGAAGAGTGGAGAGGCCACAATCCAATCTGCTGGAGGTCTAGTGTGAAGTCTCCACAATCAGTGATGGTTTGGGGAGCCATGTCATCTGCTGGTGTAGGTCCACTGAGTTTTATCAAGACCAAAGTCAGCGCAGCCGTCTACCAGGACATTTTAGAGCACTTCATGCTTCCCTCTGCCAACAAGCTTTTTGGAGATGGAAATGTCATTCTCCAGCAGGACTTGGCCCCTGTCCACACTGCCAAAAGTACCAATACCTGGGGTAAAAACAACAGTATCACTGGGCTTGATTGGCAGCAAACTCGCCTGACCTTAACCCCATAGAGAATCTATGGAGTATTGTCAAGAGGAAGATGAGACACCAGACCCAACAATGCAGACGAGCTGAAGGTTGCTATCAAAGCAACCTGGGCTTCCATAACTCCTCAGCACCTCAGCAGCGCCACAGACTGATCACCTCCATGCCACTCCGCATTGATGCAGTAATTGATGCACAAGGAGTCTGATCAAGTATTGAGTGCATTTACTGAACATACATTTCAGTAGGAACATTTCAGATTTTACAATCATTTTTTGCAAGCTGGTGTTAAAAGTATTCTAATATACTGAGATAATGACTGTTGGCATTTCATAGGTTGTAAGCCATAATCATCAACATTAACAGAAATAAACACGTGAAATAGATCACTCTGTGTGTAATGACTCTATAGAATATATGAGATTCACTTTTTGTATTGGAGAATTGAAATAAATTCACTTTTTGATGATATTCTAATTTTGTGAGAAGCTCCTGTATATAGAATATATTGAACTCTTACATCTTTTTTTACATAAAGTACTTGAAAATAAAAAAACCTGGTTCCTGTTTGGAAATAGAAAGAATACTGAAAGAAATGGAAATGATGAATCCGCAAAGACATCGACCACAGACTCCGTGACTGTTGGCCTCCAGGGTGAGATTCTGTTATTTTATCTGTTGGTGTCATGATAATGTATAAAATGGCGTATGATTTTCCCTTGTTATCACACACCCTGCATGTGGCCCCCCTCGCAGCCCCTGCACTAGGGGATATCTGTCCCTGGCTCCTGTAACCCTACACTCTCTCCTCACTCCTTCCTTCCCCCCTCCCGTAGGAATGTTAATTAAGCCAGGAGTGTGTACAAGTCTCTTTGTTTGAAATCCATGTGCTTGCTGTATGTGGGGGAGATATTGCAGAAGCTGTACTGTGACGCCAGTATGTGATAGAAATATGACAGTTACATATTTGAAACGTGCTTTGATAGAGCTTCGCTACAGCGCCTCTTGCTAAAGTCTAACTCCCAAGGAACCCAAGAAATGGATTTCTCCTAAACAAAGTGGAATAGCTAGTCTGAGTTTAGACTCATTAGAAAGCTAATTTCAATATAAGATGAGTGATGTGTGTGCCTTTATTCTGCTAGGTTCTCAAGAACATTTATAAGTATTATAAGTTTTCTTACCAAAATGTGCACCCGGGCAGCTAGGGGAGGTGCAGGTAAACCAGCCCCTTTAATGATGTTGCAAGCCCAGAAATATAAGTTACTGCACTCAGCATAGCCTTCATTCTTGCCTGCGATGCTGCTTTAAAAAGACCCTCTGTAATGCATTGTCATGTCTGGCTCCTCCCACCAGCATGGTTAGCCTGGAATGATCTAAGTAATACGTGAGTGTGCTCTTCTATTTTAATCCTTATTTTATTTTGAAGTGCAATGTACATATGATCGTCTTCTTTATAATATCGTTTTAATACTTTTGTAAATACTACCTATCTTTTATGGAGTAAAATATATAATTTTACTAACTTGTCTCTACCTGCTCTATTACGAACTGTGCATCCTCTGAAGTGAATTGCACTACTGATTTGGCTTGGCTCCGGACCCGTTAATCGGAGCTGGTGGCAGCATACTTTGTTATGTGCGTTTGGGAGGCTTTGTAGCGACGGCGGCGTTGATAATTATTGTTCCCGCCTCGCTGCAGTGAGCCCAATAGCCAGTACAAAGCAGGCAGCCTTTCTGGCAACTAATTCCCCTAGGTGCAGTACCTAATCTGAGTTTCACAGAAAACTGCCAAAAATTCTAAAAAAATCTCTTTATTAAACAATTACTTTAAAAACGTAGTGCATGCAACACCATCACCAGATAATTGACACTTGAAAATAGAAAAAGAACCTAGGGAGGTGCCTATCCCTAATAGCCTATCACTTGTCAGTACCCTACCTGCCAGCGGATGTTGGCACCCTAGACCTGCGCAGTGGCGCCCCCGCTCACCGTCGACTATCCCTTCTGATCTAGTATTCCCTATTCAGGAAGGGAGAGAAAAATGTATATGTGTGGTTCTCAAAAGTGGGAGGAGAAAAAAAAAATATATATAAAGGTAGATACTGTCCCTTGAACTCACCCTACCTATCAGTGGGGGTTGGCACCCTAGACCTGCGCAATGGCGCCCCCACTCCTAGACGGCTGTCCCAAAAGTGATTACCCTATCAGAAAATTCGGAACAATCACTAATGTAGGGTACTGAGATGTGAGAGCGTAGTGAACCAAGAAAAAAAAAAAAAAGAAAGAAAGGAAGGGGTTGAAAGTTTTGCAGAGGATATAATAATCCAAAAGATTTACTATGTTATATGATAAAAACACGATTTTGGGCTAGGGATCCTAACAACAAAGAGGTCAGACTGGACACCTCCACTGGGACGCAACCCTCATTTGGATAACTAGATAGACTCCTTCAGACAATTGATAAAATCCACCATCATAGATACTAACAGGAGACAAACATCCAACATCAGTGCCCAGGAGAGAAAGGCCATACAGTCTCCGAAAACCAACAAAGAAATCATCATCAAACCTGCTGACAAGGGAGGTGCAATTGCAGCGCCCCAGAGTCCTGGTCGTTGCAGTGATGTCATTCTTCCACCAGGGGGAGTGATATTACGTCTGAAGGCAATAAAGGAGATCTCTTTACCATCGCACGCCCTGAGGCTTCTCTAGTGTCGGCAGCGGTCAGTGATGTAACCACAAGTATGCAATTTGAATTCATGTGCTCATGTGCTGTCTAGATGTGCACAGCCATGCTCAATACAAGTGAATTTAGCAAAGCCGAAGTGTGGAAATCCTATCATCGTGGTCACATGATGGCCGCTCCCAACATCAACATCGGAGACTCCTGACAGTGCGTGCTGTAAAGATTCAGAAGTCTGAAGTCACATAGACTTTAACCCCAAGCCTGGACAACCTCTTTAACAATCAGTATGGAGGTATTATCTCTGCATTATGCTGATAATAGAGGATTATGGTTTGATGGTATTTGCCTGTTATATTACAATATTCTTATTGCGGTATTAAATCTTATATAGCGGTATTAGAAATATTGGAAATCTTGATTTCCTCCAGGCAGGGTAATATTAGTAATAGAGACCCCCATCTGGGGCCCTGGGTGGGGACACAATGAGCCTGTGTTCTTTAAAATGTCAGGGCTGAACTTCAGTCCCAGTCCGTACCTGATTACTTGTGTGTTATATGTATAATGCTTGTGTATTGTGGATTTTACGTTTTCTTGTTAGCTAGTGTTCTTTTCACTACTTTTCGTAAATCTGCCCTTCTCCGCATTCGTGTGCATTCAAGCTAAGATTGGCATCACATCTGCTAGCTGTTAGGATTTTCCTTAATTACCTATTTCCAAAGGAGGGGGATCAGCTCTATAGGTTTTATGAAAAGTTAACTTATTAGAATGCAAGCTCTTGGTTAATTATGAGACTTCTTATAGATTTGCAATCATATCTATGATATGTATTATGTGTATTGTGCCGGTGTATTACATGTGGATTATAGGGATTTTATGTAACATAGAAGCTGTAGGAAACTTTCCCTGATTCATCACTGTTATTTTCTCATTTTATTTTACAGACAAAACCTTTTCGGTAAGTTGTTTGTTGGCCTAAACTCTCACTAATGGTTGCATATACCGGTATATAAAAATATATATATATATATATAAATATCTCAAATTAAAAGTGTTCCCTTTAATAAATGTCCATTTACATTATTCTTACAGTCAAACAGAATTTAGAAATAGTCCTTGGATACTGGATTATTGTACAGGTTCCTGAGATCTCGGGATAAAACAGTCAAACACTCCAGGAACCGACTTGATCAATCAGGGGAGCCCCTTATCCCTGTGTGGCCTATTAATAAAAAACAACAACATAATCACGTTCCTCCATCATGTTCTCATACACTTTATGCAGTTAATAGCCTCTGTGTCTGTACTGTTACATACTTAGGCTGTTAACTGGTTCATGCAGCTTTACATGAACACCCGAGCCTTACACTATGGCTGGTCCAAATAACTAAAGCAATTGTTACCATCCACCTCTTGTGTCTCCCCTTTTCCTCATAGATTGTAAGCTTGCGAGCAGCAGGGCCCTCATTCCTCCTGGTATCTGTTTTGAACTGTGATTTCTGTTATGCTGTAATGTCTGTTGTCTGTATAAGTCCCCTCTATAAGTTGTAAAGCGCTGCGGAATATGTTGGCGCTATATAAATAAAATTATTATTATTATTATTATTATTATTATTATATGAGATAATAATACGTGTGTAAAAAGCATAAGAATAAGCGAAGTAAGACAAAAGCTGTTCTCCCACCAAACACTTCTCCAAAGTGTCTGGTGTTTGGTGGGCAAAGCGGTTACCTAACATGCAAAGAAAGGTTTTGTCCTCTCCTCTAGGAATCACCTCCATCTAGAATGCTGCAATAATAGACTCGGCTCTGCTGCGCCTTTCCTCATCCAGTCTAATGGAGAGAGTTGAGCAGATCTGCCATAGTTTTGAATTTAGCAGATTTGCTCAAATTCAGGTGGTAAATTGACTTTGGATCAAATTTATTTAATACGAATCGAATGCACCCCGTTGTCTTCAGGAAAAAAGTCAAATATTGGGTCCTCCACTTTCCTAACCCAAAGCCTAAAGGTACCTTCACACTAAGCGACTTTACAACGATATCGCTAGCGATCCGTGACGTTGCAGCGTCCTGGATAGCGATATCGTTGTGTTTGACACGCAGCAGCGATCAGGATCCTGCTGTGAGATCGCTGGTCGTTGCTGAAAGTTCAGAACTTTATTTCGTCGCTGGATCTCCCGCTGACATCGCTGGATCGGTGTGTGTGACACCGATCCAGCGATGTCTTCACTGGTAACCAGGGTAAACATCGGGTTACTAAGCGCAGGGCCGCGCTTAGTAACCCGATGTTTACCCTGGTTACCATTGTAAAAGTAAAAAAAAAAACACATACTCACATTCCGGTGCCCGGCGTCCGCTTCCCTGCACTCCTCCTGCATCCTGTGTAAGTGCCGGCAGTAAAGCAGAGCGGTGACGTCACCGCTGTGCTCTGTGGGAGATGCCGGAGATGTTCGGCACTTACACAGGATGCAGGAGGAGTGCAGGGAAGCGGACGCCGGGCACCGGAATGTGAGTATGTGTTTTTTTTTTTACTTTTACAATGGTAACCAGGGTAAACATCGGGTTACTAAGCGTGGCCCTGCGCTTAGTAATCCGATGTTTACCCTGGTTACCAGGGGACTTCGGCATCGTTGGTCGCTGGAGAGCTGTCTGTGTGACAGCTCTCCAATGACCACACAACGACTAAACAGCGACGCTGCAGCGATCGGCATCGTTGTCTGTATCGCTGCAGCGTCGCTTAGTGTGAAGGTACCTTTAGTGTGAAGGTACCCTAATAAAAGCATCGGCCATTACCTGTCCCTGCCTTCAAGTTTTCTTAACTTGTTTTGAAGTCAAGTCGGCACTGGTGGAGAGACAACGGGAACCCGAGCTGGTGCTTTATGAAGTGTTAGTCTCACCTGGTGAGGAGGAGTCACAAATGAGACATGGACCGAGGGCGATGGCACAGCAGGCTGCGAGGCACATGGAACAGTAGGATCAGACCAAGTGACTATGCTGGATGGCAGACTAAGAAGTAAGGCTTTAAGACACAGAAACTGGAGGGCATATGATGAGGGAAATGGCAGGTCTGAAGCAGCACTAATAAAATAATAAATATTCTCTAAGAATTCACAGCAAACGATGTGTTAACCACCTGCCAATAGCTAGCAAAGGGTTAATCAGCAGGTCTGAAGATTGGTGGACATCACAGAAAGATGAAAAGATGTCAGCCCATGATGCTTACTGCAAACGATAGGTCACCCAGTTGGTCTTGTGGAGCTCCAGGTGCTAGTTACAGAAGTCAGAAGTCTAAGGAGATAATAGCAACAGAAGAAGCTGGATATTGACGGAGATCAAACACATAGGAGCTGAACACAGTACTGTCCTACAGCTTAGACAATGGAGTGTCTCGATCTGGAAGAGGAGGTCACATCGGCATGCCGGCAACTTGTGGTGGCCATAAAGGAAGGAGGCAAATCCTAGCCCAGCTGAGTTATGGGGAGTAACAGGGAGTGAGTGGACGACCGACAGAGAAAGGTGAGTATGATATTTAGCTGTTTTTTAACTCCTCCACGGCCCATATGGATCCATCAAAATGGCAGCCGACTTGCAATTCAAATCCCATAATTCTCTAGAAACTGTGGATTTCGGAAAATATTAAACATATTCATTGCATTTAGAATCAATTCTTCATCCTTAGTAATGAACCAATATCAGATAGTAAATACCTAATGACATCTGCTAGGAGAGAGGAGAGAATCTTTGTAGACTCTGAGCCCCAGCAGGCAGGGTCCTCGCTCCTCTCGGACCAGTAATGACTTATGTTGTTTAACATTACTGTACTTGTGTTTTATTATGTACACCCCCTCCTCAGCTTCTCGCGATTTCCAGGGCTGGTGCAACATCTTGTGTGCGCTATGACACTGTGATGACCTATATCAGCCCATCTAATCAAGAGAGGATCTATGAATGCCATCAGTTGAGAGTCGCAGGCCTCCTTTATGACAGTCATGGAGTATTGACTGGGCTGCTGGACCAGGAGACTGTGTATCGGTTCTCTCATCTGTCAGATAACTGTGACAAAGCTGAGATCCCTGTGCACGTCCCATGTCAGGATGAAAGACGGCAGCTTGAAGGTCGTTCTCTGAGCCCGGAGACATCAGATCTTCATAGCAGAGATCACATTCTTGTCAATAAGAGTTTATCTGAAGATACAAATGACGTCACTTATTTGACGTCGGACTTTAGCTGCACACGTTGCTGAGATGTAAAACAGAAAATCTGCAGAAACATCCATAATCTCCATTCTAAGAACCGCTGATTCACTGGGATATGAGAGCAGATTGTAATAATGGCGGCAAGTTATGATGCGAAAAATATATGACAGGAGCCGTGTAACCTTTCCAAGATGAGTAAAGACCTGGTTTGGCCCATATGTTACATCTGGATAGAAAGAAGCTTTGTATCTACTATGTGCAAAATGTTGGACTGGAGTAGGACCTGAGGATTAGGCCCCAGGAGACGCACCCCGTGATCACCGTCAGTCATGGAGCACGCTTTCCCACTGTCCTTATATAACAATAGAGACTTAACATCAATAGCATCAGAGGAAAAGGACACTTGGCGCTGGCCCCAGTCCTGTCAGGAATCACCTCTTTTGGGCGAGGTCTACTTAAATCACCAACCTATTTGGACCAAGACGGTCTGGACAATCGACAATATGTAAAGTCAGTGATGGTGGTGATGATGGAGACAGTAACATAATGGTCGTTGTAAGAGGGTGAACTGTAGTCCCACTGAGAAGGCACTAGGTCCCTGTGGTTTTTGCCTGCTGCAGCAAAGGACAGACACTGCCAGGCCCCCGGAGACTATGTGTGCTGGTGGGTGGGGTCTGATGTCGGGTGTGTAAAGTGTCAGATAAGGAAGTGGTGGCAGAGAAGAAAAGGCGGGAAGAGAGGAGGAAGCAGCAGTGTGATAGAAAGAGACTGTGTGAATTTGCTGCCAGTGTGTTGGAGAAAAGCTTCGAGAGGAAACAACACTGTGAGAGACTTGTTTTTGTTGCTAATGTTTTTCTGGAAACAGTTAACCTTTATTTTGGAAGACTGAGACTTTACTGAAAACCCAGTACGTATTTGAGAGTCTGTGGAGTCCCGGTGCATTGAGTTGAGAAACAACTATGGACAGACTGCTGATATAAAGACGGACTGATTGTTGTAAGAGCATTTCTAGGAACTACAGGAGGAGAGACAACTTCTTTGGGCCACTAAACTAAGTCCCCGGCGTTTGGGCACGGCATCGGCCGGCAAGACGGAGAAGCGTGCTGTAACTTATTGGCGCCGAAGACTTGGACTGGCTGCAGCCTGTGTGAAATCCTGCCTGAGAGAAGACTCATCTTAGGTTAACGGTACCATAGTCATAGATACCCGGGTATCCCTTTGCAGAGTGTTTAATCGTTACTTTAGAGGTGTATCGCATATTAGATGTGTGTAAGTTATACTCAGTGTGTCATTCTAGGGGCTCCTCTTTATAACACTACATTCAATTTATGCTTGTTCTTGTATTGAGTTGTTCTGTGAGGTAAATTGATTATTAGCCTGTTGGAGTATACAGTTCTCAGGAGACCTTGGAGTGGCACAGTGATTTCAGCTGCTGCTGAATTAGTGTATCTTTTGGGTTCTTCTGCTTGAGTATTCCTCATATTACCTTACTTATTCTGCCTTTGAGTAAACCACTGTTAGAGATTTCTGCCTTAGTCTTGGTTTGTGACTCACTGGATCTCATTCGGACCTCTGGTCATTACATTTTTGGCATAGTCGGCAGGATCCAGTGTTTGTCGTGGACGAGGGCGAGGGTAGAAATGACCCCGCTGTATCCGCATCCTCCTCGGGGGTTGAGGTTCCCCTGGCAGCCGCGGTGACTCCGGGAGGGTATGTGCCTGTAGGAGCTTTACTTCAGCACATTCCGAAATACGATGGGCGCAATATGGCGTTGCAAGATTGGGCCGAGAGGGTCCGGAGTATTCTGCGCATGTGTAATTTGACCCCCGCGTTACGCGCTGAGCTAGCATTAAATGCACTGGAGGGTGATATTAGGCGTATGGTGATGGTGCACCCAGAATCAGAGAGGGATACGTTAGAAAAGATTTTGGAACTGTTAGAGGGGAGTTTGGGGGGCCGAGCGCGTGTGGCCCAGCTTCGGTCCCTATTCTTTAATCGTCCTCAAAGAGAGTGTGAGTCCCTGATGCAGTACTTTAATATCTTGCAAGAGACGTTGAATGAGATGCAGCGACTAGACCCGGGGGCCATGGGGGCGTTCCGGGAGTTAGACCGCTTGCTCCGGGATCAATTCATCACCGGGTTAGTCAATAGACTTCTCCGGGACAAACTGTTGGAAATGGCCCGGGCTGCACCAGAATTATCTTTCTGGCAGATTTACCGAGCTGCAGTGGAAAGGGAAGAGAAATCTGCCCATGTGCCCGAGGGGTCAGTGAACAGTGCCCAGCTGGAGGAAGGTGGGTCATCGGGGTCAGGGGGAGAGGGGCTGTTAAGCGTGGTACCAGCTTTGCGTGCTGAGGTAAAGGAGTTGAAGCTGAAATTGTCTCAACTGACAGTTGGTCCCTGCCTATACCCCCTCACGGGGGCCTTCTGCCCCACCCCCTGGAACGGTGACCCCACCGATGGCCAGGTCGCCCTATCAGAATGAGTCGAGCCCTCGTCCACGAGGAACAATTACCTGCTGGAAGTGTGGGCGCCAGGGACACATCTTTCGTTACTGCCGGACGCTGGCAGCTCGAGAAACCCCGTCGCCGGCTTTAAACTTCCGGCCGCTGCCATGAGAGGGCAAGCAGCAGCGGCTCCACCCGCACAAAGCCCTCGATGGGATGAGCAAGATTTGTTTGCATGTAGTCCAGTGATAGAAGCAGAGTTTGAAGGGCGGAAGATGAGGTGCTTGGTTGACACGGGATCCGAATGTACTATAATGCCTCTAGAAGTATATGAGAGATACTTCAGTCGACTAGTGATGCCAGAGGATGGCCGAGTGATACGACTTACCGCCGCAAATAATGGTCAACTGTTAGTCAAGGGGATCGTGTGGATGCAGCTAAAAATGTTTGGTCAAGAGCTGGGGCAGAAAGGGGTAGTACTGGTGGATCACCCCCCTAGAAGAGGAATGGAGGTGACGCTCGGAATGAACGTGCTGCGAGACTTGAATCACCAGATGTATGCCAGTGAAGGACCCCGGTACTGGGCCCGGGTGACAAGGCACCGACCCACACAGAGAATTTTACACCGTCTAGTGCTGAGTTGCGACTTGCTGAAAAGTGCGGTCCCAGGTGGCCCGCCCAAGAGAGTTCCTCATTTGCCAAAGTACATATGGCTCGGTCTTTGGCGATTGTGAAGAATGGACGGGTGCCGGTCCGATGCATCAATGTTTTAGATGAGGCTGTTACAATTCCCGCTGGGACCATACTGGCTGAACTGTTTGTGCCGGCAGAGAAGGTGCCAGAAAGTGCAGGATTCGAACTGCGACCGGATCAACAGTCATCCTGGACATTTGCGGTCGAGGTAGGCCGGACTGAACCTCCTACTGAGGAATGGAATGGTCATGTGATCATGGAGCAGATGGGGGTGGATCGGGAGAAGCTGACCCCAGTGCAGTTGGAGCAGTTGGAGAGTTTTGTGGGAGCATCAAGAGACCTTTTCCCGACATGGAGAGGACTTCGGGTGTACCCAGACGATTGAGCATGACATTCCAACGGGGGATACTCCACCCATTAGAGAAAGATATCGTCAAATCCCTCCGGCGCTTTATCAAGAGGTGAAGAGCATGGTGGCCAGTATGCTGGACAACCAAGTGATCCGAGAGAGCCGGAGTCCCTGGGCGGCCCCTGTAGTCTTGGTCCGCAAGAAGGATGGGACACTCCGATTTTGTGTGGACTATCGAAAATTGAATGCCCAAACCGTACGGGACGCATATCCTTTACCCCGTATTGAAGAATCCCTGTCGGCCCTGGGTCGGGCCAAGTATTTCTCAACGTTGGATTTGGCAAGCGGGTACTGGCAGGTCCCAATGGCTGAAAAAGATCGGGCCAAGACGGCGTTTGTCTTACCAATGGGGCTCTTTGAGTTGAACCGGATGCCCTTTGGCCTCGCTACCGCCCCGGGTACCTTCCAACGCCTGATCGAACATTGCTTAGGCGATCTAAATTTTGAATCAGTCCTGATATATCTAGACGACATTTTGGTGTTCGGAACCTCGTTTGAAGATCATCTGGAGAAGCTGCGTCAAGTTCTCCGGCGGCTCAGGAGCTACGGCCTGAAAATAAAACCAAAAAAACTCAAATGTTACGAAACCAGATTGAGTATTTGGGACACCTGGTGACCCCGTATGGGGTACTACCTATAGCCAGTAAGATTAAGGCGGTACAAGAGTGGCCACCTCCCTGTGACCTGCGAGAAGTGCGGGCCTTCTTGGGCCTAGCAGGATACTATCGGCGGTTTGTGCCTAAATTCTCATAAGTGGTGGGTCCCTTGAACGAACTTTTGAGAGGGACAGCGCTGGGTCCTCGAAACCGCCCCATTCCATGGGGGCCCCTACAGAAAAAGGCATTTGATGAAGTGAAAACTGCCCTCACGAGTGCCCCATTGCTGGCATACGCCCGGTTTGACACCCCTTTTTTGTTGTATACCGATGGTAGTCTTCATGGGTTGGGGGCAGTACTAGCACAGGTGCAGGACGGCCGAGAGCGAGTGATTTCTTATGGCAGCAGGTCTTTAAGAGACTCCAAGCGAAATCCGGCCAATTACAGCTCATTCCGACTGGAATTACTGGCCCTGGTGTGGGCAATGACAGAACGCTTCGCCGAGTATCTAACAGGGGCTGAGGTGCTAGTCATGACAGATAACAACCCGCTAGCTCACTTAGAGAATGCGAAGCTGGGAGCGTTGGAGCAGCGGTGGGTCGCCAGACTGGCCAAGTTCAATTACCGCATTAAATTCCGCTCTGGCCGAGAAAACGGCAATGCAGATGCATTGTCAAGAGTGCCCCTTGGGTCATCAGGGGAAGATGTTGACGAACAACTTGAGGACACTGAAACTCCAGCTTTGGGGCAGATACCTATCTTCCAAAGTGTGGTACACTCAAGTGGGGTGGCCACCGGAATGCCCTGTGTCCTGGGTAAAACACCCTCAGATTGGACAAAAGTCCAGGATGAGTGTCCGGACGTTGCACTTGTGCGTCGTTGGGTACAAAACAAGGTCTGGCCCAGTGCAGAGGACAAGGCTCAGTTGTCCATGGAAGGAATTAAACTCCTTCGACAATGGGATAAATTGTGTGTGGAACAAGGTCTTTTGTATCGTAAGGTGTACCTGCCATCTGAGCTGCAGCATCGGTACCAACTGATAATTCCTGTGGGGATGGGTCCCGTGGTTGCTCGTGAGGCGCATGAGAAGGGGGCCCATTTTGGAAGTGAAAAGACACTTCAGTGGTTGCAGCGAGTCCTCTATTGCCCTGAGTTGGGAGGGATGGTGGCCGACGCATGTCGGCAATGCCGAATTTGTGGGCTCAACAAAAGCCCTGAACAGCGGGCTCCCACACAGTCTATTAAGACTTCAGCTCCACTGGAGCTACTCATGATTGACTACGTTTTGATAGGGTACTCTACGTCAGGGTACTCCTATTGCCTGGTGATGACAGATCACTTTACCAAGTATGCTGTAGCGGTGCCGACAAGAGACCAGATGGCCAAGTCGGCGGCTGAGGCCGTTTGTCGACATTTCTTCCAAGTGTTCGGGTGTCCGCAGAGAGTACATTCAGATCAAGGGGCCTGCTTTCAGGGGACGCTGATGAGGGAGTTGCACCAGCTCTATGGTATCGAGCAGTCGAGAACAAAGCCTTACCACCCTCAGGGTAACGGGGCGTGTGAGCGTTTTAATCGGACCTTGTTGCAAATGTTGAGGTCCTTAGAGGGTCAGCAACAGACACGCTGGCCTGAGTATCTCCCCGAATTGATGTGGGCTTACAATAACAGGGTGCACAGTACTACTGGTTACTCACCCCACATGTTGATGTTTGGTAGACCTGGCCGAGACATTGAGGATTTGAACATGCCGGATCCCTCCTCCGCCCCCCTTCGGACTGCATCCGAGTGGGTACGAGAGCATAGGCGGCGGTTGAGGGTGGTGCATCAGGTGGTGGGCGACCGCCTTCGCCAGGTGGTCCATAGGGACACGCGACCCGTACAAACAGAGTTGTTCTCTCCGGGAGACAGATTGTTGGTGAGGACAAAACGACGGTCAGGAAAGCTGAGTGACCGATGGGAGGCGATGCCGTATCTGATAAAAAAACAGGTGAATCCTGAGATTCCAGTGTACGAGGTCGAGCCGGTGGGGACAGGGGGGGCCAACCCATAATTTGCACCGTAACATGCTACAACCGTGCTGGTTTGAAGATTTGGCGCCTAGTCCCCCAGAGCCGGAGGCCGTGTCCCAAGGGGCGGGAACTCTGAATGATCTTGAGTTTGATGGTGTGCTTGTTCCTGCGCCTGCTTATTTGCCCACTTCCGACCAATCTGGTCTTGTATGATGAGAATGTTGAGGATGTGGAGGATGCTGTTGAGGAGAGCGCATCAGATCGACTGCTTGGTCCTGACGCTGTATCACGGAACATCGAACCGCAGAAGGAGGCAACTCCACTTGCGCCCGCTAACACGACCACGGAAGTGACTTTAGCTCCCTCTAGGGTTGCACCTATTGATGTAGGACTCAGGAGAACTACACGATCTACGGCTGGAATACCACCTCAGCGATATGCTCAGGATGAATTTGAGTGGGAAGGTATGTCGAGGACGCCAACCTCTAGTGGGGTGGCATGTAAGAGGGTGAACTGTAGTCCCACTGAGAGGGCACTAGGACCCTGTGGTTTTTGCCTGCTGCAGCAAAGAACAGACACTGCCAGGCCCCCGGAGACTATGTGTGCTGGTGGGTGGGGTCTGATGTCGGGTGTGTAAAGTGTCAGATAAGGAAGTGGTGGCAGAGAAGAAAAGGCGGGAAGAGAGGAGGAAGCAGCAGTGTGATAGAAAGAGACTGTGTGAATTTGCTGCCAGTGTGTTGGAGAAAAGCTTTGAGAGGAAACAACACTGTGAGAGACTTGTTTTTGTTGCTAATGTTTTTCTGGAAACAGTTAACCTTTATTTTGGAAGACTGAGACTTTACTGAAAACCCAGTACGTATTTGAGAGTCTGTGGAGTCCTGGTGCATTGAGTTGAGAAACAAGTATGGACAGACTGCTGATATAAAGACGGACTGATTGTTGTAAGAGCATTTCTAGGAACTACAGGAGGAGAGACAACTTCTTTGGGCCACTAAACTAAGTCCCCGGCGTTTGGGCTCGGCATCGGCCGACAAGACGGAGAAGCGTGCTGTAACTTATTGGCGCCGAAGACTTGGACTGGCTGCAGCCTGTGTGAAATCCTGCCTGAGAGAAGACTCATCTTAGGTTAACGGTACCATAGTCATAGATACCCGGGTATCCCTTTGCAGAGTGTTTAATCGTTACTTTAGAGGTGTATCGCATATTAGATGTGTGTAAGTTATACTCAGTGTGTCATTCCAGGGGCTCCTCTTTATAACACTACATTCAATTTATGCTTGTTCTTGTATTGAGTTGTTCTGTGAGGTAAATTGATTATTAGCCTGTTGGAGTATACAGTTCTCAGGAGACCTTGGAGTGGCACAGTGATTTCAGCTGCTGCTGAATTAGTGTATCTTTTGGGTTCTTCTGCCTGAGTATTCCTCATATTACCTTACTTATTCTGCCTTTGAGTAAACCACTGTTGGAGATTTCTGCCTTAGTCTTGGTTTGTGACTCACTGGATCTCATTCGGACCTCTGGTCATTACAGTCGTCATGTCTTACAGAGGATAACACTTTATTAAAGGGATGGTGATAATGAAGACATTATGGTGAAAGAATGAGACAACTTGATGTTGACAATGATGAAAGCTGCTGACTAAAGCGATGATGATGATGTTGCTGCTGTAGTTCTGGCTTTACAATCTCTTTGACCTGGCATTGTCTTTTCATTGAACGGCTGTAAGGCAAGGGTATGATTTGGGTCATTGTGCTTTATTTGGATTCTTAAATATTTTTGTAATCCTCCCTGTGATGAACAGATCTTTATTATAACTATTTTGAAAAATTCATTAATTTCTCTTTCCTGTTAGTTTAAGAGTTCTGTTGGGATCTTCTCCAGATCCTTGGAGAATGAATATTCCTGGCTGCGGAATCTGCTTGAATCTCAGGACTTCGGTAAAATTGAGCCTGTTTACTCTTGTTGTATAAGCAACAATGGATTCCCCAGATTCTGTGATGACGTCTCTCAGTGCAAATTCGGGATCCTGTATCACAGCAAGAACAGAGGGAGAGTGAACTTGACTGATGTGACGGACTCTCTGTATGATGAGGAGCTGGAGCTTCTCTCCTCTACACTTGGTAAGAGATGGAGGATTGTGAGGAGGACAGCAATGTCTTATGTATGATGAGGAGCTGCAGCATTTCTCCTTCAGACTTTTTAAGAGTGAATGCCTTGACGCTTGAGGATTCCATACATCATATATAGTTGTCTAGCTGAAAACTCATGTTTTCAATGAGCAGAGTGAAGAAAGCTGCTGTCAGACATCTTGGCATTTCCATTTTCTTTCATGCCTTTTTACCCCACCCTGTACTCTTCAGACCCCTCCCCTGTCCTCCCTCCAGACCCCTATGTCTGTCCTCCCTCCTGATCCCTCTCTGTCCTTCCTCCTATCCCCTCTCTCTGTTCTCACTCCACCCCTCTTTCCCTGTCCTCCTCCCTCTAGACTCCGCTATCAGTCCTGCTTCATCCAGATCCATCTCTCTGTCCTCCCTAAAGATCTATCCCTCTGTCTTCCCTCCAGTCCCTCTCTCTATCCTTTTTCCATACCCCTCTCTCTGTTCTCCTTCCAGATCCCTTTCCCTGTCCTCCTTCCTCCAGATTCCTTTTCCTGTCCTCCTACTTGCAAATCCCACTACCTGTCCTCCCTCCAGACCCTCCTCTCTCTGTTTTCACCCAAGACCCCTTTCGCTGTCATCTGTCCAGACCCCTCTCTCTGTCCTTCCTGCAGACCTCTTTCTCTATCCTCCCTCCAGACCCCTCTCTCTGATGTCGCTACAGACCCCATTTCCTGTCCTCCTTCCAGACCCATCTCTCTATCCTCCCTCCAAACTCTTTGCTCTTGCTCCAGACCCCTTTCCCTGTCCTGCCTCCAGACCCGTCTCTGTCCTCCCTCCAGATTTCTGTCTCTGTTCTCACACCAGACCCTTTTTCCTGTCCTACCTCCAGATCCCTCTCTCTGTTCTCGCCCCAGACCTTTTCCAGTCTTCTCTCCAGACCCTTCTCTTTGGTCTTGCTTCAGACCCCTTTTCCTGTCATCCATCCAGACCCCTTTCTGTGTTCTCGCCCAAGGCCCCTTTCCGTCGTTCGTCCAGACACCTCTCTCTGTTCTCCCTGCAGACCCTTTTGCCTGTCCTCCCTCCAGATCCCTCTCTGTTCTCGCCCCAGACCCTTTTCCCAGACCTCCCTCCAGACCCCTCTCTCTGTTCTTGCTCCAGACCCCTTTCCCTGTCATCCTTCCAGACCACCCTCTCTCTGTCCTCCCTGCAGACCCCTTTCCCTGTCATCCTTCCAGACCCCTCTGTCTGTCCTCCCTGCAGACCCCTTTCCCTGTCATCCTTCCAGACCCCTCTGTCTGTCCTCCCTGCAGACCCCTTTCCCTGTCATCCTTCCAGACCACCCTCTCTCTGTCCTCCCTGCAGACCCCTTTCCCTGTCATCCTTCCAGACCCCTCTGTCTGTCCTCCCTGCAGACCCCTTTCCCTGTCATCCTTCCAGACCCCTCTGTCTGTCCTCCCTGCAGACCCCTTTCCCTGTCATCCTTCCAGACCCCTCTGTCTGTCCTCCCTGCAGATCCCTTTCCCTGTCCTCCCTCCAGATCCCTCTCTGATCTTGCCCCAGACCTTTTTCCCAGTCCTCCCTAAAGACCCCTCTCTGTTCTTGCTCCAGATCCCTTTCCCTGTCATCCGTCCAGACCCCTCTCTCTGTTCTTGCTCTAGACCCCTTTCCCTGTACTCCCTCAGACACATTTCCCTGTCCTCCCTCCAGACTTCTCTCCTTGTCCTCGCTCCAGACCCCTTCCAGACCCCTCTCTGTCCTCCCTCCAGACCCCTATCTCTGTTGTTGATCCAGACCCCTTTCCCTGTCCTCTCTGCAGACCCCTCTTTGTTGGGGGCTTCCGGCAATGATATATATCACACACCTCTTGGATGTCTCGGACATAGTTAGCCGTAACGTCCACAGTGAGATCTGGTGTGAGAAGAAGGTGAACCAAGAGTGACTGCAGGACTGGGCGAAAAGGGCAACGCACCAGGTCTGTGATGGTCCAAGGAGATAGTAATAAGTTATTTGTTTCCTCTACCTGCTCCTCATGATCCATCAGACGGACACTGACTGGCCACCATTTTCCTGGATTACTGCAAATGAAATCTCCAAAAGTTCACATTCATTAGAATCCAAACAATCAAGTGAAATTCATATGAAATAGATTAATTAGATCTGATTCATTCATATCTGTACTCGGCACATAAAGTGACATTCGTGGTCCGAGCTGCAAGTAATTCTAATCTGGGATCTCCTACAGGAAAGGAGAACGTGGTCGTGGTGATCGATGATCTGGATGATGATGGTGATGCAGTGAAGAACACAATACTCTGCTCTCAGCCCAAAATAGAGAACCTCGCTCAGGATCTGATCCTTGTAAGGAGCGCGCCACCGGAGGAGAAGAAGAGGAGAGCGAAGGACGCACTGAAAAGAGTCTTACACTGAGAAGACGTAAAGAAGACACCTCATTGTACTACGTGCCCTGGTGACCGGGCCAAATGTATAAGATCAGACATGTTACTTTATGTGGCAATAACTCTGGAATGTGTCAACATATCCCAGTAATTCTGAGAATGTTTTCTGTGACACGTTGTACTTTATATTAGTGGTAAACTTAGGATGAAATGTTTAGTCTTTATAAAGATATCACACATTGGACAAAGATTAGCAGTTTTCGAATCTATAATCCAGATTGTCAGACCACACAAAATAGTTAATAAATCACATTTCCCTGATGTTGGTTTTTCCTCAGCACCGGCTGTAAAGTGTACTTTATTTTATTAGGATGTTAGAAGCTTTAAAAATGCAGCAATATTTTTTCATTTTTTCAAGGATATTTGTAAAACTTATTTTTTAGGGACTTATTCTGTTTTCCAGAGAGTTTCTGGGACCTAATATTGGAAAATCCCCAAAAGTGATATCATTTTAATAACAGCACCCCTCAACATGTTCACAAACTGCTGTCAGGTAGTTTATTAACCCTTCAGGTGCTTTTCAGGAATTAATACAAAGTGGAATGACAGGAGTAGAAAATGTTTTTTTTTTTACCACCTACATGTTGCTAATATCTGAACAGGCCCCTATAGCTGGCAGACTCTAAGGCCATTACTTTGCCGTGAATTGTCATTGCATCCATCAGGACCACACAATCATGATCTCCGGGAGAAGAAGGGGCTATATAGAAGCCCCACCCTCTGTTAACCATCTAGATGCCGTCGTCACTTGACTGCAGCATCTTAGGGGTTTAACGGTCATAGTTGATGCCACCAACACTGATGGTGACTGATGGAGGCTATAGTGTACAGCCGGCAGCGGTGCTATGTACTTAAATATCTCAGGTTAGTAAAAGGACGCATTGGGGTCACTAAGGAGACCTCCCATAAGTTAGTGCATCCTAGCAGCATTCAACACAAGCTGACGACCTTAGGACCCTTAAATGACAGTCACATCCCACCCATGTATATAGAAAGTCAGCACTAATAGCAGGATACGTGGAGTAATCCGTGTGTATGAGAGGTCGCAGAGGAGCATTAGAGGGCTAGCAAGTCTAAGACCAAATGTGACGTCCACCACAAAAACCGCTCACGGTGGAAACCCATGGACAGAGAGTGGATGTGAATCTCATCACAAGTCCTGAGCCATGGAGGAAGATGAGAGGAGCCATTCATAGCAGGCAGGTCCAGGGAGGCTCCAGGGTTTGGGCTTTTTTGTAAAATTTGTCCAGAGTATGAAGTTACTATATGCGGCAGCGCTTACTATATCTGTATTTCCAATACTTATTATTACTTGTGTTAGTCATCATGGTGGAGCTTTAGTATCCGTGCCCCTGTCTTCAGCCTCCGGCAGGGTTATGCAGGATATATATATACATATATATATATATATGCTCTATATATATATGGGTTCTCGGTTGCTGCAGGGTTTTCCCTTCTCATGTTCTGTTATTTCTCTTCTATAGTTTTCGTGTAATCACATTTATGTACTAATAAAGCTGTTACATGTTGTGTACCCGGCAGTGTATGTTATATTCTGTGTTATGGTGTGCATTGTTACTACAGACACTGTGTATTTCTGGTTCCATGAGTGTATGATGGCATCGTATGATGGCAGTGTGTGATTGCAGTGTGTGATTGCAGTGTGTGATTGCAGTCTGTGATTGCAGTGTGTGATTGCAGTATATGATGGCAGCGTATGATGACAGTGTATGATGGCAGCGTACGATCGCAGTGTGTGACTGCACTGTATGGTCCTAGTGTACACTAGGTGGTCCTAGAATACACTGCACTTATTAAGGTAGCCCAATCCTCAGGCATTATGAATAAAAAGGAGTTCATTTTTCTCAATTGTTAGGGGTCGAATTCCCTCCTCTGCACAGGGGGAATCTCAGGCCATCTCCGCTGCGGTCTCCCATTCTTCTCCTGCCGCAGTGGAGACGTCAGTCCCAGCGTCTCGCTCAGTCTGACTCTGTTCAAAGAGTTACTGCTGCCTTTCCAGCTTCTGCCATTGTAGCCAGTACTGGGCAGCGGCGAGCAGACGTCTTTGGGACTAAGTCCTACTTTTCCCCTTCTGAGCATGCCCAGGGTAAGATCTCTCATTTGAGAAGTTGCTCAAGTTCTGTGGCAGCCTCTCATTGGTCCTTCTGGGAAGGTCCTGTAGTTGCTGCAGCTATAAAAGCTTCGCATGACCGCACGGCCATGCGCTAGTATCAATCTATGTTATGTGCTTTGCGCCTGTGTGGTCTTGTGTGTATGTATTCAGGGTCCCGGCTGAAATAAGCCTTAGAATACCGGCACCTCTGGTGAGGAGTTTTGTGTGTATGTATTCAGGGTCCCGGCTGAAATAAGCCTTAGAATACCGGCACCTCCGGTGAGGAGTTTGAGTGCAAGACCACTGACTGCTATCAGCTCAGCAGTTGCTGTGTACTCCTGTGAGTCTAACAGGGCACAGTGCTTTCTTTTGTCGGCGACTCTGTGAAGTAACAGAGCTAGCTTATACCGCCAAATAGTGCCACCATTCACTAGCATCAGGTTCCTCCTGCACGGTGAACCCCGGGCTGCGAACGCACCAATAACTTCATCTATTTACTCGGTGCATTCCGCTAACCCTAACACTCAATATTTCACGTTTTAAAACTCAATTTTTTTTAATTTTTTTTACCAAAAATCCATAAAAATCCGATCAGCCCTCCGGGCCGCCCAATTATTTCTGGTATTGGTTAAATTACGACTAACCTTTCTCACTCTGTAGACCTTTTTCTTCAGAAGTATGTTATAGCCCTAGATTCTTACCTTAAAGATTCATCTCATCTCATTGATTCTATTTTGAAATTACCACCTATTCCTAATTGCTTTTTAATTACAATGGATGTTCAAGCCTTATACACCAATATTCCCCACGATAGGGGCTATAGAGGCAGTGCAACAATTCCTTTTAACTGATTCATCAATGCCTACCCTTCAAAAAGACTTTTTAAAAAGTGCTATTCTCTTTGTGCCTGAAAACAATGTATTTTCTTTTGAACAAATCTTTTATCGTCAGGTCAAAGGCTGCGCGATGGGGACGAGATTCGCCCCCAGTTATGCAAATTTATTCATGGGGGCATTTGAGTCAGCTTTCATTGTGCAGCCTGGCCTGACATCCGGTAAATTAGCTTTTTATCGACGCTTTATAGATGATTTATTTTGTATATGGACCGGTACATAAGGGGATGCACAGTTTATTTCCAACCTCAATAAGAACACAGCTAATATTTCCTAGTGGCGCTAGGAACAGCCGGACCATAGCGCGGGCAGCGGCGGCAGCAGCGACAAGGGGAGCCAGGAGCCCAGTGACGCCGGTGGTGATCGGGAGTTCCAGGGCAGAGGGTGCAGCGGCGGGCTCACCTCCCCCAGGTGGGCCTGGCATAGGCACCGGACGTCAGAGCAGGGCGACGGGCAGGCTGGCATCGGCGGTTCAGCTTGGCCTGGGATGCGGAGGTCGAGTGATGGGTGCCGGTCGAGCCAGTGTTGCAGGAGGCCGAAGGGATGTACAAACAGCCGTCAGGTCAAGATCCGCCAGGAGGTCCAGCGACAGGAGCATTTTGACAGTCTCGGTCCCCCTGGTGACATGGAGGCCAGGGGTGCGGGCCTGGGGCACCTCAGCGGCAGCGACGACCCCGGATCTGGGAGCGAGCATCTAGATGATGGTGAGCAGCGGGATTCCGGAGACACGGCTGGTGGGGACACAGCACCTGCGCAGCCTCGTGAGTATATGTCTATTCCTCTTTCGGTGCCGGGTACGGTGGGGTTAGTGGAGGGGGTAGGGGAGGCTGGTTCAGGGCTTCCTGGTGTTAGAGAACTTTTAGCGGGTATGGCGCATATTTTGAGGAGATTGGATGCGGGGGCAGCAGGCAGCGTGGGAGGGTCACCCGCGGGGGCTTGGTTGATGGATTCTGGTAATGCAGCCGGGGGGGGCTCTGGCGTGGTAGCGAGGTCTGGGGTTGCCACGTCGGCTCAGGCAGCCGGGGTGTCCGTGTCGGTTCAAACAGACACGGGTAAGAAGGATGAGGTAAAATTAGATGATCGGGCAAAAGGGGAAGTTTTTGTGTGTTTTGAGGGTCCCCTCGGTGCCCATTTAAAGAAGGAGGTGAAGGAGAAGATTTGGAAGGACAACTTTGTGGAGATTTTCTCCCTCCTCCCTTTGGAAAAATTTAATTTGGACAAAGGGAAGAAGGATGATAGCAAAAAAGAGGAGGAAGAGAAAAGGCGTTGGCGTTTGATTCCGCAAACGTTTGTGAATTGGCAACAGGCTTTTGCTATCTTGGCCAGTGTGATAGGAGAAAAATTTCCAGAGAATTGCTCGGTCTTTTCTGTTATTTTGATTCTATTGGGGAGGCACATCGTACGTATGGGGGCCAGGCTTGGCTGCGTTACGATGAGCAATTTAGGCAGCGGAAGGCGGTTAGGCCCGAAATAAAATGGGATCAAAAGGACATTGGATTGTGATTGAAGGTGATGGCCCCTGTGCGGTACAGGCAGTCCTTTCAAGGGGGCGGGGGGGGGGAGTAGTAGTCAGCAGTCAGGTCAGGGGGGAGGAGGAGGACAGGGGTCACAGGGGGCAAAAGACAAAACGGGCACGTGCTGGCAGTTTAATGACGGCCAGTGCAAGTTTGGCAATACCTGCAAGTTCAAGCACGTATGCTCCCATTGTAGCGGAGCCTCACACGGGGCTTCAAAATGTTTCAAAAAAGCAAGGGGCAAGCCAGCAGTGGGTAGCGGTCATGGGGGTGACGCCGGTGAGGCTTCAAAGGATGGCCCCTTATCTAAGTAGATATCCGGACCGGTTTAAGGTGGTGGTTATTAGGGACGGTTTTGCTGAAGGTTTTAGGATTCCTCGTCCGACTCATGCGGTCCCCTTTTCTATAAAAAATCTGAGGTCTGCAAGTTTACACGCGGATGTTGTTTCGATTAAGTTAGCAAAAGAGGTGGAGTTAGGGAGAATGGCGGGTCCGTTTGTTTCGTTGCCTATGGAAGGGGTGATTGTTTCTCCATTGGGCGTGGTGCCCAAGAAGGAGCCAAATAAGTTTCGTTTAATTCAGCATCTGTCGTACCCAAAAGGTTGTTCGGTTAACGATGGCATTGCGGAGGAATTATGTTCGGTTGTATATACGTCGTTCGACGCGGCAGTGCAGTGGGTTCGTATGTACGGAGCGGGGGCCTTGATGGCAAAGACAGACATCGAGTCTGCCTTTCGGCTTCTGCCGGTGCATCCGGAGAGCATTCCGTTACTCGGTTGTTTTTGGAAGTGAGGTTTTTATTTGGACAGGTGTTTGCCTATGGGCTGTTCGATTTCTTGTTCGTTGTTTGAAACTTTCAGTACTTTTCTGGAATGGGTTGTTAGAGATGTTTCTGGTGTTCCTTCGGTCATTCATTACTTGGATGATTTTTTGTTTGTCGGTCCCCCAGACTCTGCGGTGTGCGACAATTTATTGGCCACCATGGAATGGGTGGCCAGGCGTTTTGGGGTCCCTTTGGCACAGGAGAAAACGGAGGGCCCCTGTACGGTTTTAAGTTTTCTTGGGATTCTTATCGATTCTGCAAAGATGGAGTGCAGGTTGCCCGATGACAAATTGTTGTTACTGAAGCAGGAGGTGTCCAGAATCGGACAATTGAGGAAAGTGACGTTGAAGGAGTTGCAGTCGTTGCTGGGTCGCCTGAATTTTGCTTGCCGTATCATGCCTATCGGACGGATTTTTTGCTGAAGGTTGTCCAGGGCTATGGCGGGAGTCACTGCAGCTCATCATTTCATACGCTTGAGCAGGGAGCATAGGGATGATCTGTTGGTTTGGCGGCATTTCTTGGAGAAATACAATGGCAGGGCATTGATTCAGCAGGAGGATTTGAATGCCTTTGATTGTGAAATGTATACGGACACAGCGGGGGGAGCAGGTTATGGGGCCTACTGCGGAGGCAAATGGAGCGTCGGAGTGTGGTCGGAAGAGTGGCGGCAAAAAGGGCTTACCAAAAATTTGGCGTTGTTGGAGTTGTTTCCAATTGTGGTGGCAGCGTCTATTTGGGGCGACAATTTTAAGGATCGCCGGGTACGCTTTCATTGCGATAATTTGAGCGTGGTGTAAGTTATCAACAGTTTATCTTCTTCTTCTCCCCCTGTGATCAGGTTGGTCAGGGAATTGGTGTTGAGGTGTTTGGAATTGAATTCGTGGATTTCGGCGGTGCACGTGCCAGGTGTCCAAAACACTATAGCCGATGCTTTATCTCGTTTGCAGTGGGATCGATTCCGGGAACTGGTGCCAGATGCGGAACCTACAGGAACGGGATGTCCTTCGCATCTGTAGCAGATTGTTGCGGACGGGGAAGTCGTTTGATACAGTCCTCACTGTCGAGTCGGACGTGGTCGGATTATGAAGCTGCATGGGAGATGTGGGAAGATTGGTTGGTCCAATGCGGCCCAGTTGAGTCTGACGGCGATAGGACTATGGCTCTTTTGGCATTGATGGGTAAGGCGGCCGAATGGGGATGGTCCGTGTCAAGGTTAAATAAAGTTATTGCGGGTTTGGCCTTTGGTTTTCGTTTGCAAGGCTCAGATGATGTGACAAAAGATTTTTTGATAAAGCAGGCTTTGAAGGGTTTCAGGAAAGGCAATTTGTCTTTTGATAAGCGCAGGCCGATTTCTTTTGGGTTGCTGGAACGGCTTGGGGAGGTGTTATGACCCCAATGGCGAGGGTCTCAGAGAAACAAGTAAGTCTGCGACGTACAAAAATCCAGCTCATAGGGCAGTGGTAACTGGTTGACCATATATCTACTCCTAACGCCAACACTAGCAGTAGCCGGGGAACATGCCTACGTTGGTCGCTAGATGTCTCGCGCCAGCCGGAGGACTAACTACCCCTAGAAGAGGAAAACAAAGACCTCTCTTGCCTCCAGAGAATAGACCCCAAAAGTAGGATAGTAGCCCCCCACAAATAATAACGGTGAGGTAAGAGGAAATGACAAACACAGAGATGAACTAGATTTTAGCAAAGAGAGGCCCACTTACTAATAGCAGAATGTAGTAAGATAACTTATATGGTCAACAAAAACCCTATCAAAATCCACGCTGGAGATTCAAGAACCCCCGAACCGTCTAACGGCCCGGGGGGAGAACACCAGCCACCCTAGAGCTTCCAGCAAGGTCAGGAAACAGATTATATACAAGCTGGACAAAAATGCAAACCAAAACAAATAGCAAAAGCAAGAAAGCAGACTTAGCTTAATCAAGCAGGAACCAGGATCAGTAGACAAGAGCACTACAGATTAGCTCTGATATCAACGTTGCCAGGCATTGAACTGAAGGTCCAGGGAGCTTATATAGCAACACCCCTGACCTAACGACCCAGGTGAGCATACAAGGGATGAATGACATACCCAGAGTCAAATCACTAGTAGCCACTAGAGGGAGCCAAAAGGTAAATTCACAACAGTACCCCCCCTTAGTGAGGGGTCACCGAACCCTCACCAAGACCACCAGGGCGATCAGGATGAGCGGCGTGAAAGGCACGAACTAAATCGGCCGCATGCACATCAGAGGCGACCACCCAGGAATTATCCTCCTGACCATAGCCCTTCCACTTGACCAGGTACTGAAGCCTCCGTCTGGAGAGACGAGAATCTAAGATCTTCTCCACCACGTACTCCAACTCGCCCTCAACCAACACCGGAGCAGGAGGCTCAGCAGAAGGAACCACAGGCACAACGTACCGCCGCAACAAGGACCTATGAAATACGTTGTGGATGGCAAACGACACCGGAAGATCCAGGCGAAAGAATACAGGATTAATGATTTCCAATATCTTGTAAGGACCAATGAAGCGAGGCTTAAATTTGGGAGAGGAGACCTTCATGGGAACAAATCGAGAAGACAGCCATACCAAATCCCCAACGCGAAGTCGGGGACCCACACCGCGGCGGCGGTTGGCAAAACGCTGAGCCTTCTCCTGTGACAACTTCAAGTTGTCCACCACATGCCCCCAGATCCGCTGCAACCTATCCACCACGGAATCCACCCCAGGACAGTCAGAAGGCTCCACATGTCCCGAGGAAAAACGAGGATGGAAACCAGAGTTGCAGAAAAATGGCGAAACCAAGGTGGCGGAACTAGCCCGATTATTAAGGGCAAATTCAGCCAACGGCAAGAAGGTCACCCAATCATCCTGATCAGAAGAGACAAAACACCTCAAATAAGCCTCCAGAGTCTGATTAGTTCGCTCCGTTTGTCCGTTAGTCTGGGGATGGAAAGCGGATGAAAACGACAACTCAATGCCCATCCTACCACAAAAGGATCGCCAGAACCTGGAAACAAACTGGGATCCTCTGTCCGACACAATATTCTCAGGAATGCCGTGCAAACGAACCACGTTCTGGAAGAACACAGGAACCAGATCAGAAGAGGAGGGCAGCTTAGGCAAGGGAACCAAATGGACCATCTTGGAGAAACGATCACATATCACCCAGATGACAGACATGCCCTGAGACACCGGAAGATCAGAAATGAAATCCATAGAGATGTGTGTCCAAGGTCTCTTCGGGACAGGCAAGGGCAAGAGCAACCCGCTGGCACGAGAGCAGCAAGGCTTAGCTCGAGCACAAGTACCACAGGACTGTACAAATGACCGCACATCCCTTGACAAGGAAGGCCACCAAAAGGACCTGGCCACCAGATCTCTGGTGCCAAAAATTCCCGGGTGCCCTGCCAACACCGAGGAATGAACCTCGGAAATGACTCTGCTGGTCCATCTAGCAGGCACAAACAATCTGTCAGGTGGACAAGAGTCAGGCCTACCAGCCTGAAATCTCTGCAACACACGTCGCAGATCTGGAGAAATAGCAGACACGATAACTCCTTCCTTAAGAATACCCACAGGTTCAGCGACTCCAGGAGCATCAGGCACAAAGCTCCTAGACAGAGCATCGGCCTTCACATTCTTAGAACCTGGTAAATACGAGACCACAAAGTCAAAACGGGAGAAAAACAATGACCTGTCTAGGATTCAGGCGTTTAGCAGACTCGAGATACATCAGATTTTTGTGATCAGTCAAGACCACCACACGATGCTTAGCACCCTCGAGCCAATGACGCCACTCCTCAAATGCCCACTTCATGGCCAACAACTCCCGATTGCCCACATCATAATTTCGCTCTGCCGGCGAAAACTTCCTAGAGAAAAAGGCACAAGGTCTCATAGTAGAGCAACCAGGGCCTCTCTGCGACAAAACGGCCCCTGCCCCAATCTCCAAAGCATCCACCTCAACCTGAAAGGGAAGTGAGATGTCAGGCTGGCACAAAACAGGCGCCGAAGTAAACCGACGTTTTAACTCCTGGAACGCCTCCACGGCAGCAGGAGCCAAGTTAGCTACATCAGAGCCTTTCTTGGTCATATCCGTCAGCGGTTTAACAACGCTAGAGAAATTTGCGATAAAACGACGGTAGAAGTTAGCAAAACCCAAGAACTTCTGAAGACTCTTAACTGACGAGGGTTGAGTCCAATCATGAATAGCTCGGACCTTGACTGGATCCATCTCCACAGCAGAAGGGGAAAAAATGAACCCCAAAAAGGGAACCTTCTGTACACCAAAGAGACACTTTGAGCCTTTTTTCAAAGAATTTTCACGCAGAATCTCAAAAACCATCCTGACCTGCTCCACATGCGAGTCCCAATCATCAGAAAAAACCAGAATATCATCCAGATAAACAATCAAAAATGTATCCAGATACTTCCGGAAAATGTCATGCATGAAGGACTGAAAAACTGAAGGTGCATTAGAGAGACCGAATGGCATCACCAAGTACTCAAAATGACCTTCGAGCGTATTGAATGCGGTTTTCCATTCATCGCCCTGCCTAATGCGCACAAGGTTGTACGCACCACGAAGGTCTATTTTGGTGAACCACTTGGCACCTTTAATCCGGGCAAACAAATCTGACAACAGCGGCAAAGGATACTGAAATTTGACAGTGATCTTATTCAAAAGCCGATAGTCAATACAAGGCCTCAAAGATCCGTCCTTTTTGGCCACAAAAAAGAATCCCGCACCAAGAGGGGAAGAAGAAGGACGGATATGCCCCTTCTCAAGAGACTCCTTGATATATGAACGCATCGCGGTATGTTCAGGTACCGACAGATTAAACAGTCTCCCCTTAGGAAACTTACTGCCAGGAATCAAATCTATTGCACAGTCACATTCCCTATGAGGAGGCAGTGCACTGGACTTAGACTCGCTGAAGACATCCTGATAATCAGACAAATACGCCGGAACTTCCGAAGGCGTAGAAGAAGCAATAGACAAGGGCAGGGAATCTCCATGAATTCCATGGCAGCCCCAACTTGACACTGACATAGCCTTCCAGTCCAAGACTGGATTATGGGTCTGTAACCATGGCAAACCCAAAACAACCAAATCATGCATTTTATGCAGAACAAGAAAACGTATTACCTCCCGATGTTCGGGAGTCATGCACATGGTAACCTGTGTCCAAAACTGCGGTTTATTTTTTGCCAATGGCGTAGAATCAATACCCCTAAGAGGGATAGGATTTTCCAATGGCTCAAGAACAAATCCGCAGCGCTTGGCAAATGACAGATCCATAAGGCTCAGGGCAGCACCCGAGTCCACAAACTCCATGACAGGATACGATGACAGTGAGCAAATCAAAGTTACAGATAGAATAAATTTAGGTTGCAAATTACCAATGGTGTCATGATCTCTGCAGGCAGAGATCATAGCAAGCCTATAGAGGGACAAGCTCTCGGAAGATGGAACTATACTGACCATGAACTAAGCCTGCCGCGCAACTAGAAATAGCCAGGTAGCATTTCCTATTTATCGCTAGATGCCCAGCTCTGGCCTAAGACCTAAATAGCTAGCAGAGGGAAATATAAGACCTGGCTCACCTCTAGAGAAATATTCCAAAGAAGACAGTAGCCCCCCACATATAATGACGGTGAGTTCAGATGAAACAACAAACGCAGCAGGAAAATAGTCTTAGCAAATTTGAGGTCCGCTTACTAGATAGCAGAAGACAGATAGTATACTTTCATGGTCAGCAGAAAAACACTAACAAAACACCATCCAGAGATTACCTTAAACTCTGGCATTAACTCATAACGCCAGAGTAGCAATCCCTGATCAACGAGAGCTTTCCAGACACAGTAACAAAACTTCAGCTGTGAACTGGAACAAATAGGCAAAACAAAACATGGACAAAAGTCCAACTTATCTAGTAGTAGTCTAGAAGCAGGAACAAGCACTGAGAGGCATCAGATAACATTGTTGACCGGCAAGAAACCACCAGAGAAATGAGCTTAAATAGCGACACCCACTACTGATGGAACCAGGTGAAACAGGAAAGAGGATGACAAGTCCAATTCCACAAGCGGCCACCGGGGGAGCCCAGAATCCAAATTCACAACAGTACCCCCCCCTCAAGGAGGGGGCACCGAACCCTCACCAGATCCACCAGGGCGACCAGGATGAGCCCTATGGAAGGCACGAACAAGATCAGAAGCATGAACATCAGATGCATTGACCCAAGAATTATCCTCCTGGCCGTAACCCTTCCAGTTGACCAGATACTGGAGTCTCCGTCTGGAAACACGAGAGTCCAAAATTTTCTCCACAACGTACTCCAACTCACCCTCAACCAACACCGGAGCAGGAGGCTCAACTGAAGGTACCACAGGTACCTCATACCTGTGCAATAACGACCGATGAAAAACGTTATGAATGGAAAAGGACGCAGGGAGGTCCAAACGGAAAGAAACAGGATTAAGAATCTCCAATATTCTATAAGGGCCGATGAACCGAGGTTTAAACTTAGGAGAAGAGACCCTCATAGGGACAAAACGAGAAGACAACCACACCAAATCTCCAACACAAAGCCGAGAACCAACACGACGATGACGGTTGGCAAAACGCTGAGTCTTCTCCTGGGACAACTTCAAATTGTCCATAACCTGCCCCCAGATATGATGCAATCTCTCCACCACCGCATCCACTCCAGGACAATCCGAGGATTCCACCTGACCGGAGGAAAATCGAGGGTGAAACCCCGAATTACAGAAAAACGGGGACACCAAGGTGGAAGAGCTGGCCCGATTATTGAGGGCGAACTCTGCCAATGGCAAAAAAGCAACCCAATCATCCTGGTCAGCAGAGACAAAACACCTCAGATATGTCTCCAGGGTCTGATTAGTCCGCTCGGTCTGGCCATTAGTCTGAGGGTGAAAAGCAGATGAAAAAGACAAATCTATGCCCATCCTAGCACAGAATGCCCGCCAAAATCTAGACACAAATTGGGTACCTCTGTCAGAAACAATATTCTCAGGAATACCGTGCAATCGGACAACATTCTGAAAAAACAGAGGAACCAACTCAGAAGAAGAAGGCAACTTGGGCAGAGGAACCAAATGGACCATTTTAGAGAAACGGTCACAGACCACCCAGATGACAGACATCTTCTGGGAAACAGGCAGATCTGAAATAAAATCCATCGAGATGTGTGTCCAAGGCCTCTTAGGAATAGGCAAGGGCAACAGCAGTCCGCTAGCCCGAGAACTACAAGACTTGGCCCGAGCACAAACGTCACATGACTGCACAAAGACTCGCACATCTCGTGACAGGGAAGGCCACCAGAAGGATCTTGCCACCAAATCCCTGGTACCAAAAATTCCGGGATGACCTGCCAATGCAGAAGAATGTACCTCAGAGATGACTCTGCTGGTCCAATCATCCGGAACAAACAGTCTATCAGGCGGACAACGATCCGGTCTATCCGCCTGAAACTCTTGCAAGGACCGCCGCAGATCAGGAGAAACGGCCGACAAAATTACTCCCTCCCTAAGGATACCTGTGGGTTCAGAATTACCAGGAGAGTCCGGGTCAAAACTCCTAGAAAGGGCATCTGCCTTAACATTCTTAGAACCCGGTAGGTATGACACCACAAAATTAAAGCGAGAAAAAAATAAAGACCAGCGCGCCTGTCTAGGATTCAGGCGTCTGGCAGTCTCAAGATAAATCAAATTTTTGTGGTCAGTCAATACCACCACCTGATGCCTAGCCCCCTCGAGCCAATGGCGCCACTCCTCAAACGCCCACTTCATGGCCAAAAGCTCCCGATTCCCAACATCATAATTCCGCTCTGCGGGCGAAAATTTGCGAGAAAAGAAGGCACAAGGCCTAATGACGGAGCAGTCGGAACCTTTCTGCGACAACACTGCCCCAGCTCCGATCTCCGAAGCGTCAACCTCAACCTGAAAAGGCAGATTCACATCAGGCTGACGCAACACAGGGGCAGAGGCAAAACGGCGCTTAAGCTCCTGAAAGGCCTCTACAGCATGAGGGGACCAATTAGCAACATCAGCGCCTTGTCTGGTCAAATCAGTCAGTGGTTTAACGACATCCGAAAAACCAGCAATAAATCGGCGGTAAAAGTTGGCAAAGCCCAAAAATCTCTGAAGACCCTTAAGAGAGGAGGGCTGAGTCCAGTCACAAATAGCTTGCACCTTGACGGGATCCATCTCAATGGAAGAGGGAGAAAAAATATACCCCAAAAAGGAAATTTTCTGGACCCCAAAAACGCACTTAGACCCCTTCACACATAAAGAATTAGACCGCAGAACCTGAAAAACTCTCCTGACCTGCTGGACATGAGAGTCCCAGTCATCAGAAAAAATCAGAATATCATCCAGATATATTATCATAAATTTATCCAGAAAATCGCGGAAAATATCATGCATAAAAGACTGGAAAACTGAAGGGGCATTAGAAAGACCAAAAGGCATGACCAAATACTCAAAGTGGCCCTCGGGCGTATTAAATGCGGTCTTCCACTCATCCCCCTGCCTGATCCGCACCAAATTATACGCCCCACGAAGATCAATTTTAGAGAACCACTTAGCACCCTCTATACGAGCAAACAAATCAGTAAGCAATGGCAATGGGTATTGATACTTAACAGTGATCTTATTCAGAAGCCGATAATCAATACATGGTCTCAAAGAGCCGTCTTTTTTTGAGACAAAGAAAAACCCAGCTCCCAAGGGAGAAGAAGATGGACGAATATGTCCCTTTTCCAAAGACTCCTTTATATATTCCCGCATAGCAGCATGTTCCGGCACAGACAGATTAAACAAACGACCCTTGGGATATTTACAACCCGGTATCAAATCTATGGCACAATCGCACTCACGGTGCGGAGGTAACGACCCAAGCTTGGGTTCGTCAAAGACATCTTGATAATCAGAGAGGAACTCAGGGACTTCAGAGGGAATGGACGACGAAATAGAAACCAAAGGTAAGTCCCCATGAATACCCTTACATCCCCAGCTCAACACAGACATTGCTCTCCAGTCCAAGACTGGGTTGTGAGACTGCAACCATGGCAATCCCAGTACCAAATCGTCATGTAAATTATACAGCACCAGGAAACGAATAATCTCCTGGTGATCCGGATTGATACGCATGGTTACTTGTGTCCAGTATTGTGGTTTATTATTAGCCAATGGGGTGGAGTCAATCCCCTTCAGAGGAATAAGAGTCTCCAAAGGCTCTAAATCAAAACCACAACGATTGGCAAAGGACCAATCCATAAGACTCAGAGCGGCGCCAGAGTCAACATAGGCGTCCGTGGCAATGGATGACAAAGAGCAAATCAGGGTTACAGACAAAATAAACTTAGACTGAATGGTGCCAATGGAAACAGACTTATCAAGCTTCTTAGTACGCCTAGAGCATGCTGATATAACATGAGTAGAATCCCCACAATAGAAACACAATCCATTCTTCCGTCTAAAATTCTGTCGCTCGCTCCTGGACAGAATTCTATCACACTGCATACTTTCTGGCGTCTTTTCCATAGACACCGCCAGATGGTGCACCGGTTTGCGCTCCCGCAGACGCCTATCAATCTGAATAGCCATTGTCATGGACTCATTCAGACCTGCAGGCACAGGGAACCCCACCATAACATCCTTAACGGCATCAGAGAGACCTTCTCTGAAAGTTGCCGCCAAGGCGCACTCATTCCACTGAGTAAGCACAGACCATTTACGGAATTTTTGGCAGAAAACTTCAGCTTCGTCTTGCCCCTGAGATAGTGCCATCAAAGTTTTTTCTGCCTGAAGTTCCAAATGAGGTTCCTCATAAAGCAAGCCCAAGGCCAGAAAAAACGCATCCACATCGCGTAACGCAGGATCCCCTGCTGGCAATGAGAAGGCCCAATCTTGAGGGTCACCCCTGAGCAAGGAAATCACAATCCTAACCTGCTGAGCAGGGTCTCCAGCTGAACGAGACTTCAGGGACAAATAAAGCTTACAATTATTTCGGAAATTCTGGAAGCTAGCTCTATTCCCTGTGAAGAACTCCGGCAAAGGAATTCTCGGCTCAGATACCGGAGCATGTACCACAAAATCTTGTAAATTTTGTACTTTCGTGATGAGATTATTCAAACCCGCAGTTACACTCTGGAGATCCATTATTGTCAGGTGCACACAGAGCCATACAGAGATTAGGAGGAGAGAGAGAAAAAAGACTGCAGCAAGGCAGACTGGAGGAAAAAAAAAAAAAAAAAAATTCCAGCAGACTTCTTATAACTCTCCTTTCTCAACCTGGGTCTTTAACACTTTACAGGCCGGTCAAACTGTCATGATCTCTGCAGGCAGAGATCATAGCAAGCCTATAGAGGGACAAGCTCTCGGAAGATGGAACTATACTGACCATGAACTAAGCCTGCCGCGCAACTAGAAATAGCCAGGTAGCATTTCCTATTTATCGCTAGATGCCCAGCTCTGGCCTAAGACCTAAATAGCTAGCAGAGGGAAATATAAGACCTGGCTCACCTCTAGAGAAATATTCCAAAGAAGACAGTAGCCCCCCACATATAATGACGGTGAGTTCAGATGAAACAACAAACGCAGCAGGAAAATAGTCTTAGCAAATTTGAGGTCCGCTTACTAGATAGCAGAAGACAGATAGTATACTTTCATGGTCAGCAGAAAAACACTAACAAAACACCATCCAGAGATTACCTTAAACTCTGGCATTAACTCATAACGCCAGAGTAGCAATCCCTGATCAACGAGAGCTTTCCAGACACAGTAACAAAACTTCAGCTGTGAACTGGAACAAATAGGCAAAACAAAACATGGACAAAAGTCCAACTTATCTAGTAGTAGTCTAGAAGCAGGAACAAGCACTGAGAGGCATCAGATAACATTGTTGACCGGCAAGAAACCACCAGAGAAATGAGCTTAAATAGCGACACCCACTACTGATGGAACCAGGTGAAACAGGAAAGAGGATGACAAGTCCAATTCCACAAGCGGCCACCGGGGGAGCCCAGAATCCAAATTCACAACACAATGGCGACCGGACTAACAACCTTAGTAAGACGTTTAGAGCATGCTGAGATAACATGTGTAGAATCACCACAGTAGTAACACAAGCCATTCTGGTGTCTATGAATTTTCCGCTCATTTCTAGTCAGGATTCTATCACATTGCATTAAATCAGGTGTCTGTTCAGACAACACCATGAGGGAATTAGCGGTTTTGCGCTCCCGCAACCGCCGGTCGATTTGAATAGCCAGGGCCATAGAATCATTCAGACCTGTGGGAATGGGAAAACCCACCATCACATTCTTAATGGCTTCAGAAAGGCCATTTCTAAAATTAGCAGCCAATGCACACTCGTTCCACTGGGTCAGCACGGACCATTTCCGAAATTTTTGGCAATACACTTCAGCCTCGTCCTGGCCCTGAGACATAGCCAGCAAGGCCTTTTCTGCCTGAATCTCAAGATTGGGTTCCTCATAAAGCAAAACCGAGCGCCAGAAAAAACGCATCAATGTCAGCCAATGCCGGATCTCCTGGCGCCAGCGAGAAGGCCCAATCCTGAGGGTCGCCCCGTAAAAAAGAAATAACAATTTTTACTTGCTGAGCGGAGTCTCCAGATGAACAGGGTTTCAGGGACAAAAACAATTTACAATTATTCCTGAAATTTCTAAATTTAAATCGGTCTCCGGAAAACGGTTCAGGAATCGGTATCTTAGGTTCTGACATAGGACTTCTGATAACATAATCTTGTATGCCCTGCACACGAGCAGCAAGCTGGTCCACACTTGTAAACAAGGTCTGGACATTCATGTCTGCAGCAAACACAAGCCACTCAGAGGTAAAGGGGAAAAGAAAAAAAAATGAGAGAGAGAAAAAAAAAACTCAGAACTTTCTTTCTTATAATCCCGCTTCTGCAATGCATTTAACATTTAATACTGTCCTGGCAAACTGTTATGACCCCAATGGCGAGGGTCTCAGAGAAACAAGTAAGTCTGCGACGTACAAAAATCCAGCTCATAGGGCAGTGGTAACTGGTTGACCATATATCTACTCCTAACGCCAACACTAGCAGTAGCCGGGGAACATGCCTACGTTGGTCGCTAGATGTCTCGCGCCAGCCGGAGGACTAACTACCCCTAGAAGAGGAAAACAAAGACCTCTCTTGCCTCCAGAGAATAGACCCCAAAAGTAGGATAGTAGCCCCCCACAAATAATAACGGTGAGGTAAGAGGAAATGACAAACACAGAGATGAACTAGATTTTAGCAAAGAGAGGCCCACTTACTAATAGCAGAATGTAGTAAGATAACTTATATGGTCAACAAAAACCCTATCAAAATCCACACTGGAGATTCAAGAACCCCCGAACCGTCTAACGGCCCGGGGGGAGAACACCAGCCACCCTAGAGCTTCCAGCAAGGTCAGGAAACAGATTATATACAAGCTGGACAAAAATGCAAACCAAAACAAATAGCAAAAAGCAAGAAAGCAGACTTAGCTTAATCAAGCAGGAACCAGGATCAGTAGACAAGAGCACTACAGATTAGCTCTGATATCATCGTTGCCAGGCATTGAACTGAAGGTCCAGGGAGCTTATATAGCAACACCCCTGACCTAACGACCCAGGTGAGCATACAAGGGATGAATGACATACCCAGAGTCAAATCACTAGTAGCCACTAGAGGAAGCCAAAAGGTAAATTCACAACAGGGAGGCTTTGGACGGTATTTGTAGTTCTCAGTTTGAGGTCTTATTGTTTCGGTTAGCCTTTTCTTTGGCGTTCTTTGGGGCCTTGCGCTTGGGGGAGCTGGTGTCCCCGAATAAAGATAAGGCAGGTGGTCTGTTAGCGGAAGATGTTGATTTTTGGGCAGGGGGTATTGTTTTTTGGATCAGGCGTTCTAAGACTGATCAACTCGGTAGGGGTAGGCGAGTGGTGTTGGGAAGAGTTGGTGGTAGCGGGATGTGCCCGCAGTACTGTTTGGAGTCTTACTGGGGTCTGTGGCCGAGGAGGGCAGGCCCTTTGTTACGACACCAGAACGGGGAATTTTTGTCGCGTTTCCAATTTACGGCGCTATTGAAGAGGGGTTTGGGATTGCTGGGTGTTGACCTGGGGAATTTCGAGTCCCACTCGTTTCGAATTGGTGCGGCGTCCGAGGCTGATGGGTTGGGCCTGGGCGCGGATGTGATCAAGAGGATAGGCAGATGGAGTTCAAATCGTTATCTGTCTTATGTTAGGCATTAAGCCTGGGGTAATGGTGGCGAGTTATGTTGTGGTGTTAATCTTTGTTATGTTTTTTCAGGTAAAACCTCCCTCCTGGCCTGGATTGTCGGACATTCATTTGTTCACTGGGGTGCGCTTCGGGCGGATGCTAGGCCAAATGGTAGGCAATTAGGCTTTGTACGGGATTCTGTTGTTATTAGATGGTTGGGCTTTCGGGGTATGTTATGGGGGAGGTTGTTGGCGGAAGTTGCCAATGCCGCTAGACTTGATCGACCCCCGGATATTTTGGTGGTTCATCTTGGTGGAAACGATTTGGGAATGAGGCCAGTGAGGGAATTGATCCGAGACATCCGTTTCGATTTCCTAAGGTTGTGGGTATCTTTCCCGGGTGTTGCGACGGTTTGGTCGGACATTGTGCCACGGCGGAAGTGGCGGGATGCTCGTTCCCACAAAGGGATTAATAGAGCCCGGGTGAAGCTTAATAGGGGGGTGGCGAGTTTTGTGTCTTGGAACGGGGGTATTGCCGTGAGACATTTGGAGCTGGAGGCTGGAGTTGGTAATTATTGGAGGGATGATGGAGTGCACCTTAATGATGTTGGTATGGACTTATGGGCGCTCGGTCTACAGGAAGGTGTGGAAAGAGCTCTAGTGGTGGTGGGGCACTCACGAGCCTGAGGTGGTCAGGGCTGTTCATGTGTTGTGGGGGGTGGGGTTCTTGGAGTTGGTGATGACGTGGTATGGGGTTGATCTGGCTTTTGTTTATGGGCTCTGGACGCGGAGTTTACCTCGGGAGCTTTGGGGTTTGGTTTGCCCGAAATGGGTTACATGGTGCCCTTGAGCTGGTGGTTACGGCTGAGGGTAAAGAAGTGTTTGGTTTTTCAAGTTTGGTGGTGGCTTTATGCCTATTTTTGAGCCAGATTTCTTAGCTCCAAGAACCCTCCCCTCAAGGTTTTATACATATGGTATACATGTTGTTATTCATGTTGTTGTTTGTTTTAATAAAATGGCCGCTGTGGCAAAATTATCCAAAGAAATTTACGTGTTGTGTCTTAATTTTAATGTTTAGCAGGAGGAGGGGAGAAGGGGGACCTGGGTATGGGGGGGGATAGGAAGAATGGGCACGGAGAAGACCCAGTTTTGGCGATACGCGGTCAAGAGGGGGGGTGTTATGACCCCAATGGCAGGGGGTCTCAGAGACAATAGCGAAGTCTGCAAACATAAAACCCAGCTCATAGGGCAGTGGTAACTGGGCTGACCATATACCTGAACCTAGCACACAAATAGCAGTAGCCGGGGAACGTACCTACGTTGATTCTAGACGTCTCGCGCCAGCCGGAGAACTAACTAACCCTAGCAGGGAAAAGAAAGACCTTTCTTGCCTCCAGAGGAAATACCCCAAAAAGTTGGATACAAGCCCCCAACAAATAATAACGGTGAGGTAAGAAGAAAAGACACACGCAAGAAATGAACTAGGTTTTAGCAAAGAGAGGCCCACTAAATAATAGCAGAATATAGGAAGATGACTTATATGGTCAGCAAAAACCCTCACAAAAACTCCACGCGGAATATTCAAGAACCCCCGAACCGTCTAATGGCACGGGGGGAGAACATCCGCTCCCTAGAGCTTCCAGCAGTATCAGGAATCACATTTAGTACAAGCTGGACAAAAATAAGAGCACAGTAAATAACCAAAAACAAGAAAGCAGGACTTAGCTTAATTTTGCAAAGAACCAGGACCAGCAGATAGGAGCAAACAGAAGGATCTGATTACAACGATGCCAGGCACCAGACTGAAAATCCAGGAAGTTCAAATAGCGACACCCCTGGACTAACGAGGCCAGGTGGGTACCAAGCTAGGGAAGGAATATCACTAGTGACCACAAGAGGGAGCCAAAAAGTCTAATTCACAACAGTACCCCCCCTTAAGGAGGGGTCACCGAACCCTCACCAAGACCACCAGGGCGATCAGGATGAGCAGCGTGAAAGGCACGAACCAAATCGGCCGCATGCACATCAGAGGCGACCACCCAGGAATTATCCTCCTGACCATAGCCCTTCCACTTGACCAGATACTGAAGCCTCCGCCTGGAGAGACGAGAATCCAAGATCTTTTCCACCACGTACTCCAACTCGCCCCCAACCAACACCGGAGCAGGAGGCTCAACAGAAGGAACCACAGGCACAACGTACCGCCGCAACAAAGACCTATGGAACACGTTGTGAATGGCAAACGACACAGGAAGTTCCAAGCGAAAGGACACTGGATTAAGAATTTCCAAAATCTTATAAGGACCGATGAAGCGAGGCTTAAATTTAGGAGAGGAGACCTTCATAGGAACAAACCGAGAAGACAGCCACACCAAATCCCCAACGCGAAGTCGGGGACCCACACCGCGGCGGCGGTTGGCAAAATGCTGAGCCTTCTCCTGTGACAACTTCAAGTTGTCCACCACATGATCCCAAATCCGCTGCAACCTATCCACCACAGAATCCACCCCAGGACAGTCAGACGGCTCCACATGTCCCGAGGAAAAACGAGGATGGAAACCAGAGTTGCAGAAAAATGGCGAAACCAAGGTAGCGGAACTAGCCCGATTATTAAGGGCAAACTCAGCCAACGGCAAGAAGGTCACCCAATCATCCTGATCTGCAGAAACAAAACATCTCAAATAAGCCTCTAGAGTCTGATTTGTTCGCTCAGTTTGGCCATTAGTCTGAGGATGAAAGGCAGATGAAAACGACAAATCAATGCCCATCTTAGCACAAAAGGATCGCCAGAACCTGGAAACAAACTGGGATCCTCTGTCAGACACGATATTCTCAGGAATGCCATGCAAACGAACCACATTCTGAAAGAATAACGGAACCAGATCAGAAGAGGAAGGCAGCTTAGGCAAGGGCACCAAATGGACCATCTTGGAAAAGCGATCACATACCACCCAGATGACAGACATGCCCCGAGACACTGGAAGATCCGAAATGAAATCCATGGAAATGTGTGACCAAGGCCTCTTCGGGACAGGCAAGGGCAAAAGCAACCTGCTGGCACGAGAACAGCAAGGCTTAGCCCGAGCACAAGTCCCACAGGACTGCACAAATGACCGCACATCCCGTGACAAGGAAGGCCACCAAAAGGACCTAGCCACCAAATCTCTGGTGCAAAAAATTCCCGGATGCCCTGCCAACACCGAGGAATGAACCTCGGAAATGACTCTGCTGGTCCACTTATCAGGAACAAACAGTCTGTCAGGTGGACAAGAGTCAGGTCTACCAGCCTGAAATCTCTGCAACACACGTCGCAAATCCGGAGAAATGGCCGACAAGATTACTCCCTCTTTAAGAATACCAACTGGCTCTGAGGCTCCAGGAGAGTCAGGCACAAAGCTCCTAGAAAGAGCATCAGCCTTAACATTCTTTGAACCAGGTAGGTACGAGACCACGAAGTCAAAACGGGAGAAAAACAATGACCAACGGGCCTGTCTAGGATTCAGGCGTTTAGCAGATTCGAGATACATCAGATTTTTGTGATCAGTCAAAACCACCACACGATGCTTAGCACCCTCGAGCCAATGACGCCACTCCTCAAATGCCCACTTCATGGCCAACAACTCCCGATTGCCAACATCATAATTCCGCTCAGCAGGCGAAAATTTCCTAGAAAAAAAAGCACATGGTCTCATTACTGAGCAACCAGGGCTTCTCTGCGACAAAACGGCCCCTGCACCGATCTCAGAAGCATCCACTTCAACCTGAAAGGGAAGCGAGACATCAGGCTGACACAAAACAGGCGCCAAAGTAAACCGACGCTTCAGCTCCTGAAAAGCCTCCACGGCTGCAGGAGCCCAGTTAGCAACATCAGAACCTTTCTTGGTCATATCCGTCAAAGGTTTAACAACGCTAGAAAAATTAGCGATAAAACGACGGTAGAAGTTAGCAAAACCCAAGAACTTCTGAAGACTCTTAACCGACGTGGGCTGAGTCCAATCGTGAATAGCTCGGACCTTGACTGGGTCCATCTCCACAGCAGAAGGGGAGAAGATAAAACCCCAAAAGGGAACCTTCTGCACACCAAAGAGACACTTTGAGCCCTTAATAAACAAAGCATTCTCACGCAAAACCTGAAACACCATCATGACCTGCCTTACATGGGAGTCCCAATCCTCAGAAAAAAACAGAATATCATCCAGATAAACAATCATAAATTTATCCAGATACTTCCGGAAGATGTCATGCATAAAGGACTGAAACACTGAAGGAGCATTAGAGAGCCCAAAAGGCATCACCAAGTACTCAAAATGACCCTCGGGCGTATTAAATGCAGTTTTCCATTCATCTCCCTGCTTAATGCGCACAAGGTTGTACGCACCACGAAGATCTATCTTGGTGAACCACTTGGCACCCTTAATCCGGGCAAACAAGTCCGACAACAGAGGCAAAGGATACTGAAATTTAACAGTGATTTTATTCAGAAGTCGATAGTCTATACAAGGTCTCAAAGATCCGTCCTTCTTGGCCACAAAGAAAAATCCCGCTCCAAGAGGGGAAGAGGATGGACGAATATGTCCCTTCTCCAGAGACTCCTTGATATACGAACGCATTGCGGTATGCTCAGGTACAGACAGATTAAATAATCTTCCCTTAGGAAATTTACTACCCGGAATCAAATCTATAGCGCAGTCACAGTCCCTATGAGGAGGAAGAGCACTGGACCTGGACTCGCTGAATACATCCTGATAATCAGACAAATACTCAGGAACTTCCGAAGGAGTAGAGGAAGCAATAGACACCGGCGGGGAATCGCCACAGACATTGCCTTCCAATCCAAAACTGGATTGTGAGTTTGTAACCATGGCAGACCCAAAACAACCAAATCATGCATTTTATGCAAAACAAGAAAACGAATCACCTCTCGATGTTCAGGAGACATGCACATGGTCACCTGTGTCCAAAACTGCGGCTTATTTTCCGCCAATGGCGTAGCATCAATACCTCTCAGAGGAATAGGATTAACCAAAGGCTCCAGAACAAAACCACAGCGCTTGGCAAACGACAGATCCATAAGACTCAGGGCAGCACCTGAATCCACAAACGCCATAACAGGATAGGAAGACAATGAGCAAATTAAAGTCACAGACAAAATAAATTTAGGTTGCAAATTACCAATGGCGACCGGACTAACCACCTTTGTTAAGCGTTTAGAGCATGCTGATATAACATGTGTAGGATCACCACAGTAGAAACACAACCCATTCTGACGTCTATGATTTTGCCGTTCATTTCTAGTCTGAATTCTACCACATTGCATTAACTCAGTTGTCTGTTCAGACAACACCACCAGAGGATTAGCGACTTTGCGCTCCCGTAAACGCCGGTCAATTTGAATAGCCAACGCCATGGAATCATTCAGACTTGTAGGAACGGAGAAACCCACCATCACATTCTTAATGGCTTCAGAAAGGCCATTTCTGAAATTTGCGGCCAGAGCACCCTCATTCCACTGAGTAAGCACGGACCATTTCCGAAATTTTTGGCAATAAACTTCAGCTTCATCCTGGCCCTGAGAGATAGCCAGCAAAGCTTTTTCTGCCTGAATTTCAAGATTGGTCTCCTCGTATAGCAACCCAAGCGCCAGAAAAAACGCATCAACATCTGCCAATGCCGGATCGCCTGACGCTAACGAGAAGGCCCAATCCTGAGGGTCGCCCTGTAAGAAAGAGATAACAATTTTAACTTGCTGAGCTGAGTCTCCAGACGAACGAGGTCTCAGAGATAGAAACAATTTGCAATTATTTCTGAAATTTCTAAACTTAAATCGGTCTCCAGAGAACAATTCCGGAATAGGTATTTTAGGTTCTGACATAGGACTGCTAGTAACAAAATCTTGAATACTTATGACCCCAATGGCAGGGGGTCTCAGAAACAATAGCGAAGTCTGCAAACATAAAACCCAGCTCATAGGGCAGTGGTAACTGGGCTGACCATATACCTGAACCTAGCACACAAATAGCAGTAGCCGGGGAACGTACCTACGTTGATTCTAGACGTCTCGCGCCAGCCGGAGAACTAACTAACCCTAGCAGGGAAAAGAAAGACCTTTCTTGCCTCCAGAGGAAATACCCCAAAAAGTTGGATACAAGCCCCCAACAAATAATAACGGTGAGGTAAGAAGAAAAGACACACGCAAGAAATGAACTAGGTTTTAGCAAAGAGAGGCCCACTAAATAATAGCAGAATATAGGAAGATGACTTATATGGTCAGCAAAAACCCTCACAAAAACTCCACGCGGAATATTCAAGAACCCCCGAACCGTCTAACGGCACGGGGGGAGAACATCCGCCCCATAGAGCTTCCAGCAGTATCAGGAATCACATTTAGTACAAGCTGGACAAAAATAAGAGCACAGTAAATAACCAAAAACAAGAAAGCAGGACTTAGCTTAATTTTGCAAAGAACCAGGACCAGCAGACAGGAGCAAACAGAAGGATCTGATTACAACGATGCCAGGCACCAGACTGAAAATCCAGGAAGTTCAAATAGCGACACCCCTGGACTAACGAGGCCAGGTGGGTACCAAGCTAGGGAAGGAATATCAAAGTGTCATATCACTAGTGACCACAAGAGGGAGCCAAAAAGTCTAATTCACAACAGGGGGGCTGTAATGGGCGCAGCTGGATGGAAGCCCCCACATGACTGCATTGCCAAGAAGGGGGTTTGGAGTTTTTGAATAAAAACAGTGATCGTAGAGGGTTTAGTGGGAATTGTGAATAGGGGGTGTGCTTAGGGGAGCAAGGAGGCGGGGGCTGGAATAAGTGCGGGAAGGATCACTTGTGCTGCGAATCACAAGGAGCGAAGCCCGCCCTCCCCCCCTTTTTTCGTTTCGGTTTGAGTGAACAGCAATTTTTTGTTAACATCGTCACAGTGGCAGGTTGGCGGGGGGTGGGGTTCTTGGAGTTGGTGATGACGTGGTATGGGGTTGATCTGGCTTTTGTTTACGGGCTCTGGACAGGGAGCTTACCTCGGGAGCTTTGGGGTTTGGTTTGCCCGAAATGGGTTACATGGTGCCCTTGAGCTGGTGGTTACGGCTGAGGGTAAAGAAGTGTTTGGTTTTTCAAGTTTGGTGGTGGCTTTATGCCTATTTTTGAGCCAGATTTCTTAGCTCCAAGAACCCTCCCCTCAAGGTTTTATACATATGGTATACATGTTGTTATTCATGTTATTGTTTGTTTTAATAAAATGGCCGCTGTGGCCAAATTATCCAAAGAAATTTACGTGTTGTGTCTTAATTTTAATGTTTAGCAGGAGGAGGGGAGAAGGGGGACCTGGGTATGGGGGGGGATAGGAAGAATGGGCACGGAGAAGACCCAGTTTTGGCGATACGCGGTCATGATACATGTTGATGGATCTGGATGTTTTTCTACCACCACACATTTTAAGGAAGTTGATGTAAACAGTTATCTAAGCTACAGCAGTGGCCACTTACCAAAGTGGATCCAAAATGTCCCTTACGGACAATACTGGCGGATACGAAGAAACTGTACACATGATTCTGACTTCCTCAAGGAGGCCGAGATTCTAGATTATAGGTTTAAACAGAGAGGGGATCCAAGGAGACTGGTTTAAGATGCTTTTCTGAGAGCCAAATCTCTTAGGGTACCGTCACACAGTGCCATTTTCATCGCTACGACGGCACGATTCGTGACGTTGCAGCGTCGTATAATTATCGCTCCAGCGTCGTATACTGCGGTCACACGTTGCAATACACGGCGCTGGAACGATAATTTCATGACGTATTTGCGATGTAGAAGTCGTTGGTTACTGTGCGCACATCGTATACAACCTGTGTCACACGATGCAATCATGCCGCCACAGCGGGACACTAGACGACGAAAGAAAGTTTCAAACGATCTGCTACGACGTACGATTCTCAGCGGGGATCCGGATCGCAGTAGCGTGTCAGACACAACGATATCGTAACGATATCGCTAGAACGTCACGAATCGTGCCGTCGTAGCGATGAAAATGGCACTGTGTGACGGTACCCTTACTCAGAAAGATTGAATTAGCAGAATCAATAAGAAAAATATAAAGCCACCCCCTCATGAGACGACATTCGGTAGGTGGAGTTTCATTACTACCTTCAACCAATCTCATGGAATGATTAAGAAGCTTCTCTCGAAGTACTGGTTTATCCTTAAAGGAGACCCAGTACTTTCGAGACATATACCTCCTCACCCTAGAACGATATTTCGTAGGAATCGTACATTACGCACCTATATTGCACCTAGTAATACTCTAATAGGCCCGGTTCACCCAGGCCCCCAGATACCCTTGAACTCTGGCTGCTTCGCATTTGGAAATGCCAAGTGTCTTTGTTGCACCTCTATTGTGAACGGGGCACGGGACACAACAGCCACCTTCTTTAGAATTAATTCACATGTTAACTGCCAATCCACCTATGTGATATACTTGATTGCATGTGGTTGTGGTCTACAATATGTAGGCCGCACCATACAAACAATGCACGTCAGCTTGAATAAATATCGCCAGAACATTAGAAACAGCTTTCTTTTGCATAGCCTCTCCAAGCATTTTCTAATGATGCACCAGAAAAATTTAAAATCTTTGAAACTAACAATCATTGACCACATACCCGACACTGTGTCAGACCTTTTTAGTAGCCTAATAAATGAAGAAAGCTTTGGGATATTTAAGCTTGGCTCGCTGGCACCCGAAGTACTGAATCCCACAATAGAAAAAGTGACAGATAAAAAAAATAAAAAATAAATAGAAAAAAATTATATTTTTTTCTTTTTCTTTTATTCATTTTTTCATTTACTGTATATTATTTTTTTATATTGCTTTGTTTATAATACTTTTTTTAGGATCTTATTGTATTTACCCTATAGGTTTTTTATATGTGTTCAATACAAGTTCATGGCCATATTTTGTGACAAGCTGTGTTATATGAGACTGTTTTTTAAAATAATTTGCATATGTAATTTTAATAGTGTTGTGATTGGCTGTTTATTACTTATATACTGCTTCCTTATTGTTACCAATAAACGTCCACCTGATGAAGACGGTACTTTGTTAACCCTATCTTGTGTCAGAGTTTCCTTTTGGCGCTCCCCTGACCGAGTTCTACCCCTTTTCTCCATACACCTTGGCATTGTAGACTACACTGTTTTGTCGCGTTATGTCCATGTGATATGACAGTCATTCTTACTAATGGACTTGTGCATAGTGTTGAGTAGGGTTGAGCGACTTTGACTTTAGGGTCGAGTCATGTTTCGCGAAACCCGACTTTTTGAAAAGTCGAGTCGGGCGAAATCGGCCGATTACTGAGAAAAGTCAAGGATCGGCCGGAACACGAAACCCTATGCACGTCAATGGGGATTTTTTTTTTTTCTCTCTCTCTCTCTCTCTCCCCCTCCGTCCCAGCACAGAAAATTTTGTGTTACACATTGCAAATCCCTACTGCACACAAGCGATAAAATGATGATAGGCGTGCACGCCCCTAACCCCTGTGCACGCCCCTAACCCCTATGTCATCACTCTGCCCACGCTCCTTCATTGGCTGAAAAAATGGCGCTAAACGCGTCATACGAAAAGCGACTTTGGCGCCAAGATCGCGTACCGCATGGCCGACCTCACACAAGGATCGGGTCGGGTTTCATGAGACGCCGACTTTACCAAAAGTCGGCGACTTATGAAAATAACCGATCTGTTTCACTCAACCCTAGTGTTGAGCATTCCGATACCGCAAGTATCGGGTATCGGCCGATACTTGGCGGTATCGGAATTCCGATACCGAGATCCGATACTTTTGTTGTATCGGGAATCGGTATCGGGATCGATATAATGTGTAAAATAAAGAATTAAAATAAAAAATATTGATATACTCACCTCTCCGACGAAGCCTGCACCTTACCGAGGGAACCGGCAGCCTTCTTTGCTTAAAATGCGCGCGTTTACTGCCTTCCGTGACGTCACGGCTTGTGATTGGTCGCGTGCCGCCCATGTGACCGCGACGCGACCAATCACAAGCCGTGACGTCACGGGAGGCAGTAAACGCGCACATTTTAAGCAAAGAAGGCTGCCGGATAACAGCGGTAAGGTGCAGGGGCCTCCGGAGAGGTGAGTATATCAATATTTTTTATTTTAATTCTTTATTTTACACATTAATATGGATCCCAGGGCCTGAAGGAGAGTTTCCTCTCCTTCAGACCCTGGGAACCATCAGGAATACCGTCCGATACTTGAGTCCCATTGACTTGTATGGGTATCGGGTATCGGTATCGGATTAGATCCGATACTTTGCCGGTATCGGCCGATACTTTCCGATACCGATACTTTCAAGTATCGGACGGTATCGCTCAACACTACTTGTGCAGCATAAAAGTCTCCAACAGTCTTGAGCCCAGAAGTAAACCACAATACATCAAGTAGCAGATGACACACTAATGTAGAGGCAACAATAACGCAGAATTTATGACTCTAGTGAGAAACCACAGCAATATCTCAGATCCATAAAACTCTTCACCAAGCCGGGCAGTTGTGCTGAGGGGCATAGAAGTTATCGACAGAACAAGGGTGAATTAATGCCTGGTCTCGATAAAGAGCTTTATGGGTCTAAACTATTGTAGTTTTTTACTATAGTCATAGAGAAATTCTGCATTATTAGTACATACATATTTGAGTGTAGCGTCCAGGCGTCCCGCACCATGAACACGTGCAGACCATTTAGATAGATTACTCACAAGAGCAAGAGATGATAGTTGTTACATACCCATGGAGGCACACATTAGTGAAGAGAGAGTGTACTTATTGCTCCGGTTTTCCTGAGCATGCTCGGGTGATCTCCGAGTATTTGTTAGTGTTCGGAGATTTAGTTTTCATTTCCTCTGCTGAATGATTTACAGCTACTAACCTGCTTCATTACATGTGGGGATTTCCTAGCAACCAGGCAACCCCCACATGTACTCAGCCTGGCTATTAGCTGTAAATCATTCAGCTGAGGTGATGAAAACTAAATCTCCGAGCACTAAAAAATACTCGGAGGACCCCCAAGGAACGAGTACTCGCTCATCACTAGCACACATCCCAGCACCATGCTTCACCTCCCCAAACACAAAACTTTACTGTTCAGATACATTATTAGAAGCAAGCTAAAAGGGGTTATCAGTAACTCACACAACCCCTTCTCAATCCCTTTGTTTCCCTTCAAGTGAAATAACACCACCTATACTCACCTCCGTTGTCAGTGCCATTCCAGCATTGTCCGCACTGGCTCTCCCTGGTTTTGTGTGACATTGTTATGTCATGCAATCCCTGCTGCCAATCAGTGCTGGCTTCACTCTCCCTTGCTTTGGATATAATTGACATCAGGAGGAAGGGAGATCTGCGGCTCCTTTCACACTTCATCTGGATATCTGTTTTGTCTGAGAGAGGGGACCTGTTGGGGCAAAGAATTCCAGAGGATGGAGATATTTGGGAGAAGTCTTGGAGTCGATTAGGTGAGGAGCGAATAAGTGTGGAGGAGAGAAGGAGGTCTTGGGAGGACCGGAGATTACGTGAGGGAAGATATCGGGAGATTAGTTCAGAGATATATGGAGGGGGCAGATTATGGATGGCTTTGAAGGTCAGTATTAGTAATTTGTACTGGATACGCTGAGGGAATGGGAGCCAGTGAAGAGACTTGCAGAGGGGGGAAGCGGGAGAGTAACGAGGAGAGAGATGAATTAGTCGGGCAGCAGAGTTAAGGATGGACTGGAGAGGTGCAAGAGTGTTAGTAGGGAGGCCACAGAAAAGCATGTTGCAGTAGTCAAAGTGGGAGATGATGAGGGCATGTACAAGTATTTTAGTAGATTGATAGTTGCGGAAGGACGGATTCTGGAGATATTTTTGAGTTGGAGGCGACAGGAGGTGGAAAGAGCTTGGATGTGCGGTTTGAAGGACAGGGCAGAGTCGAGGGTTACTCCGAGGCAGCGGACTACCGGTATGGGGGAAAGCGTGATGTCATTAATTGTGATAGATAGGTCAGGTAAGGAAGATCTATGGGATGGAGGAAAGATGATGAGTTCAGATTTGTCCACATTGAGTTTGAGGAAGTGAGAGGAGAAGGAGGAGGATATGGCTGACAGACACTCCGAGATTCTGGACAGCAGAGCGGTGACTTCTGGGCTAGAAAGGTAGATCTGAGTGTCATCAGCATAGAGGTGGTACTGGAATCCATGGGACTTTACGAGTTGTCCCAAGCCAAGTGTATAGATTGAGAAGAGTAGGGGTCCTAGAACAGAGCCTCCTATATTACACGGTCTGCAGTCATCCATGTCTCATGTGTTTCTGTATATACTATGGTTACAGTCCTTCACTCTCACAATAAACACAGTCACTTTTATGAAATCTGTAAACTAAAGTCATTTTCGGTTACAAACAGTAAAAACCTCAGTAAACGCTTTCAGCTCATACACATAACATGCACACACACATTTGCCCTTTCCTCCACCTGCAAAACAGTTGTTTTTCAAGGGTGAAATGGGTATATGATAGTTGTGGCCATAAGGGCCTTCTTTGGGATAGGATTGATAGTAGCGACTATCGTGGCGTAGAATGGTGCTGTGGCTCATTGGATATTGCAGGATGTAGCGGTCCTTGGTGGTCGAGTGGCTTGCCACTTAAGATGCAGGACTACAAAGAACTTCACGGTTTATAGTTACAGTCTTATAAGAGGGAGCAGGCGTGGTGTATCCTCAGTGGATGACACGTGATGACTTGCTGATATTGGCTCCCACTACTGACACTTTACCCTACATTGGTGATAAACTATAACCCCCACTTCTGTCTACATATGGAAGAGCTGCGCTAATTTATGTCTGGATAGTGTATCCTTCCATGACGTCTGAAGGTTTGACCACTACAGGAGGTAAGGTCTTGGCTTATAATCTCTCAGAGATGCTAATACTAACCCTATGCTGCTCACAGACTCCCTGTGTCACTGGCATCACTTTACTCTATGGAGACAGTGCAAAACTCTTGCTTTGGTGTCACCTCAGATGATGTTCCTGGATATTCAACAGTATCCTGCTAAAAGAAATTCTAAACACGGTATCTCTCTTAAGACTCTATCTAGTGATGAGCGAATATACTCGTTTCTCGGGTTTTCCTGAGCACGCTCGGGTGTCCTCCGAGAATTTGTTAGTGCTCGGAGATTTAGTTTTTGTCACCTCAGCTGAATGATTTACGGCTACTAGCCAGCTTGATTACATGTGAGGATTTCCTAGCAACCAGGCAACCCCCACATGTACTCAGGCTGGCTAATAGCTGTAAATCATGCAGCTGCGGCGATGAAAACTTAATCTCAGAACACTACCAAATACTCGGAGGTCACCCGAGCGTGCTCGAGAAATCTCAAGTAACGAGTATATTCGCTCATCACTACTCAACACTGATTGACGTCACTTGCTCCTTCATACCTCACATTGGGTTATAACTTTGGTCAATTGTTACACATTAGGTCATACATCTCTTGCATCACACACAATGAACCAACAGCGTCCATGAAATACAAGTCCTTAACTGCTTCCTCTATCACTCCGTTGGTTCCCTGCAATTCAATCACGGGAGCTGATGATGGCAACCAGATGCTTAACAATGGCCACTAGATGTGTCATTGATCTAAACCTAACAGACCGTACCAGAAGCTTAATACATAGTGTTATACTGACAGGCTGAACAATACACTTCTGTCGTGCAGTCTACGATCTATGCAATCAAAATGTAATGTGTTCAGGTCTCATTTATCGACCTTGTGAGGAGCTGGCCACTTAATAAAGACTACAGGATGAATGCCTGTAGAGCGGAGTCCACGGCTCTATGGGATGCAGAACGGAGCACCGGTTATATTGATATTATTGTGTCTCATCAGATATTTTCTTGCTCATCCTCAGGAATCAATGTATACATTCAGTGACAGTAAAGGCCCCGTCTCACAAAACGATTTACCAACGATCACGACCAGCGATACGACCTGGCCGTGATCGTTGGTAAGTCGCTGTGTGGTCGCTGGGGAGCTGTCACACAGACAGCTCTCTCCAGCGACCAACGATCAGGGGAACGACTTCGGCATAGTTGAAACTGTCTTCAACGATGCCGAAGTCCCCCTGCAGCAACCGGGTAACCAGGGTAAACATCGGGTTACTAAGCGCAGGGCCGCGCTTAGTAACCCGATGTTTACCCTGGTTACCAAAAAAAACAAACAGTACATACTCACCATCTGATGTCCGTCAGGTCCCTTGCCGTCTGCTTCCCGCTCTGACTGAGTGCCGCCATACAGTGAGCGCACAGCACAGCGGTGACAGTCAGAGCAGGAAGTAGACGGCAAGGGACCTGACGGACATCAGATGGTGAGTATGTAGTGTTTTTTTTTTTTTACATTTACGATGGTAACCAGGGTAAACATCGGGTTACTAAGCGCGGCCCTGCCTTTCTGGCAATTCAAGATCACTTGTCTCCCGCAAAAACCCTGTACCTGACCTTGCAACGCCACCAGTTTCTATTGCACCCTGAGAAGCTTCCTCCTCCCATAAATATTCATCCCCATCATCCTCCTCCTCCTCTTCCTCCGCCACCTCATCCAGGAGAGTTCCTGAGCAGACAATGGCTGAGTCTCATCAAGGCTTCCCTCCTCCTCAGCTGCAGATGCCTGCTCCTTAATTTGCGTCAAACTTTGCATCAGCAGACGCATTAGTGGGATGCTCATGCTTATGATGGCGTCGTCTGCACTGACCAGCCGTGTGCATTCCTCAAAACACTGAAGGACTTGACAGAGGTCTTGTAGCTTCGACCACTGCACAACTGACAACTCCATGTCTGCCATCCAACTGCCTGCCCGTGTATGTGTATCCTCCCACAAATACATAACAGCACGCCTCTGTTCGCACAGCCTCTGAAGCATGTGCAGTGTGGAGTTCCACCTTGTTGCAACGTCGATGATTAGGCGATGCTGGGGAAGCTTCAACGATCGCTGATGGTTTTGCATACGGCTGGAGTGTATGGGCGAACGGCGGATGTGAGAGCAAAGTTGTCGCACCTCCAGGAGCAGGGCTGGTAACCCCGGATAACTTTTCAGGAAACACTACACCACCAGGCTCAAGGTGTGAGCCAGGCAAGGTATGTGTTTCAGTTGTGAAAGGGCTATGGCAGCCATGAAATTCCTCCTGTTATCACTGACTACCTTGCCTGCCTAAAGATGTACACTGCCCAGCCATGACTGAGTTTCTTGCTGCAAGAACTCGGCCAGAACTTCCGCCGCGGTGTGTCTGTTGTCGCCCAAGCACTTCATTTCCAACACAGCCTGCTGACGCTTACCACTAGCTGTTCCATAATGGGACACCTCATGTGCAACACTGGCAGCTGCGGATGGAGTGGTCGTGCGACTGCGCTCTGTGGACTGCTGCGTGGGAAAATGTCTCATACAGCAATGCCATAAAGTGAGACTAGGGACTTTTTTTTTTACAGCGGCGGAGGAATACAGTGGCGGAAGGATACCTTCCTCCCGTCATTGTGTTTCTGAGCCCCTAGAGAGCGGTCGCATTATTTGATGCTGCTGCTCTCCACGGGAGATCGTCGTGGGACACTCGTGGATTTCTGCGGACAGGGAGTATATTGGTTGTTTGTTTTTTTCACATTTTTTATAGATGACACTGGCTTCGGGGATCAAAATGACAAGTAATGGTGAGTATGTAATCTATGTTTAATGTAATGTATGTCATGTATGTAATGTATGAATGTACTGTATGTCTATATGTATGTATGTATGTAGAATGTATGTATGGAGTATTTTTTTTTTTTTCATTCAACACATTAGCCGGATGATGGGACTACTACTGTCCCATCATTGGCTAATGTGTCAATCACTGTCAGTGTAGCAGGCATAGCCCGATGGGACTTGTAGTCCCATCGGACGATGCCCGCACTGAGACCCCCGCACGCCGCAGAGACCCCCCCACGCCGCAGAGACCCCCCCCCACGCCGCAGAGACCCCCCAGCACGCCGCAGAGACACCCCCGCACGCCGCATAGACCCCCCAGCACGCCGCATAGACCCCCCAGCACGCCGCATAGACCCCCCAGCACGCCGCATAGACGCCCCAGAACGCCGCAGAGAGCCCCTCACGCCACATAGATCCCCCAGCACGCCGCATAGACGCCCCAGAACGCCGCAGAGAGCCCCTCACGCCGCATAGACCACCCAGCACGCCGCTTAGACCCCCTCACGCCGCATAGACCCCCCCAGCACGCCGCAGAGCCCTCCCACTCCGCATCAAGCCTGGGCATACAGCGCCGGCCGCATAGAATGAGATCCCTGGCAGGCCCGCACAGACCCCGCCCGCACAGAGACACGCAGTCTCCGCCCACGCACCGCCCACACTCTCCCCCCCCTCCAGAACCCCATATAGAAGGACAGAAAGGGCTGATTTACCGTCCGATACTTGAGTCCCATTCACTTGTATTGGTATCGGGTATCGGTATCGGATTAGATCCGATACTTTGCCGGTATCGGCCGATACTTTCCGATACCGATACTTTCAAGTATCGGACGGTATCGCTCAACCCTAATCGTGTGTCCATTCTCCACTCTGGCATGACATGAGGTATGATTATTGAAACACGAATGATAAATGACTTTATCCTGTCCAGGTAGACACATTACCTTAGAAACAAAATTTAAACATGAAGAAATGTCTAATTGTTCAGTGTTTGTTCCGTCAAATGCAAAATCTGTGTCCTGTAATTGATAATATAGCAATTGTGTGTGACTAACAGGAATTCCCAGAACAGTTATAGGAACTAGGGTTTCTTCTCTTCCCGACACTGGAATCAGTGATGTTCCTACACAAATATCCTGGTCACATCCTAACCACTTATTTACCCACAAATCTGTATGATTTAATGCAAAACTATATTCTGTAGGCAGATTTCTCATTAGTCCTAAAGGAGTAATTCCACTTTGTAAGGCTTGTGCAATCATTTTTAGATTGGTGGAATATTCAATCTGGATTTCTAGACATGTTTTGGCCACTTGAGATTCCGGTTCACTTTCTATTAATGCTAAAGTAGCATCTTGTAGATGTGAGACAGAAGACCCCAATACAGTAGCAGTAGTCAAAACCATCTTCTCAAGAACTTGATTCAAACTTTTCTGAATCTTTACTCCTTTACCTCCGATATACCCAATATTTTCCAAATCTGATTTAAGTGTATGTATGTCCATAGTGTTAATTAGACTTCCTACTGTACCTAATCCCCCCAAAATTCCTTCCAACACTCCCCTCTTACTTCTAACTTGTGCTGGGGTTCTTTTCCCAAACCATTGTTCTATTCCCATTTCCATGTTAATGAGATGTGATTGACATTGAGGATATCTAGAAGAAATTTTCCAATTAGACATGTTAAAAGTCCATATCATAGTCATAAACACTCCATCTCGTAATATAGGTTTAGATTGGAATTGGTTAATTTGGAAAGGAGTAGATGGTTGAAATCTTGTCTGTGTACAGACATTATCTACTGCTGACCATATATTTACATTTACATCTTTGCACTGTTTGTAATTATTTTTAGTTAAAACGCAACATTGGTAAAGTCCAGAATCCTTAGGAGATGGACTATCTACAGAAAAAATAAAATTCTTATTCAACCATCTCACATTTCCGGATTGACCTCTGTGTATAACATTTGTTGGACCATTTGAAAAACTTCCCAAAAATAATCTATCTTTCGTCCAGGTTAACAGGGATTCCGAAGGTAACTCTAACCTTGTGTTGCATTTTAATGACAAAGGAGACATATTTTCTTGGCTATGTACTGCTTGTGGGCTAACCCTTACTTCTGGAACTATAGTATTTGTTACTGTAAAAATTATAGATACCTGTACTTGTACTGGTTCTCTAGTTATCTGGAAGTTCCATGTTTTTACCCAATCTTCATCTCCTTCTGTAATAGAAAGTAATGAAGGGTCTAAAGTTTTCCCAAAAAGTTGTGTTTTCAACCAAATATCTGTTTTGGATGTTCCAACTTTCCCTTTTGTGATCATATCATTTGTAATATCACCTGAGCACACAGCTTTTTCTTCACCTCTTATCTCTATATTCCAGTATAACACATCTGTAGGATTACATTCCCATGTACCCATCTTATTATTGTGTACATAATCTCCTTGTAACTGTATAAACCCAGCCTTAGGTCCTGTGGTAGCATGTAATGTTATGTTAGTGTCGTGTATGAAGTGTAGCTCAATACAGCATTTCACCCCATAACCCATGCAGATGTTTCCGGTAATATCTACTGAATTGTCCGGTATGTCTTCATCTTTAAGGTTTTGTAGACTTGATCCTCTTGGTTTCCTCGAATGTACAGTTCTTCTGAAAGGTTCATTCACTTCACTAGTGTCTGTTTCACGATGTAAGATGTCTTCTGCGTAGATCACAGTTGAAATAGTACATAGCAGCAGAAATGCGATTCCCATCAGATAGTAACTTTTCCTGGGAACTGTCGTCTTTTCTCGAAGGATTGGTGTTGAATCCCTTCCATCAAGGTCATGGTGTTCCGTATTCCAGCTCTTATTGGAATCCATTTCTTCCTAAAAGAAATGCAGTATCATTATTTTGCAATATACAATTTGCATTGATCAACATGTACCCACACTCTTTGTTGTCTGCGGGTATTTTTAACCACGTTTGATGCTTGTTGCACAAGAATCATAACTTGTCCCATGGTTTCAATGATATCCAAGGGACCTTCCCAGTTACTTTCCCAAGGTCCATTCTTCCTGAAAGTTTTGATCATCACCTGAGCCCCTTTTTTGAATTTGGACTCATATGGTGGCTCCATTCTCTGCATTCTTGATGCAGCATGTGGAAGAATTGTTTTCAAATTTTCCTGCAACAATTGCAACCATTTGGACCTTGCAACAGCATCTTTTTGAGGTGTGGACAAAAATGGTTCATGTGGAAAAATCAATGGCATTTTTCTTCCTGTCATTAGTTCAAAAGGAGTGAACTGAGTTGTGGAAGAAGTTGTTCCTCTCACACTCAACAATACAAAAGGTACGGCATCAACCCAAGTATTGCCTTTGTCCAATAGCATCTTGGCAATTCTGGATTTTATTGTCCTATTCATCCTTTCCACAATACCAGCAGACTGTGGATGGTAAGGTACATGGAACTGTTGTTGTACCCCTAGAATAGTACAAACGGCTTGCATGATTTTTCCTGTAAAGTGACTTCCTCGATCAGAGGAGATCATTCTTGGGATCCCCCAAGTACAAAAGACATGATTAACTAATGCTCTAGCTGTAGACAAAGCATCATCTTTTCTGACAGGTAAAATTTCAACCCATTTGGAAAAAACATCTACCACAACCAATGCATACCTGAGGCCATTTTTACCTGATGGTAACGGACCAATGTAGTCGATTTGTAGTGTAGTCCATGGACCATCTGCAGGTGCGGTTCGGAGTAGTGGCGGTTTCTGTCCTTTTGGTCTTGGATTAATTTGGGCACAAATGAGACATGATTGGACAATACTTTGTACTGTCTCTTCCATCTTTTCCCAGTAAAATTTCTCTCTGAGAATGTCTAACAATTTCTGTTGGCCCAAATGACCCAAACTTTCATGATTATATTTCGTGAACTCAGCCTGTAGATGTTTTGGTACAACAGGACGCAACTCCCCGTTTAAGTCATGACACAAAACCCTGTTTTCACAAACAAAGGGAGGTTTTGGATCAACCCGGGAAGCAACAAGAGATGTGTCTTTCTCCTGTTCTTCCGCAAATGAAGGGATATGCGTGTCCGTTCTTTGAACTGTTAAAAGCTCAATAGTCTCTGGTTGAAACACTTCTTCTCCTGTCAGGGCTGCCTCTTTGGCTAACCTATCTGCAGTAGCATTTCCTACAGATAATTCATCATCAGTTTTTTTTATGGGCTGGTACTTTGACAATAGCAAAACCATTAGGGGTTTTTGATGCTATTTTGAAAATTGTTTTCAGTGTGTCACTATGTACAAGAGTCTTATTTGAAGAATCTACATAGCCTCTTTTTTCCCAAACTGGCAAATACTCTGTCAGTGATCTAACAACATAGGAGCTATCACTGTAGATTACAATGGGACACTGATCATCAGCTTCGTTCAGCTGTAGCACCATTTTCACTGCTTCTAGCTCTGCCCTTTGAGCTGAAAAATGACTCGGTAATTTGTGTTTTACTACCTGTTCTCTTTTAGGATAAAAAATGGAATATCCTGCATAGTAATGTCCATCTGCATAAAATCTGGAACCATCAACAAAAATTGGTTCATCTGTTGCCTCTGCCTTCCGTCTGAAAAGCGATGGACATGGATCCTGAAAAGACTGCAAACAATCATGAGTTTGTCCTTCATATTGCATCAACTGAGGAAGAACATATTTGGCTTTGTAATCTACCTCAATTTGTTTGGGAGACAATGACAATAACCAATGAGCAAATCTCTGATGTGACACACCTGGGATATTATTCTCAAAGAGAAGTTTTAGTGTAGAATGAGGAGTTTGCAAAATGATTTTGTTGAACCCAACAATATGTTCAGTTGCCTTGACTGCAAAGTACACACCTACCAGGTGTCTTGCACATGTCTCAAACCCTCTTTCAACAGGTGAGAGAAGCTTAGAAAAATAGCCCAAAATTCTCCACTCTTCTCCTTGCAACTGTAGCAGCACAGCAGACACAGAAGTCTCTGATGTGCGCACTTGCAAAGCAAATGGAGCCGTAGGATCTACTGTGGACAAAGCAGGTGCAGTTTGTAAATTCATTTTCAATTGTTCAAATGAGGTTTGTTGTTCATCACCCCAAGGACCAAAATATTCACTATTTTCATTTTTTAAAAGATCATACAAAGGCCTGGCCTTGTCTGCAAAATTCTCAATGAACTCTCTTGAAAAATTTATAAGACCCAAGAAATGTCGTACTGCCTTGTGTGATGTTGGAACTGGCAAAGAAGCAATTGCATTGATCCGTTCCTGCAATGGTTGCCTTTTACCTGGGCTCAACAATACCCCTAAGAATCTGACCTCAGTCTGCATCAATTTGACCTTCTTAGTGTTCAATTTCAACCCTGCATCATGCAGCAGCTCAAACAACTCTTTCAGAAGTGAAACATGTGACTCTTTATCTTCTGTAGACAATAAAATATCATCCACATACTGCAGAATACAATCAGGCCTTGAAAATTTAGACAATACCTTTGCCAATGCCTGATGAAAGATGCTCGGTGACAAATGAGCTCCCTGAGGTAACCTGCAAAACAGGTATTGCTCATCCAAGAAAGTAAAAGCAAACTTGTACTGACAACTCTTCTCAAGAGGTATACTGAAAAAGCCATTACTGATGTCTAGTACAGAAAAGTATTTTGCCTTTGCATTCAGCCTTGCCATCATGTCATGAGTATCTGCAACAATGGGTGCTACATTGGGAGTATGTTTATTAAACATCCGCAGATCCAATATCATCCGATAAGAACCATCAGACTTCAAAACACACCACAAAGGATTGTTACTTACAGAATTAGCCTTTCGGATGACACCTTGTTTTAACAATTCCTGTATGATCTTTGACATAGACTCAATTGATTCTGGAGGCAATTTATACTGACGTTGTGGTGGGGGAACTCGCCCCTCGATATTTACAATAACATCTTTCATAGAACCTACTTCATTTCTGAACTGAGCCCAAAGAGAAGGAAAAAGCTGTACAATTTCTGTCAATACCTCATCACCACCAGTTTCAGGCCACAGATGATCTGTTGACACAACATCATTTAAGCAAATACTTCCAACGTGGCTATAATCACTAGGATCAATGACTACAGGTTTACAACCATTAGAATCCTTCCAGATCACCTGATTTCCTAGATCAACAACCCATCCAAATTTCTGCATAAAATCCGTGCCAAGTATATTTTCAGAATCACGACAATACCAAATGTCAATTCCTGTTTTGAAAGAACTAGGTATTTCCAATATCACATCAGTAACTAAGGTTGCTCTAGTTCCACCTTTTCCACTAAAACCAACAATTGTACAAACTGGTGAATCTGGTTGTAGCTTCAGATCAAGATTTGTGACGCTTAACTGAGCTCCTGTATCAATGAGAAATACAACATTCTGTCCTGCTAGATTTACCTTGACAAATGGTCTTCCACATTCATCTAATGTAACTCGAGTCACAAATTCCAGTGGATGAGGTGTTGGAATTGTCTGTGATTGTCAGAAGGATGAAGGAGATGGGAGAAGTCCAGTGTCCTTTTTGAGAGCACTCGGCATTCTATTTCTGGACTCGGTCTCCTTAACTGTCATCTCTCGGATCTGTCTGATTAATGGTGCATATGGAGACTGCGTTTGTCTGTTGTCAGTGTGAGTGGGGGCATTAGACTGTAATGGAGGTGCAGAAGGTCTGGTGGATAATTTTGGCATGAGACCATTTTCCCTTCCAAGATTACCTGTCCCTTGTGTACCTGTCTCTGCTTCTGCTCTCAAGAATTTTCTGCATTGCCACTTTAAGTGTCCAGGTATACCACAGAAATAACAATGGATATTGTTTCTTTGTGTAGTATTTTTACCTCTTTGTTCTACGTAATCTCTGCTCTTGAATGTTACTGTGGGTCTAAGTTTCAGCTGACTATCCTCCTTTTCATGAATTACTGCTATTTTAGCCTTGACTTGATTTTGCTTCATGGATCTCCTTACTCTGTCGATAAAAACTGTTGCTTCTTGCAATGATGGCTGAGTACTAGCCATTTGCTCTGAGGCAGGATCCAAATATTTGAACTTTTTCACAAAAAATCTGATCATGGATGTTGGTTCCTGATTAGGCCCAATTTCCATCACCATTCTATAGGCCTACTCAAATGTTACCAAAAATGCAAATGGATCCTCATTAATATTAGTTTTTAATTGTTCCAAAATTTCAGCATTCGGAGTGGCCTCTCCCGTGATGTAAGAATTTAATTGCCTAAGTCTGTCCTCTCTTGTACTATGTGTCAATTCATGGTTCTCATTTAATCTGGGTGTGGTCTGTAACCTTCTTCCCATATGTGAGGGTAACCATACTTTGAAAATCTTGTTTTTCTGTTCATCATTAAGATTGTATTTGTCTGTGTTTGATTCAAAAATGTCTGCATTGTAAAAGGCATCCATCTTGTCATTGAATTTTGGAATGTCTTTTGCAATTTTCATTAACTGGTCGTGTATTTTTAGATTAATGCGTGCAGCTCTGTCATGGAATTTTTTCCGTTGCAATTCTTCTGCATGTAAATCTACTGATTCATCTAATTCTTGTGTGTCAGGTATAAATGATGCGGCAGCATTGTCTTCTTGGTCTTTTGATCGTGTAACAACAGAAGCTTTTTTAATATCTTGTCTCAATTTGGACAATAATTCTGTTCTGGTATCAATTTGATCTTCCAATTGTTCAATATGTTCAGACAATATCAAACAATTTGGACAGTCAAAGTAATCTCCATCAGCTTCTTGTGTGACACCTTGTATGTCAGTATGATCAATGTCTTGTGTGACAGTACATATTTGTGTCTGAGTTTCAGTTTTATCAAAAACTAAATTATTGTACACTCGGACCATGTGCATTACATTCTGCAGCTTCCTTTGTAACTTTTTACAGAAAAAAACTTCTTATCAATTTTAAGATTCTCTGCTTCACATTGGTTATACAGACTAGACCATAATTGTGCATTTGTATGGCTATGATCAAACTGAAACTGTATATTACTTTTCTTAGAGTATTCATGGATGAACTCCATTTTTCTCACCTATGGAATTATCTTTTCCTCCTGGATTGATCCAATCGTCAATGGAGGAAGATCCTCTGTCTTTACTGATTCTTCAGAGCTCCGTGCGGATGGGACTTGCAGCTTGCACAAATCCTCACTTCTGTGTGTAGGTTCCGTCTGACTTTTGTAACACGATATAGTGGAATTTCTGCGCCTTTAACAACTCAAACAGGTGTTTTAACAACCTCCCCCCTGAAAGGCCTGAAATTCCTCACAGAAAAGACAAAAATCAGATCTGGCACTGGCTCGCCAAAATGTTAGAAAATGTATCTCAGTGAGGATTTGAGAAGAAAAGCAAAAATAGAATTGTGTGGATCAAACAAAACTTATTTTAATGTCCATTCAAAAAGTGATTACAAAAATGAAGAAAAAGTAAATTATAAGTTCATTGCACACAAATTTAAGTATTAGGTTAAAAAGAAAATGGAAGCAAGCATTGATCTTACATATGGTCTTGTGGCATGATGTGTTCGTCCATGTAGAGAGCCGCAAGGTATGAGGACTGACTCATGCTTGAAAGAGGTGGGTTTATATACCCTATCGTCCCATAGACTTTCATGGGTTACTATTTTCTGCTACATAGTATCCACATAAGGTGATCCACTTCTATGTCCATAGCTTTATACCATAAAAGTAGATTCCAGAATATTCCTTATGACTCTATGCATTACCTCATGCTATATATTCCTATTCATACTTGTTTACCGGCTAGAAGTAACGCTAGATATCTAAATATAGGTTGGGCTTGACAAGCAACCTCTAGCTTTTGACATGCAGGGGACAGATGGTCAACCCAGGATCTCCGGAATAGCTGACACACACACTCTACCTAGGCTCTGGTTCATTATTTGAATCTCTGTAATTATCAATATGTAAGTGATTATATATATACTAGATTGTGGCCCGATTCTAACGCATCGGGTATTCTAGAATATGCATGTCCCCGTAGTATAGGACAATGATGATTCCAGAATTCGCGGCAGACTGTGCCCGTCGCTGATTGGTCGAGGCAACCTTTATGACATCATCATCGCCATGGCAACCATTATGACATCTACGTCGCCATGCTGTGCCGGTCGCTGATTGGTCGAGGCCTGGCGGCCTCGACCAATCAGAGACGCGGGATTTCCAGGACAGACAGACAGACAGAAAGACAGACAGACAGAAAGACAGACAGACAGACAGAAAGACAGACAGACGGAAAAACCCTTAGACAATTATATATATAGATATATTATTATTATAGGATTTTACAGACACCCAGATCAGAGTAATGGGGCCACACACACCCAGATTAGAGTAATAGGGCCACAGACACCCAGATCAGTGTAATAGGGCCACAGACACCCAGATCAGAGTAATAGGGCCACACACACCCAGATCAGAGTAATAGGGCCACAGACACCCAGATCAGAGTAATAGGGCCACAGACACCCAGATCAGCGTAATAGGGCCACAGACACCAAGGTCAGAGTAATAGGGCCACAGACACCCAGATCAGAGTAATAGGGCCACAGACACCAAGGTCAGAGTAATAGGGCCACAGACACCCAGATCAGAGTAATAGGGCCACAGACACCCAGATCAGTGTAATAGGGCCACAGACACCCAGATCAGAGTAATAGGGCCACAGACACCCCGATCAGAGTAATAGGGCCACAAACACCCAGATCAGAGTAATAGGATCACAGACACCCAGATCAGAGTAATAGGACCACAGACACCCAGATCAGAGTAATGGGGCCACAGACACCCAGATCAGTGTAATAGGGCCACAGACACCCAGATCAGTGTAATAGGGCCACAGACCCCCAGATCAGAGTAATAGGGCCACACACACCCAGGTCAGAGTAATAGGGCCACAGACACCCAGATCAGAGTAATAGGGCCACAAACACCCAGATCAAAGTAATGGGGCTACAGACCCCAAGATCAGAGTAATAGGACCACAGACACCCAGATCAGAGTAATGGGGCCACAGACACCCAGATCAGAGTAATAGGATCACAGACACCCAGATCAGAGTAATAGGACCACAGACACCCAGATCAGAGTAATGGGGCCACAGACACCCAGATCAGAGTAATAGGACCACAGACACCCAGATCAGAGTAATGGGGCCACAGACACCCAGATCAGAGTAATAGGAGCACTGAAACTGAGAACAAAATAATAGGGCAACATCTCATCACCAAGAAAAAGCTATTTTTCTGTGAAATGAGTCTTTGCTGCTATTCTGCGTATGTGAGTGGTCGATAAAGCCAGTAGAATTGACATCCCGGACACTGCAATATACTCTTCTATGGCTGAGATAGACATTCCTGATGAGTTTTATATGTATCTGTCAAACCGGTGAGTCATTAATATGATTATCAATTTTATTAAGTAATTATTATTATATTTCTATTTTTAGTGCCATAACTCCCCATTCCGATGACATTCATAAAGCAGTGAAGGAGTTTATGACAAATTGTGTGAAGATGACCGGTAGGTGATAAATGAACGCTCGGTGGGGAGAGAAGAGCAGAAACCTCCACAGATTATAAAAATAGATAGATATGAAGAAACAATAACATTTATAAGATTTTTTTGAATTACAGAACTAAGCAGCTTCGAAACCAACAGAACAATAATAGACTTTATATCATGTATCTGGAATGCCCGTCAGGGCCTGTGGGGTACTCGGCACCGGGTCCGTTACTTAAAGGGGATGTCACGGCGGCAACCCGGTCCATGGCCCTGGGCACCCATGTAAAAGGGGATGACATTTTAAAGGGAAAATGTGAAATAGGTCTATTGTTCATGACACCACCTGTGGTTCTCGGTCAGTGGGGACCGACGCCGCTTAAAGGGGTCCTCTGGGGTGATCGTATGGTGGCTAGATGGTGACGCTTCCCACATTTGAAGCGGGGTCCCCAGGGCTTCCCAGGTGTATGGTACCGATAATGTGGTGGATGGTATAATAAAGGACAAGACCACAGGTTTGCAGTCTTTACCTGGTTTACTGTTGGCTGCAGTCCTCAGACCAGGGTACCAAGTGCAGGGTAGCTGCGGTCCGGCCGCTTGGAGGCAATAGGAGATCCCTCTCCCAGGTGAGGTCCGTAAGCCTTTCTTACTTGACACTTAGTGCAAGTCCCCTCTCTCCTGTCCTAAGACAGATGTCTGTATGATAGGCATTTCGAGACTGTTTATAGGGTCTCTATCATGACCCAGCCTCTAAGGTTACTGCTTCACCTCAGACTTGATGCAGGCAATTGACATGCCCTCCGGTTCTGCTAAGTGTCCTAGATTCCCACTTTAGCCTCGGGCTCCCGGTACCCGGCTTCTGCGCTCTAGCTCCCAGGGTGTCCTTCCACTTTTCCCCTGCTGAGCCTCTTCCTCCTCTGTGCTTCTTCCCTCTAAGCTCTTCCACACTTCAACTCCCTCCAGAAACACTCTTTCCAGGGGTTGCAGCTCCCTCATGGCTGCTTGGCCCCTACGTCTGCTCCAGACGTCCTTCTCCTCTCCTCACTACTCTACAACTGACTGGCTCCTCCTCCAGACCAGGATACATAAAGTGTAAGGAAGCTCCCCTGAATCCATTTCCTGTGCTCCCCCTCCTGGCCTAGATTCAGATGTGTTGAATGTGAGTGCCTTACCTGATAGAGATAATCTCCCTTGCCTCCAAGCGTGACATCTCCCTCCCCGAAAGGAAGGCAACATCACTGCCACAACCGGTTACCTGGGGTGTTGCATATCTAGAAGTAAATCAGGGATAATGACGTCTGTACTGCAAATGATAAGAGATTGGTGATCCAGGTGATCAGACTTTGTGTTAGTCTTTGCCTGATGAAGAGACCTGAGGAGTCTCGAAAGCTGCAATCTGTTACCATCTTTTCAGTTAGCCATTAAAAGGTATCAGCCACTGAGGACTCTCAATTCTAAACATTTTTGATCCAGGTGACACATTCATATAACCCACATAGTCCACCCCTTATACAGCGCCAACCTCAGTGCCCCCATTATACCAGTGTTCCCCAACTCCAGTCCTCAAGAGCCACCAACAGGTCATGCTTTCAGGATTTCCTTAGCATTTCACAGGTACTGCAATTATCCCCTGTGCAACTGTGCAATAGTAAGGAAATCACAATTGTCCCAACTCCCAAACAGACACAAAACACATATACAGTATATGTAGATAACCAATCAATAGAAGAAAATGTGCAGATGATGTAACACAGTCCTAGTGAGGGTCCTATTCCCAGCTCCTGCCTGCCAGCAGAGGTTGGCACCCTATATGTAGTGACAGTGGTGCCCCCGCTCATCGGTGGCTGTCCATTGTTGACCTTGGACAGCCCTAGCTATTACACACATCAGAGATAAAAGGAGAGATCTTATAATATTCAACAATAATAATCACCTAAATCATCATTCCAATTCAGGGACTCCGGGATAATAATCCCAGCAGTGATAATAATAACAAATGGATATACCACAAATAATGGTCATACAAGTCAATGAGCAAGACGGGCCACTCTGCCCATCAGCCATCAGACAGGCTCCAAGATAAGCACTCATTGCTTCAGCAGGTAGACATTAGGCAGTTATCATCCAGACCAATGATGAGGATATTAACAGGATAGTTGTAAACCAATGTAGGTAAGGCAGTAAGGTTAGGGTCGGCCATATTGCCTCAATGCGTTGTCCACTTGGCTCATCAGGAGGCTTCGTATAGATGGCAGGTCATAATGATGTCTGATGTTGCAGGAGTCAGATATATAACAATCAGTCAGGGTAAGGCAGTTTACTCTCACGGACTTATCTTTTTTGGAACCACCAATGATGGCTACACAAGCTCTTTGACTTCATCTGTTGCCATAGCTACAGGATCATTAATTGTTGACACATCCTTATAATCCTACAGTTACATTATCATATTAATTGACCTGCTGATGATTTGGAATTTTGGTATCATTTTTCCTGCTTCTGACATTTGGCGGTTGGTCAGCCTCACTATTGTGACTGACATGCTGTATCTCGGTTAATAGTGACGGTCAGCTATTTCAGGACCTACAAATACTCTTTATCTTTTCCTCTTATCATAGGGCATAATAGGAACCCTAGGGACAGGTACCGAGGAGCGGAGGCGCCACTATCACTACATACAGGTCGACAACCTCCGCTGGCAGGAGCTGGGAATAGGACCCTCACTTGGGCTGCGTTAGATCATCTGCGCTTTTTCTTCTATTGATTGGTTATCTACATATATATGTGCTTTGTGTCTGTTTGGGACAATTGTCCGTCCAGTTTTAACAAGCACTTAATAAGCCATGAATACAGTAACGGTCGTATCATCCCAGATTATCCGCTCACATCTGTGTCTATTGCAGGAGTCGTCCCCATCATTGTCATCACCAATAAAACCAGTGGAGACTTCATGGAGGCTGAGAAGATGTTCAAACTGAAAGGAGCCGAGGTTGTAATCTCTATAGAGAACTACACGAAGAATGATCATATCAAAACTCAGGGAAAAACCAACGATATCCTGATGGTTATTCACAGAGCTCTCAGAGATGTCAAATATCGGCTGAGACAAGAAAGAAATCCCCAGAAAGAATGGAGGGTGCGGAAGAAGTTCATGTTGGATTATATACACAATGCGGATCTGGAGGAGAAAGAGGAGGAAAGGAAAAGAAAGGAAGAAAGAAATCACCGCAGAGACAGGAGAGAACCGCAGATGTTCAGGTCAAGGTATACACACTATGTGGATCTGGAGAAGGAAGAGGATGAGAAGAGACAAGAAGAGGAAGAATGGAGAAGAGCAGAAGAAAGATATCCTGGGAGAGACAGTTTGGAAATGGACAAGTACCTGGTAGAACATAGACACATGGGGGAACTGGAGAAGACACTGGATGAGCTGAGAGTAGACGCAAGGAGAATAGACGAGGAAAGAGCAAAGACAAACCCAACACCAGAAGGAGATGGTTGTCTTATACTGTAAACCTCGCTATCATTACCGGCTCGAAAAAGCAGGGACCGATCTGTGTCCTGACTCCTGATTAATCTGTTTACGTAATAACCAAAAGGAGGGAATTGTATGTAAACATCGCTAGCACTGAAATGCTTATATTATACCCTGAATATACACATCTACATCTTATCAAAGTCTTTGTCTTCCTTTCCTGTGTAAAAAATTATTTAGATAGGTGTGAATTATGACCAATGTTGTCAAGTATGTCGGGCTCAGCCTCCTCACCTCGGCCGCGTCTCTGAGCACTGAGCACCTTGTACTTCTGTGTCTTGCTCAATGGTGGTCGGGCTCAGCCTCTTCACCTCGGCCGTGTCTCTGAACATCTTGTACTTCTGTGTCTAGCCCAGTGGTGGTCGGGCTCAGCCTCCTCACCTCGGCCGTGTCTCTGATCACCTTGTACTTCTGTATCTTGCTCAGTGGTGGTCGGGCTCAGCCTCCTCACCTTGGCCGTGTCTCTGAACATCTTGTACTTCTGTGTCTTGCTCAATGGTGGTTGGGCTCAGCCTCCTCACCTTGGCCGTGTCTCTGATCACCTTGTACTTCTGTATCTTGCTCAGTGGTGGTCGGGCTCAGCCTCCTCACCTCGGCCATGTCTCTGATCACCTTGTACTTCTGTGTCTTGCTCAGTGGTGGTCGGGCTCAGCCTCCTCACCTCGGCCGTGTCTCTGAACATCTTGTACTTCTGTGTCTTGCTCAATGGTGGTTGGGCTCAGCCTCCTCACCTTGGCCGTGTCTCTGATCACCTTGTACTTCTGTATCTTGCTCAGTGGTGGTCGGGCTCAGCCTCCTCACCTCGGCCGTGTCTCTGAGCACCTTGTACTTCTGTGTCTTGCTCAGTGGTGGTCGGGCTCAGCCTCCTCACCTCGGCCGTGTCTCTGAGCACTGAACACCTTGTACTTCAGGGTCTTTCTCAGTGGTGGTCGGGCTCAGCCTCCTCACCCCGGCCGTGTCTCTGAGCACTGAACACCTTGTACTTCTGTGTCTTGCTCAATGGTGGTCGGGCTCAGCCTCCTCACCTCGGCCGTGTCTCTGAACATCTTGTACTTCTGTGTCTAGCCCAGTGGTGGTCGGGCTCAGCCTCCTCACCTCAGCCGTGTCTCTGAGCACTGAACACCTTGTACTTCTGTATCTTGCTCAGTGGTGGTCGGCTCAGCCTCCTCACCTCGGCTGTGTCTCTGAACACCTTGTACTTCTGTATCTTGCTCAGTGGTGGTCGGGCTCAGCCTCCTCACCTCGGCCGTGTCTCTGAACATCTTGTACTTCTGTGTCTAGCCCAGTGGTGGTCGGGCTCAGCCTCCTCACCTCGGCCACGTCTCTGAGCACTGATTACCTTGTACTTCTGTGTCTTGCTCAGTGGTGGTCGGGCTCAGCCTCCTCACCTCGGCCGTGTCTCTGAGCACTGAGCACCTTGAAAAAAATGAAAAAATGCAAAACAGGAAAACCCAAGGTGGTAAAGGGGTTAACCTTTTTTCTCAAATGAGTTTCTAAACAGGCATAACATTATCCACAGCCCACTCCACTTTGTGTGCTGAGTAGTAGAGATGGTCGGCCCCTGGATGTTTGCGTACGGCGGGTTCGGACGAACAGTTAAAAGAAAGTTCTGGTACGAGAACAGTGCCTGGACCTGAACTGGGACCCTATTCTGAATGGGGAGCCCGAACATCCAGTGTTTGTCGCTCTGTCATGTGCATTACAGCATGGCAAACACTGCTTACGATCGGCGGTAAAATCATTACTGCCAGTTAGACAGTGTGAGCCTGCAGCTATGACCGAAGGCAAAAAGTTTACCTCCAGTCACTGGCGTCGGCTGATGGGACTACTATTCCCATCAGCCTGCTCCTGCTGCCACTAATAACAGTGAGAGCAGGCACAGCTGATTGTACTATTCATTACCTGGCTCCTGTGTGCTAAATAAATATTTTTTTTTTAAATGGCGTGGTTCCCTAGTGTTTTTTGATAACCAGCCAGGCAAAACTGACAGCTGGGAGCTGCAACCCTCAGCTGTCAGGGTTATCAAGGATGGTTATCAAAATAGAGGGGTCCCCGTGCCATTTTTAAAACCTATTTGAGTAAATAATTTAAAAAAACATTGTGGGGTCCCCTACATTTTGACAACCAGCCAAGTCAAAGCAGCTGGGGGTTGGTATTCTCAGGCTGATAATCTGCCATGGATATTGCCCCCCAGCCTAAAAATAGCAGCCCGCAGCCACCCAGAAAAGGTGCATCTATTAGATTCGCCAATTCTGGCCCTTTTCCGGCTTTCCCTCTTGCCCTATAGAAGTGGCAAGTGGGGTTCATATTTGTGGGGTTAATGTCACCTTTGTATTGTCAGGTGACATCAAGCCCATGGATTACTAATGGAGAGGTGTCTATAAGAACCTATCTATTACTAAGCCTATAATTGTATGGTAAATAAAGACACGGCCAGAATAAAGTCATTTATTTGAAAAAAACAACATACTTTTCCTGTTTTATTTAAAAATAACAAACAGCTGTACTCACCTAACGTCTAATTCCACTGAAACCGTCATCTCCTGGGAAAAAAACTAAATTAAAAAACAACCATATTCCTCACCAGTCCATCGTTCTGTGCCACGCTGTTATCCATGTCTGGGTATAAACAGTTTTCAACCTTGATGGTACCAAGATGCGAACATCCAGGCTGAGAACCACTGAGGAATGAGTTGCTGCATCAGTGACCAGTAGTGACATCATCGAGGTTACCACAGGTCACTACGTCTACGTTCCCAGCTGGGCCAATGAACTGCAGTGAGCTTATGTTCTGTGCTTGGCTTATCTTTCTTTCTGCCGAGACACAGGAGACACCTTTTCTTTGGGTGTTTGGGTTCTTCAAATCTATCTACAGTCTGTCTAGCTTAACACAGGTGTTTTCATTTGTCTGCCTATCACCTTTTGGGTGCAGCTTTATATTATGTGCCCCTGCGGGCATTTTCTGCTGGTAATAGATTCATTTGGATGTCCTGACATTCTATTGATTTTTGGAGCCAGTCTGAAATTCCAGCTCAGGATATTCGCTTGGCTTTTTCTTTGCTATACCTTGCACCTACAGTATTTTCTGGATATCAATAGGAAGCAGGCAATATGTTTGTTAACAGCACTTGCCTAATTGTTTGTTTGGTATTTCATTATTTATTTTACTCACTCTTGAATAGTGTTGAGCGATACCGTCCGATACTTGAAAGTATCGGTATCGGAAAGTATCGGCCGATACCGTCACAGTATCGGAATCCAATCCGATACCGATACCCGATACCAATACAAGTCAATGGGACTCATGTATCGGACGGTATCCCTGATGGTTCCCAGGGTCTGAAGGAGAGGAAACTCTCCTTCAGGCCCTGGGAACCATATAAATGTGTAAAAGAAAGAATTAAAATAAAAAATATCGCTATACTCACCTGTCCGACGCAGCCGGGACTTCAGCGAGGGAACCGGCAGCGTTGTTTGTTTAAAAATCGCGCTATTACTTGGTTACGTGAATTCCCGGCTTGTGATTGGTCAGGTCGGCCATGTTGCCGGGACGCGGACCAATCACAGCAAGCCGTGACGAAATTACGTCACGGCTTGCTGTGATTGGTCCGCGTCCCGGCAATATGGCCGCCCTGACCAATCACAAGCCGGGACGTCACGGGAGGCTGGACACGCGCTCATTTTAAAATGGGCGCGTGTCCAGCCTCCCGTGACGTCACGGCTTGTGATTGGTTGCGCCGCGATCAACCAATCACAAGCCGGGAGGCTGGACGCGCTCATTTTGAAATGGGCGCGTGTCCAGCCTCCCGTGACGTCACGGCTTGTGATTGGTTGCGCCGCGATCAACCAATCACAAGCCGGGAGGCTGGACGCGCTCATTTTGAAATGGGCGCGTGTCCAGCCTCCCGGCTTGTGATTGGTTGACCGCGACGCAACCAATCACAAGCCGTGACGTCACGGGAGGCTGGACACGCGCCCTTTTTAAAATGAGCGCGTTTCCAGCCTCCCGTGACGTCACGGCTTGTGATTGGTTAATGGCGGCCATGTTGCCGGGACGCGGACCAATCACAGCAAGCCGTGACGTATTTTCGTCACGGCTTGCTGTGATTGGTCCGCGGCCCGGCAACATGGCCGCCCTGACCAATCACAAGCCGGGACTTCGCGTAACCATGTAAAAGCGGGAATTTTAAACAAACAACGCTGCCGGTTCCTGCGCTGAGGTCCCGGCTGCGTCGGACAGGTGAGTATAGCGATATTTTTTATTTTAATTCTCTATTTTACACATTTTAACATTAATGTTGTTCCGATACCCGATACCCGATACCACAAGAGTATCGGAATCCCGGTATCGGAATTCCGATACAGCAAGTATCGGCCGATACCCGATACTTGCAGCATCGGAATGCTCAACACTACTCTTGAATCTTTCCTCTGTTCAGCACACTTCTCCTCTTGTAGGTAATTCACACTCTGCTTTGCCCTTTGGTTCTTTAGAAGGAATGTGAAGCAACTTGGAGGCCTTTTAGACAGTTTAGGCCTGAGTGGCCATCTCCTTGTTTGTGGTTAGATCTTTCTCTGAATGAGGATATCTAGCCTCTACAGGAGTGGGCAGGGTAAGGCTACTTTCACACTAACGTCGTGCACTGCACGTCGCTATGCGATGTTGAGGTGCACCGACGCTAGCTGTGGAAGCGCCGCACAACGGGGGCAGCGAATGCTGTTTTTCAACGCATCCGCTGCCCCATTGTGAGGTGCGGGGAGGCGGAGTTCCGGCGCGGTCAGAAATGCTGCAGACGACGCACCAAAAAACATTACATGTAACGTTTTTTGGTGGCGACGGTCCGACGCACCACGACGCAACGACGTGTTGCGACGTGTGGCAATGCGTCGCACTGCGTCGTTAATAAAAGTCTATGGAGAAAAAACGCATCCTGCAAGCACTTTTTCAGGATGCGTTTTTTCTCCAAAACGACGCAAAGCGACGTGCAGTGCACGACGCTAGTGTGAAAGAGGCCTAAGTTGCAGTTTTTAGTGTTTAACCTATTTTCCCGAATGAGTAAGCATAACACACAGCTGATGTGAGAAGGCTGAGCCCGACCACCACTGAGAAAGACACAGAAGTAAAAGGTGTTCAGTGTCAGAGACAAGCCCAAGGTGAGGAGGCTGAATACAACCACCACTGAGCAAGACACAGAAGTAAAAGCAGGGCCGGTTCCAGATTTTTATTTGCACCCGGTGAAAGAGTCTTAGGCTACTTTCACACTGGCGTTTTTTTCAATGTGTCGCAATGCGTCGTTTAGGGGAAAAAACGCATCTGCAAAGTTGTCTGCAGGATGTGTTTTTGCCCCATAGAGTAACATTAGCGACGCATTGCGACGCATTGCCACACGTTGCAACTGTCGTAAGATGGTTGCGCCGTGTTGTGGCGGTCTGCCGGGAGCAAAAAACGTTACATGTAACTTTTTTGCTGCCGACGGTCCGCATTTTCCGACCACGCGTGCGCGGCCGGAACTCCGCCCCCACCTCCCCGCACCTCACAATGGGGCAGCAAGTGCGCAGGAAAAATGCATCCGCTGCCCCCGTTGTGCGGCGCATTCACTGCTAGCGTCGGTAACCTCGGCCCGACACACTGTGACGGGCCGAGCCCGACGCTAGTGTGAAAGAAGCCTTAGTGGGCCCCATAAACACATACCATAATTCATGATGCACAGATATGGCAGAGAAATATAGATATAGTACAATGCCAAAGATTTCACTTCTTACATTACATGAGTAATATCTATGGTAAACTCTACAATAGCTCAGAAACCGGACAGTAAAGTCCTCCTTACAGTATAATGGGCCCAACATAGTTCTCCATACAGAATAATGAGCTCCATATAATGCTCCATCTATATATATAATTGTCTAAGGGTTTTTCCGTCTGTCTGTCTGTCTGTCTGTCTGTCTGTCTGTCTGTCTGTCTGTCTGTCCTGGAAATCATACCTTATATGGAGTGGTCGGCGGTTTGTAGACCATACCTTATATGGAGTGGTCGGCGGTTTGTAGACCATACCTTATATGGAGTGGTCGGCGGTTTGTAGACCATACCTTATATGGAGTGGTCGGCGGTTTGTAGACCATACCTTATATGGAGTGGTCGGCGGTTTGTAGACCATACCTTATATGGAGTGGTCGGCGGTTTGTAGACCATACCTTATATGGAGTGGTCGACGGTTTGTAGGCCATCTATCCCACGTCTCTGATTGGTCGAGGCCGCCAGGCCTCGACCAATCAGCGACGGGCACAGCATGGCGACGATGATGTCATAATGGAAATCCCGCGTCTCTGATTGGTCGAGGCCGCCAGGATTGGTCGAGGCCGCGAATTCTGGAATCATCATTGTCCATATACTACGGGGACATGCATATTCTAGAATACCCGATGCGTTAGAATCGGGCCACAATCTAGTATAGAATAATAAGCCCCATATATTGCTCCATACAGTATAAGGAGCCTCATATATTGATCAATTAAGAATAATGTTTGTGTGTGACATGTGTGATGTGTGTGTTATGCTTGTGTGACGTGTGTGCCTTAAAGGGAACCTGTCACCTGAATTTGGCGGGAATAATTTTCAGCCATAGGGGCGGGGTTTTCAGGTGTTTGATTCACCCTTTCCTTACCCGCTGGCTGCATGCTGGCTGCAATATTGGATTGAAGTTCATGCTGTGTCCTCCGTAGTACACACCTGCACAAGGCAATATTGCCCTGTGCTGGCGTGTAATCCATAGTACAGAGAATGAACTTCAATCCAATATTGCAGCCAGCGGGTAAGGAAAGGGTGAATCAAACACCCGAAAACCCCGCCCATATGACCCAAAACTGGTCCCGCCAAATTTAGGTGACTGGTTCCCTTTAAGCTTGATCCCAAGACATGGTGACTTGATGGATGAATGATCTGTAGGAAAATCGATCTTGTGCAGCCTAGATCGGTCACCAGTGTCTAGATAGCTCCACCAGGGTATACATGGATCACCAGGGTCTTCTCCTCAGTTATCTTGATTGTATCAAGCCATTAGGTTGCTGGTCTTCGTCTTCACCTTGTTTGCTCTATTCTGCCAACCATGATGTCTTTCTCCAGTGATTGCTCTCAAAGTGATTATTGTCCAAAGTAGGCAAGTTGTAGCTTGGTGATCCTTGCTTCAAGGGACATGTCTGGCTTGATTAACGCCTATTCCAACCAGATAAATCACTTTGGGGTCTATGTGTGAGCTGGAAGTCTCTTTAGCAATGTAAGTGTAAGGAGCCTCGTTCTCACAGTTCTTAGGCTTATATTGTAAAATCCACTTGTGTGCAGTGTTTTTACAAGTTGGAAGACCCGTCACACAACCCAGAAGAGGAAACTGGACAAAGACAGCGATGGGTGAATATATCAACTCAATTATACTACATAACATACACATTTACACAGGCTTAGAGAATAAAAAATCATAGGTGTGCGTCTTCAAGGGAGTATTGAAGGAGATGGTATCACAGAAATATCCAATAAGAGTGCCCCCCAAAAATATCAAGTCACCGACTAAAGCACTAAATTACCAATTAAATCAAATACACAATAGAACGTAACATTTACTAATAATATAGATAAAAAAACAACATTCACGACCTAAAAACGTCTTCTGTTTGGCTGAAGAAAAGATACAGGGTGCACTCAGTCCCTAATACGCAAGCTATCTGTGCCCTACCTTGCCGCGGAGGTTGGCACCCTATATAACCTGCGCAATGGCGCCCCCGCTCAACGTAGGCTAGTAGTGACTCACCCTGGTAAATTCTCAAGTGTGGAAATAGAAAGACAAACAGCAGACCATACAAATCAGACAAACATATAATCGTTGTGAAGGAAGCCCAGTTCCTCCCACGTCACCAATCCGTGACGTCACTACACAGGCACAGCTCTCCGGCGCCCCCTTTGTCTCTCAGGTCAGTAAGGGAACTGCACCTAGAGCAAATGGCCGCCGGGGAGACTGCCCTGTTACCCACGCTCTGAGTTACAGTCAGAGTACAATATAACAACAATGATACAAGGCTTAAGGTATAAAGCTGGAGGTCAATTTACCAGGTTGAAGGTCGCTTGTGGAAGCCGGGGGGCTCAGCGTTCCGCAGGTCCAAGACTTTAGTTGCCAGGTGTCACGGCCACTCCTTCCGCTCATTCTTACCCACTGCGGCGCGCTCCTCCTGCAGCCGCGCGTCCTCTCCTTCATTCTCTGCTCTCTGGTTCTCGTCAGGTGCGCATGCGCACCGCCCACTCCACCACTTCCTCTTTCTGATTTGCAGGCGCTCTGTATCTCCTCTCTGTGATCCTGGAGGACCGTGACCCGGAAGTCCTCCAGCACTCCATGTATATAAGGCGATTCCTTCCTCTGCTCCTTGCCTGTCTGTCATTTGTGCTTCTGTGACTCAGGTCCACCATTGTCTTTGCACTGCCTGTTCTGAGTCTCCTCTCTGTCCAGCCAGTTCAGCCTCTCTGTCTCTCCCAGGCTTCCTTGTCTCCTCGTCCAGTCCAGGCCTCCCAGTGTCCTCCTCGTACTCTGTAGTCTGGTGTCTCTGTCTTGTCCTGCTTCCTTTGTGTCTTCCCCTTCGCAGTGCTCCTTTGGTCTCGCCGGTTCCCAGCTCTTACCTAACCGTACTTCATCTTGCCTCACTCTGTCCATCCTGTGCCTAATTTCTCTATCTTGTACTCCCTACTACCTGTCTCCGGGTTCCAGCTTCTGCGGCAATAGTCTCCCTTGGGTCTGCCCCTAACGCTCCCTGTATAGGGGGTGGCCTACCTGGTCAGCTCACCCTTGGGAGGTTCGTTGTTTTGGAAGTGCAGCGCCCCAGAGTCCTGGTCGTTGCAGTACTGATGCTCCGCCGCTAAGGGGGGCTATGGTACGTCTGATGGCACTGAAGGAGTTCACCTGACCAGGTATCACAGACACCAATGCATTTCACAGTCTGGCCTTCAGGGGGAGCTAAGGGTGCTATGTATTAGGCCACTCCTCACAATCTGGTAAAACTGGGAGTTGGATAGGAAGTTAGATCAGAAGCTGACTGGGGATCGAACAGGCAACATCCTGTGGCAGGGGGTGTTGCAGGGAGAGACTCAGGGGGGTCCCTGTCAGGGGTGGGATCCTGACAGAGGCCTAGCGAACAGAGAGAACGTTACGGGACCGCGCCTGCACTTCATCACGGCGGTACCCCAAGAGAGGACAAGAAGCGAGGTTCATTGTGCTGAGTGAGAAACGAGATCAACGCAATAAGGAGAATACCAGTGGGAGTCGTGCTGTAAGACGAGGCAACATCCTACTGAGGCGCGTAGCCGGTGGCCGGAACGCCGAGGAAGTATTAGGCTCCAGGCAATACTTCAAACCACGGCAGGACAGTCAGTTATAGGCGGGCTGTCTCACCCAAATCACCTAAGAAGACATAGGGGGCAACATTTGGAGAGGGGTGACTCTAGGGTCCCGGAAGAGCTCTGAGCCTACCCGTCATACGGGTGCGTCCTAGCCATAGCATCTGGGGGACGAAGAAGAACATCATAATCGAGTTGTGAGGGAACTTAAGAAACAGACACAACAGTTGTGGGGACTATTCCGTAAGCACAGCAGGGGAGGACCACAACACACAAGCGCTAGAAGGTAGGCACCGATTTCCACCTGCAAAGGGAACTCTGGAGGTGCCATCGGACCGGCCGGACTTGCGCAGCCCGGTTAACCGGATTCCGGACTGAGGATCCTGAAACCTTCAGTAAAGAGGTAAAGAGACTGCACACCTGGTGTCCTCGTTATTTACTGCGACCTGCACCGCACCACTACAGCATCACCACCCACACCTTTCATTGGGCGCCCCTCAGCAGGGTCACGGACCGGGTCTAGCCACCGTGACAATCCCAGAACAGAGACTCAGAGGCCCGGTACCGGGTACCCCTCGGCCTTGCGGCAGTGGGGGCGCTACAGATCTGCGGGTCCACCCCAGGTATTCCAATAGGACTGCACTCGGATGACATCTGAGTGCAGTCTGATTCTCACACCGGGCAGCCCCCAGAAAGCACGTGCTTGCTCCCCTCTGGCTGGCATATGCCCTGTTCCTTAGTTAGTCATCTTCTTCTGAGTGAGTGTGACTCTCCAAGTCCTCAGACCTTAAACCTTGCTGTGCCCCTCCGCCTGTAGCTGGGTGGGCTTAGCAATCTCCACCCCTCTGCCTCCCTGCAAGATTGATTCCAATATCTAATAAATGGGATAACTGCTCTCAGGATGATCGGATCAGTACACGGGCAGTACCAGCGCCTGTGGTTTGTTCTGCCGGTCATACAGGGATCAAACCTGGACCCATTCGGTCCCTGTGGCAGGCTGATCTCTATATCTCGGGTTTCAGACCTCCCACGGACCCGGGAGTCGCACTGTCAGATGCGCAATTTCTTTAGGACGAGGGGAATATTTTTTATGAGCCGGTACCTCGGACGATGCGTCCATAATTCACGATTCCATGTTGGAGACGGTTCGACTGGACGACCATACTAAATGTGTATCCAGTGGCCACTTGACATGCGTGCTTTAATTAAGCCCCTCAGGCACCTCTATGTCCCCTGCTGGTGTGGCTTCCTAACTGAGCTTTGAAGTACCTTCTGCATTCTACACTGAGCTCAGCCCATTACCATACTAAAAGGAACTTTATTCATTAGAAAAGGTGGGGGCCAAGAGCACTCCTCTCTGCAGACCTGCGACCAGGAGACAAAATGGAGTCACGCCAACCTCTGTTAGTATGTCTGTCCAAGATGGCGGCTGTCCCCTCATCACAATTGTCAAATTCACTAATGTGCTATATAAATAAAGCGCACAGTATAGAGTGCAAATTAGTGTGCTCTTACTATAAACAATAGCGCACACTCAATAAATCATTGCACATAATCCCAGCTAGGTGTAAGAGTATAGGCTATTTGGGATTATGTGCAATGATTTATTGAGTGTGCGCTATTGTTTATAGTAAGAGCACACTAATTTGCACTCTATACTGTGCGCTTTATTTATATAGCACATTAGTGAATTTGACGATTATATGTTTGTCTGATTTGTATGGTCTGCTGTTTGTCTTTCTATTTCCACACTTGAGAATTTACCAGGGTGAGTCAGGGCTAGCCTACGTTGAGCGGGGGCGCCATTGCACAGGGTATATAGGGTGCCAACCTCCGCGGCAAGGTAGGGCACAGATAGCTTGCGTATTAGGGACTGAGTGCACCCTGTATCTTTTCTTCAGCAAAACAGAAGACGTTTTTAGGTTGTGTATGTTGTTTTTTATCTATATTATTAGTAAATGTTACATTTTATTGTGTATTTGATTTAATTGGTAATTTAGTGCTTTAGTCGGTGAATTAGTATTGAAGGAGATGCCTAAGTAAGGCCTCATTCAGGCGTTCATTTTTCATGTATATGTTCCATTTCTGATTTTGATGGATGGATTAGATATCCATTATAGTTTATGAGGCTGTTCCCATGTGCATGTATTCTTTTGCAGACTATGTATCTACATTCATTACGTATCATTATAGGTCCTTCGTGTCATCACCACTTTTGTCCTATTTTGACCTGGACTTTACAAGATCTCTGCAGCGTCCTACAGATCTGTCACCATTAATGATAGGTCCTGTAAGTCGTCCGTGTTCCTCAGTGCAGCCTACATGGTATTATGTTTCCAGCACATCCCACAGATCTTGAGTTGGAAACACATCATCCTTCTACTAGCTGATTGGTAAATGATGAGTATCAGTCATATGTGTCAGTTGTATCTGTGACACGTCAGGATTTTATGCAGAAATTTCCTGAACAAAACCGGAGATTTTCAGCATAAAATCCGCACGCGTTTTTCTTGCGTTTTACTTGCGGATTTCTCGCGTTTTTTTACGGAGCTTCCCAATGCATAGAAATAGTGGGAAATCCGCTAAAAATTCGCAAAATTAATGAACATGCTGCGGATTTTTCCACAATGCGTTTTTATCGCAGAAAAATCTGCAACGTGCACAAAAATTGTGAAATGCATTAGAAATGATGGGATGCACAATGTATGCTTTTTTTAATGCATTTTTGCGGCGGAATACCGCCGAAAAAATGCGCAAAAAGCGCAAAAAATCCGCGAATAATCCGGAATGTGTGCACATAGCCTAAATGTCGATTGATTACTATAAAAAACAGATTCAAAGCCAATGTGGAAAGTGATCTAAGTGTACAGATGAGCGAATTGGATCCGTACAAGTTGAATTTCACAATGTTGACCTCTCTTGAATCTGATTATTTGCTATGTGCGAATTTGGCTAAATAACTTGTCCGGCTCTTTGCTGAATTGTAGAAGGTCAGAAAGGGGGTTAGGAAGAATAAAGAAGAGATACTCACCGGTCACGCTGCTGGCACAGTCCCCTGCTCCCTCAGGCATCTTTTCTCTGCCAATGTCCTCTTTGCAAATCTTCTGCTGACAGATAGACCTCTCATCTCATGACATATATCATGACTTCCTGATGCCAGGATCCGCACTGCCCAACGTACCGACTAGCGCCATAAGCCCAAGCGCACAGTGAAGATGCTCTAAAGGACTCATTCGGATTACGCTCTGCAGTCTGGAAAGTCCTCAGAGTATGTAAGCCACATTGTATTCAGATTCCTTGCCAAATCCGAGGGAGCTGCTGAGTTCAAATATCATAATATTTTAATAATAATAATATTACAATTGCCTTTTTTGTCCAAAAACACAATAACAAAGAAAGGTGCTGGAATATAAAGAGGGGCTCTATTCATAACATTACAAGGGGATCATACATACAGTGACTCTAAAAGGGCAGAGGGAGGTCACCTCGTTCATCGAGCTTGTGCAATAAAGGTACAGGATTCACTTAGGCGCTTTAATTTCACTATTGTTTCCCTGTTTGGCCGGGTTTCTATTCCCCATAGCTGTGACTAACAGGGATTAGGCTTATATTACCTCAGCAGTCTATTCATAAATGCTTCCATTAGGTATGCTTATATTGCAGCCACTCCTTCATTGATTGCTTTTGTTTGACCGGTGTCTTGCATAGTGTTTGCTCATTATTGCACCTTGCGCAGTGACCTTTTTTCCGCTTTATATGTTCATTCCTTGGCATTTATTCGGGGTCCTTTTGGTCTTGAACCCCCTTCTTTTTAATTAAGGCATATTTTTATGGACTTAGTATAAATTTACAACAGCACTGGAGGCCACAGGCAGACAGGACACATGGAAGCAGGTATGGAGCAGGTACTAGAAGTACTGGAGGCCACAAGCAGACAGGACACATGGAAGCAGATATGGAGCAGGTACTAGAAGCACTGGGGGCCACAGGCAGACAGGACACATGGAAGCAGGTATGAAGCAGGTACTAGAAGCACTGGAGGCCACAGGCAGAAAGGACACATGGAAGCAGGTATGAAGCAGGTACTAGAAGTACTGGAGGCCACAAGCAGACAGGACACATGGAAGCAGGTATGAAGCAGGTACTAGAAGCACTGGGGGCCACAGGCAGACAGGACACATGGAAGCAGATATGGAGCAGGTACTAGAAGCACTGGGGGCCACAGGCAGACAGGACACATGGAAGCAGGTATGAAGCAGGTACTAGAAGCACTGGAGGCCACAGGCAGACAGGACACATGGAAGCAGATATGGAGCAGGTACTAGAAGTACTGGAGGCCACTGGCAGACAGGACACATCTAAGCAGGTATGGAGCAGGTACTAGAAGCACTGGGGGCCACAGGCAGACAGGACACATGGAAGCATGTATGAAGCAGGTACTAGAAGCACTGGAGGCCACAGGCAGACAGGACACATGGAAGCAGGTATGGAGCAGGTACTAGAAGTACTGGAGGCCACAAGCAGACAGGACACATGGAAGCAGATATGGAGCAGGTACTAGAAGCACTGGGGGCCACAGGCAGACAGGACACATGGAAGCAGGTATGAAGCAGGTACTAGAAGCACTGGAGGCCACAGGCAGAAAGGACACATGGAAGCAGGTATGAAGCAGGTACTAGAAGCACTGGAGGCCACAGGCAGACAGGACACATGGAAGCAGGTATGGAGCAGGTGCTAGAAGTACTGGAGGCCACAAGCAGACAGGACACATGGAAGCAGATATGGAGCAGGTACTAGAAGCACTGGGGGCCACAGGCAGACAGGACACATGGAAGCAGGTATGAAGCAGGTACTAGAAGCACTGGAGGCCACAGGCAGACAGGACACATGGAAGCAGATATGGAGCAGGTACTAGAAGCACTGGGGGCCACAAGCAGACAGGACACATGGAAGCAGGTATGAAGCAGGTACTAGAAGCACTGGAGGCCACAGGCAGACAGGACACATGGAAGCAGGTATGGAGCAGGTACTAGAAGCACTGGAGGCCACAGGCAGACAGGACACATGGAAGCAGGTATGGAGCAGGTACTAGAAGCACTGGAGGCTGCAGACAGACAGGACACATGGAAGCAGGTATGGAGCAGGTACTAGAAGTACTGGAGGCCACAGGCAGACAGGACACATAGAAGCAGGTATGGAGCAGGTGCTAGAAGCACTGAAGGCCACAGGCAGACAAGACACAGAAGCAGGTATGGAGCAGGTACTAGAAGCACTGGAGCGGTCTGGCTCACAACAAAAAATTGGGAATTTTTCACTTTTATACTTGGAGCCGCTCTCCAGCTGATAACAAACCACAGAAAAGGGGTCATCTTCATGGGACTTATGGGTGCGTGTCCCCCTCTAACACACACTTTATTACACTCCTGATGAGTTATCGCTTCACATCTGTTAATAATCTTTGCAATCCTATCCTTATCCTAAGTCATATTGCAAGACTCGTTAAAGGGTTGATTGTGACTTGTAGGATCGCTACTTCCAACAGGTGGCGCTATAGAGTTTAAGTCCTCTTTTCCTCAGAAGAGGCAATTTGCATAATCTCTGCAAAGCATCATGATGTTCACGGGGAAGAATCCAGAGAACTACAAGGTTACAAGTGACCCTATCTGAATGTATATAACTCTACACCCCTCCAGTTAGTTGCACACACCAGGCTATATGGTGACATTACACAAGTATCTGTACACACTGCAGGTATATAGAGGATGACAGGGCCGCAGCCTCCTCCCGGCCGCACATTGTGACTGTGATTGTTGTGCAGCTTTGATAATTAAAAGCAAAACTGAAAGTAAAGACAGATGAGAAAAACAAACTGCAAAAAGCAGAGGACGATGGAAAGAAGAGAGATAAAAAGAGGTAAGAAACCCCCAAACTATATACAAAACTATCCTATAGATATATAGAGAGGGATCCTATTACAATAGAGAGGGATCTGATAACTATATAGAGAGAGATCCTATAACTATATAGAGAGGGATCTGATAACTATATAGAGAGAGATCCTATAACTATATAGAGAGGGATCCTATAACTATATATAGAGAGATCCTATAACTACATATAGAGGGATCCTATATATAGAGAGAGAGGGATCCTATTACTAAATAGAGAGAGATTCTGTATCTATATAGAGGGATCCTATAACTATATAGAGGGATCCTATAAATATATAGAGAGAGATCCTATAACTATATAGAGGGATCCTATAAATATATAGAGGGATCCTATAACTATATAGAGGGATCCTATAAATATATATGGTGAGATCCTATAACTATATATAGAGGGATCCTATAACTATCTATAGAGAGATCCTATAACTATACAGAGAGGGATCCTATAACTACAGAGAGGGATCCTACAACTATGTAGAGAGATCCTGTATCTATAGAGAGTTGAGATTGCAGATTGCTCCTTTGATATTTGATACTTTGGACTTTTCTGGCTTCGGATTTATGAACTTCAGAGCAGAAATCTCGTTGCACAGATAATTCTCAGCAGCTCAACTCCATCTCTTATGTCTTAGGTTGGAGTGAAGGATCTGAGATGATAAATTTGGAGAATGAAGAAAAATCATCAGCAAAACAACCAAAACTCTCAGGTAAGACATGGGCGACATACGTGAGACACAGAAGAGCCCTAAGGGGGAAGGTTCTCCTGGTGGAGAGCGGGAAGCTGCCATCTTGCCATAGGACTTAGGATGAAAGCCAAGCTAGAAGCTCCATTTGCCCCTCATCAGTGCACAGCACTGTCCAAAAGCAGAAATGTTCCTCCTTAGATCCCTATCAGACGCCTCTCATAACAAGAAATCAGACCTCCCGCTTTGCACTGAGGAGGGACGAACACCCGAAACACATGTTCAGAAATGGCGTGTTTGGTTTGGGTTCTTACTCAAAGCTGCATGTGAAGACTCGTTAATTGGTCAATACTGACTCTTAGGAGAACTACATCCAATAGTTGATGCTAGATCTCTAGAATTAGTAATCTCACGCAGAATGGAGGAATTACCGACACGCAGGGAATTGGTGCTGGTGTTTAGGAGGAGCATAGAGATCGTGCCCCCTCCTTGTCTTCTGAGCCCCCTGATGTTACTCGCTCTGTGTCACCCACATGTTCACATTGCATCCACATTTCTTACTGATTCTCAGCATGATGGAAAATGTAATTCTTCAGAAGAGACGTCCTTCTATTGGTCCTTGGTCCAGGTGTAATGGTCACCGGTAGGGTTGAGCGACCTTTACTTTTATAGGATCGGGTCGGGTTTTCAAAAGTCGGGTCGAGTGAAATCGGCCGATTCTATAAAAAAAGTCGGGGTCGGGGTTGGCCGAAACTCGAAACCCAATGCAGTGCATTGGGTTTCCAATGGTTCCCAGGGTCTGAAGGAGCGGAAACTCTCCTTCAGGCCCTGGGATCCATATTTAAGTGTAAAATAAAGAATTAAAATAAAAAATATCGCTATACTTACCCTCTGACGGGCCCTGGTACTAACCGGGAACCTTCCTTCATTAGAATCAGCCTTCCAGGACCTTGCGGTGACGTCACGGTGACGTCGCGGCTTGTGATTGGTCGCGCGGCCGCCCATGTGACCGCTCGCGCGACCAATCACAAGCCGCGACGTCACCGTGACGTCACCGAAGGTCCTGGAAGGCTGATTCTAATGAAGGAAGGTTCCCAGTTAGTACCAGGGCCCGTCAGAGGGTAAGTATAGCGATATTTTTTATTTTAATTCTTTATTTTACACTTAAATCTGAATTCCGATACCAATTCCCGATATCTTAAACATATCGGGAATCGGTATCGGAATTCCGATTCCAGATTCAGAAGATCGCCGACTTCATGGCCGACCCCACACAGGGGTCGGGTCGGGTTTCATGAAACCCGACTTTGCCAAAAGTCGGCGACTTCTGAAAATTGCCGACCCGTTTCGCTCAACCCTAGTCACCGGCTCAATGTAGGTGCCTTTCATGTAGGACAGGAAGAGTATGGCACTCTTACATTATCAGTAGAGATTAAGGCATCTTTTAAAATGTGAGTTTGTCATCTTTAACAAATTGTTCCCCCAAACTTGATTTACTGTGAATCGAGGAAGCCGCGATTGCCCTGGAAAGACAAGTGTAACACTCTGAGGTCTCCTAGGACTGTATACAACCCCTTTAAAGCTTGCAAACATATATATGACTGTGGGTAAACGGACAGCAGCTGTTTATCTCTGCTGTGCTATCACATGCCATCTGTACAGTTTCTTCAGTGTTTTATGACTTTCTACCTTACTGCCGAGGTTTGAGCTGTAATGTCCATTCACTATCCAGAGTCACCATTAAAATGGCAGCTGCATTCCCAGCATTGGCTTTTCTACAGGCTCTGACAGTCCTTCCTGACTTGCTGCACTATACCATGTGATAGCTGCAAGGCATTATGAGGAAGCTCATGTGGCCTCACCTGGGGTAATTTAAGCCTTTTCTATGCATTGTGTAAGATAGCACGGGGCATTTGTAGCGATTCACACTAATTGGATCACAAATTGTTTGACTTTTCCAGGTCTGGAGAATATTCAAAATTTAGACAGGAATAACATTTTCATTGAATCGATTAAATCTCCTCTAATTATCAGTAATTTGGGGTATAGTGACTCTTCTGTGGGAATGGAGCAGATGCCTTGTCTTTGATGACCCAAACCCATCAATGGCACACCGGGGACGCACCCCCAGATCTATCATGTAACGGGAGAAGCAAACTTGTACCATGTCCCCGATCTCCCAGTTGTCTAGGCATCAAAATTTGGTTCTTACCGAGTTGCTAAATCCTTACATTTGCCCAATTTTCCTCAGCTCCAATAAAGTCCTAATCTCCTCTCACCCAACCCAACGGGCACCATTGTCACCGGATAATCAGTGTCATTCACTTCACCAGTCAGCAGTTTCATTGTGATGGTTTATATACACATTACTTTGTGACAGTTGTTTTGTGGAACCCTAAACCCCCAAAATATGTGAGGCCTGGATTATACTCAGGTTTGGCCGGTGACATCAAGCTTCCTGCTTTTCTTCTTTTGTTTGTAGAACGTGTGATGGTGAAAATAGATGAAGATGATGATTTTGAAGATTTGACTTCAGAATGTTCTAAACGACCAGGTAGGAGATTTTTCACTTGGGATCCTGAGAGCGATGGTAACAGATCACACAGAGCTGCGGTAAGAAGCTTCCACCTGGGGGAAGGGAAACTGTTGTGAATTCTGCTCTTGGGCTCCCTCCGGTGGTTATAAGTGGTAGCGCTGCTGTCTTTGGATCGCAGCATTCATCAGGTGTGTCCACTTATTACCAATTCTGACTGGGCTATTTAGTCTGGTTGGATCCTTTAGTCAGTGCCAGTTGTCCATTGTTTTTGGAGTATTCACATCTCTGCCTGGTTTCTCCTACTATGCTGTCCATATCAACAAAGATAAGTTCTGGCTTTGTTTTTGCAGTCCACATGCTGTGGGCCTTATAGTTCAGTGCATTTCTATGTTTTTTCTTGTCCAGCTTTGTCTGTGTAAGGATTTATTCAGCCAAGCTGGAATCTCTGGAGATGCAGATATACCCTCCATACCTTTAGTTAGATGTGGAGATTTTGTATTTTCTGTGGTGGATATTTTCTAGTGTTTTAATACTGACCGCACAGTACTCTGTCCTGTCCTTTCTATTTAGCTAGAGTGGCCTCCTTTGCTAAATCCTGTTTTCAGTCTGCGTATGTTATTTCACTCCCCTCTCACAGTCAATATTCGTGGGGGGCTGTCTATCCTTTGGGGATTTTCTCTGAGGCAAGATAGTTTTCCCATTTCTATCTTTAGGGGTATTTAGTCCTCCGGCTGTGTCGAGGTGTCTAGGCCGTGTTAGGTACATCCCACGGCTACTTCTAGTTGCGGTGTTAAGTTCAGGATCTGCGGTCAGTACAGGTACCACCTTCTCCAGAGTACGTCTCATGTTGCTCCTAGGCCAACAGATCATAACAGGAAACCTCTTTTCAGACAAGACATATGGGGCATATTCCTGGGACTACTCAGACTTTGCTGTTACAGACAGTCGTTTCCTGATAGGTCATCTGCTCATTGTTTGGGGTCTGTGCCCTGTGACCCCCACTGATTGACTAAACAAAGGAGCTGTGACACTCCATACACATCTCTTCTTCTGACTGTTGTATCAGTGAAAAGTGTGGACCCTTGAGACATCATTTCATGGAATTGGGTTCTGGGCATTTCAGTTCTATGTTATTAAGAGTGGCCTCCACCATGAAGGGCATTTCTAGCAGGTGATGGCCTCTCAGCTCTGTTTGGGGTGTTGCACGGTTTTGTTAGAGGTGGGAAGGCGGTCAGTATGTGCTAGACATGCTCCTGCTTGCTGGGTCCTCATGTGAAGAGTTGAATATGAAGAAGTGAAGTCTTCTGCCACCATCATTTGTTATTTTTTTTCTCACTGCTCTTGCAGACAGCAAAATCTTTGGTCTGAGTATGATAGGACTAAACCTCAGATCGCACTTGGACCAATGTTAGTCTATGTGGCCATTGAAATATCCAAATATTTCCTTAGACAAAGTCTGCCCGAAGGAAAAGTCGCTCAGTTTATGTTCGTACATCGGATTGCACTCAGTCGTGCGATTCAACGAGTTCATGGAAAAAAACATCCATTCTTCACTCACTGATAGAATTGAGAAGATGGAGAAATTTTTTTTACATCTTCTCATCTGAAAAAATTGGATCCCAGTGTGCTCAAATCTGATAAGGATCTGATCAAAGTGGGATTATGAAACCAAAATGAAAAAGAATCCGAAATCATTTTTACAAAGTAGGCAGCGTATATGTTAATACAGTAAAAAAATACCTTTATTAGCAACTCAGGTAGGTATGTGGCGGCACAGAAGACGCTCACACAAATACAGTAATGCATTCTAAAAAGTGTCATCTATGGCAGCATGTACATATAGCATATAGTACACAGTGTATACAAACATGATGTCAACATACACATCCTTCATTAAAGTACTATAGTGCAAGAAATGCAAAACCCCTACTGAAAGGGCTGTAGTGCAAGACCAATATGTGTGTCCACACCTGCAATGTATGTAGATTGGGTGCCCACAAAATATACAATGAAGGGTACTTAAGTATAGAAAAACTGTATGTCCCAATGTGTTAGGTAGAGATAACTGTCATAAATATGTATAAATCTATGTATTCCACATGGTAAAAGGAAGCAGGCGTTTTTGAATATTACATACCAATAGTGGTGTACTGCTGCTGGTGTGTTGCCAACCCTGACGCACGTTTCGGAGCAAGCCTTCATCAAGGCACTGTTCAGACATCATCATCATTGCCCCCATTGGGGCTGTCAACATTCTTCATCAGTACTGTAGAGACACAGGGTATGTAGGTCATCTCTTATCCGCTGGCCCAGCTGTCTTTAGAAAGACTGCATAGAGCAGGCAGGGCTCATACCACTGAACGCCCGCTCTCTTCCCGTGGGCAGAACACTACTCAGATAACAATGGGTGAGGGTAAAACAGTGCGGCAATAATTTATTGAACCACCAACACGCAATAGCGTATAAAACAGTCTCAGCAAATACCCAAGATGGTGCAAATTACAGAGTTTCACCCTTCTGCTGACTCGCCGGGATTAGAGCTGCTTCCAGTGTTGCATACCCCCACCAGTGCCTCCCCCCAGAAAGGAGGTAATGACAAGCATATGAAGCTAACTGAGAGCAGTGAGGTATGTGGACAGGTGACTTGATTGTCCCAACCTGGATTCTTCAAGACATCTCTGGGGTTTAAGTGATGATCCATGAAGAAGTCCTGTGTTCTTCCAGCCGGGGCCGTGGTCCCAAGCTGACATCCTGGTGAGTCTTTTAGAACAGAGGAAAAGGTATCCTTGTATAGTTCACAACTGTCCTTTAACCAGCATCCAGAGGTCAAGAGAAAGATGTGATTAGGTTAACTTGCATTGTTTGATTATGTAATCCATTTCCATAGTTTTGCACTTCTGTCTTGCAAGTCAGCAAACTAGCTGGCCTTGACAATGTGTAATCAACATACCTATCATTGTTCAATGACCTTTTATTATTGTCTTGCAACAGTAGTAGAAAATAAGTTGTAGAAGCTGATATAAGATGCAAAACTTTAGCAATTCATCCATTTAGTAATATCAATTTAACCTACAAGAAGAGACAATACTCCAGACAACAGTTTATGATTCTGGGCCTACAGAATTTATGTCTGGCATAATTAAGAAGAAGTGCTGTGTCATCACAAGTACGTCTTAGGAGTTTGGTCCTGCTCCGGTCAGGATTTTCAGAGCTCAAAGGTTTTAGAGGATGGTTTCATATCTGTCTCTAACTTAAACTGTCCGTCTAGAGGCCTCCTACCTGTTGTGAATTCCGCTCTTGGGCTCCCTCCGGTGGTTGTAAGTGGCACTTTTGGAAGTCCTGCTCTTGGGCTCCCTCCTGTGGTTTTGAGTGGTATGGCTGCTTCTTGGATTTAGCATCAGCAGCTGCTTCCACTGATCGTTCTTCTGGCTCGGCTATTTTAGTCTGGCCTTTTCCCTTAGTCAATGCCAGTTGTCAATTGTTCCTGCTTGGAGTCACAGCTGTTTTGGATTTCTCTGACACTCTGACCAGTTCAGCAAAGATAACTCCTTGCTTGTCCTTTTGCAGTCCACTTGTTGTGGACTTGATTGTTCAGTACATTTCATGTTTTTTCTCTTTAGTCCAGCTTATCAGTATGTATCTATTCAGCTAAGCTGGAAGCTCTGGGCAGCAGATTTTGCCCTCCACACCTTTAGTCAGGTGTGGAGATTTTTACATTCTCTGCGGTGGACTTTTTCTAGTTTTTATTACTGACCGCACAGTGTTCTGTCCTGTACTATCTATCTAGCTAGAAGTAGCCTCCTTTGCTACATCTTGTTTCATTCTACGTATGTCATTTCCCTCTCCACTCACAGTCATTATTTGTGGGGGGCTGTCCTATCCTTTGGGGATTTTCTCTGAGGCAAGATAGCTTTCCTGTTTCTACCTTTAGGGGTAGTTAGCTCTTAGGCTGTGACGAGGTGTCTAGGGAGTGACAGGAACATCCCACGGCTACTTCTAGTGTTGTGTTGAGATCAGGAACTGCGGTCAGTATAGTTCCCACCTGCTCAGAGCTCGTCGCATGTCGCTCCTAAATCACCAGTCCATAACACCTACCCTCCTACGAGACACTAAAAAAATATAGAGTAGAACAATCACTTGTGTACATTTGTATAAGATTTATCAGATAATATATTTCTATATTATAGAAACTGTTTTAGGCAAACTGAAGACCGCGCACACGAGGTAGATTCTAGGAAGTTTATTGAAGCCTACGCGTTTCAAGAGCTTTCTTGCTCTCTTCTTCAGGGCATGTGGTACATAACACAATACAGGGTGTATTTATACAAAGGAAGGGGAGGGGCACAAAGTACTATGATACATAAGCAAGATTTAAAAACATATATAGTAACATAGCAACATTACACATTACTATTTATATCCTAAAAACATTGATTAATGTTAAAAACCAAAAAAAAATTAATAAAACTAACCCTGCATAAAAGTGTGTGAAATATAAAAAATATGTATACAAAAAAAGAAATTAAAAATAGGCAGGAATCTAAGGTAGCCCAATGAGTATTCGAACCGGGGAGCTTTGTGTAGTAGTTCCATTATCTAGGCTGTTCAAGTCATTGTGCCACAGACTACTGATGGGTCCTTCTTGATTTTTCTTGTGGAGATGAGAACATCTGGAAATGTTCTTATGGGAAAAAGGAAGACAAAATCTTGTAAGAAGGAACAAAAGAGCAATGGTTATACGCTGTTACTGATTATACAAAAAATTATATTATAATTTGTACTAGAACCCTCCCATGAAACCAGAGGTAGTTATTGGAGTGAGGCTCAGTATAAGCAACCACACTGCAGTTAGAGGTTTTGTAGGTTAAAGGATATCTGACATTACATTTAGCCCTTCAGGCTCAAGGGAATTCAAGGTATATATCCAAAAAACCTCTTTCTTGTTAAGTGACTGTGTGCGATTAGAGACATGTGCAGGAACGTGATCAATGGGGTGAACATGAAATAATAAAGGATTACTATTGTGTGAGATACTAAAGTGTCTGGAAAGACCATGTTTAAGGTAACCTATTTTAATATTGTGTCGGTGGGAATTCATGCGGAGGTGGAGTGGTTGTGTTGTCCTGCCAACATATATCTTGTTGCAAGGACAAGTGTACTGGTATGTGCAATAATACCACAACACAGACATTTCTTGTGTGTTGTGGTATTATTGCACATACCAGTACAGCATTTAAACACCCCTCTTTTCCTCACCCCTTCCCAATCAGTCACTTTTTCACCTGCACCACCTCCTTCATTATTTACATCATTACTTGTCCTTACTTGTCCTTAAACATGGTCTTTCCAGACACTTTAGTATCTCACACAATAGTAATCCTTTATTATTTCGTGTTCACCCCATTGATCACGTTCCTGCACATGTCTCTAATCGCACACAGTCACTTAACAAGAAAGAGGTTTTTTGGATATATACCTTGAATTCCCTTGAGCCTGAAGGGCTAAATGTAATGTCAGATATCCTTTAACCTACAAAACCTCTAACTGCAGTGTGGTTGCTTATACTGAGCCTCACTCCAATAACTACCTCTGGTCCCATGGGAGGGTTCTAGTACAAATTATAATATAATTTTTTGTATAATCAGTAACAGCGTATAACCATTGCTCTTTTGTTCCTTCTTACAAGATTTTGTCTTCCTTTTTCCCATAAGAACATTTCCAGATGTTCTCATCTCCACAAGAAAAATCAAGAAGGAACCATCAGTAGTCTGTGGCACAATGACTTGAACAGCCTAGATAATGGAACTACTACACAAAGCTCCCCGGCTCGAATACTCATTGGGCTACCTTAGATTCCTGCCTATTTTTAATTTTTTTTTTTGTATACATATTTTTTATATTTCACACACTTTTATGCAGGGTTGGTTTTATTAATTTTTTTTTGGTTTTTAACATGAATCAATGTTTTTAGGATATAAATAGTAATGTGTAATGTTTCTATGTTACTATATATGTTTTTAAATCTTGCTTATGTATCATAGTACAAGGGCCTTTGTGCCCCTCCCCTTCCTTTGTATAAATACACCCTGTATTGTGTTATGTACCACATGCCCTGAAGAAGAGAGCAAGAAAGCTCTTGAAACGCGTAGGCTTCAATAAACTTCCTAGAGTCTACCTCGTGTGCGCGGTCTTCAGTTTGCCTAAAACTACTACCCTCAACATCCTTTTGGATTTTCGTGGAGACCTGCTGCTACGGTTATGCCTGCATGGGAGTTGTGACCTAGGTTCACAACTTCAATAGGTGAGCACATTCCCTACTAAGGACTGTATTCTTTCATATACAGTGTGACACATTGGAGGCGCCTTGTTGTTTTTTTTGTTTTTTTTTCCTTTATATTATAGAAACTGCAGTAGAAAATGTTATAAGATCCTCTGCTACCAGGTAAAATATCTATAGATAAATAAAATAATTAATATACTGATTTTACAACTATAAAAGCAGAATTAGTCTAGAAATTTCTAGGAGCTAACATCTATTTTCTTTTATATCTTAGATTCAGATGAAGGATCTGAGACGATGAATCTGAAGAATGAAGAAGAAACATCTGCAAATCAACCAAAACCTGAAGGTAGGAAATCAGCTACTTATGTCTTTCAGATGTAGCGATTCTTAAAAGGACAAGGATATCACTTTGATGACTTAAAGGGTTGTCCAGTACTAGAGATGGGCGGACACCTGGATGTTCGGGTTCGGCCAAGCAGTTACAAAAAGTTCGGATTCGGGTACCAGAACAGTACCCAGACCCGAAGCCAAACCCAGACCCCATTCACTTAAATGGGGGGCCCGAACATCCAGTGTTTGCCTCGGTTCCCATGCTGTCAAAAGACAGCGGGAGCATTCAGCTGTGATCGGAGGTATACAGTTAACCGTCACTCACTGGTGTCAGCTGATGGCGCTACAGCTCCCATCATCTGACACCTGCTGCCGCTAATAACAGTGAGAGCAGGAGTGGCTGATGGGAGCATTTATCAGCCGGAGTCTGCGCAATAAATAAATAATTTTAAAAAAAAAACAGCGTGGGATCCCCTGTATTTTTGATAATCAGCCAGGCAAAACTCACAGCTGGGGGTTGCAACCCTCAGCTGTCAGCTTCAACAAGGTTGGTTATTAAGAATAGAGGGGACCCCATGCTGTTTTTTTTTCGATTGTTTAAATAAATAATTAAAAAAAACAGTGTAGGGTCCCCCCATTTTTGACAACCAGCCTTGCTAAAGCTCACAGTTGGGGGCTGCTATTCTCAGGCTGGAAAGGGGCCATGGATATTGCCCCCCCAGCCTAAAAATAGCAGCTGACAGCTGCCCAGAAAAGGCGCATCTATTAGATGCTCCAATTCTGGCCCTTTACCCGGCTTTCCCACTTGCCCTGTAGCGGTGGCAAGTGGGGTTCATATTTGTGGGGTTGATGTCACCTTTGTGTTGTCAGGTGACATCAAGCCGACGGATTACTAGTGGAGAGGCGTCTATAAAAAACCTGTCCATTACTAATCCTATAGTTATATGGTAAATAAAGACACAGCCAGAATAAAGTCCTTTATTAGAAATAAGACTAAACACGGTTTTACTTTTTTGCTTTCCCTGCCGGGCTGAGCTGCCATGACCTTGGTGAGATCCCCGCTAGCACTGTGAGAAAAACTCAGATTGAGGGTTATGGAAGTCCATGGCATCTCATGGTTGTCTTTCTCACAGCCTATGACATGCACTCCCATACTGCGCTGCTCTCTCCTCTGGGATCACATACTGTGTTGCTCTTTCTTTCGTGCTCACATACTGCACTGTTCTCTCCTCTGCGCTCTCTTCTTCCCCCAGCAGGATATATGCTTTCTCTTCCTCCTTCATGGAGCTGAAATCCGGAAAGAGATCGGAGAGTCTCCTGAAGTGAGTGTCCCTCACTGCTGAGTATTTGGTGCAGTGTAGCAGGAAGTGGGTTTCATCCTCCAGGGTTTCCAGGTTCAGTGTAGGCACAGTCTTTCCTCCCAGGGCTTGTAGCTCTGTCTGTGCTGGCCAACCTCGATGGCCAGATTGTGGGCACTGAGTCTATACCGGCTCAGGATCTGGCGGTCTCTGGGGTCTGAGAGTTTCTCCAGATATAGAGCCAGTCTGTATTCTCTCTGTAGACTCTGGTACATGGTCAGTTTTTGTGAGCTGCTGATCTCGTTACTCCAGACACTGACATACCTCTCCTGCCCCTTGTCTACCATCTTCCTGATTCTGACTTTTGTCAGGTTGATTTGGTTGACGGTTCGGTCAGGTTGGGTTTGGGTGAGCTGTTCCAGGGGTCCTGGTTTGTGGGGACCACCTATATGTAGCATGGCTTTATGGTGATGAGAGCTTGGGTTGCTACTCTGTAGGTGAGCCTGGAAGGAGAGCGCCCTCTTCAGGACTGCTAGGTGCAGTGGGAATCTGCCCAGCTCAGCGCGGCAGGCACTGTGGGTGGTGCTCCGATGGACCCGGAGAAGGTGTTTACAGAATTCTAGGTGGAATTTTTCTCTTGGACTGGAATCCCACTTTGACCAGTTTGGGTATGTGTGAGGGCCCCAGACTTCACTGCCATACGGGAGGATTGAGGTGATTGTGGCATCAAAGATTTTTAGCCAGACCCTCACTGGTGGCTTCAGATGGTAGAGTTTCCTATAGATGGCATAGAAGGTTTTGCAGGCCTTGTCCTTCAGGGTCTCTATGGCTTGTTTGAAGCTCCTTGACTGACAGAGTTTTCAGGCCAAGGTAGGTGTATTTCTCCATTTCTCTAAGTGTAAAGTTGTTTAGCACAAAAGGAGGGTGCTAGTTTGATCTTGGCTTTCTACTCTGGAACACTATGATGTTGGTTTTCTTTGGGTTGATCAGTAGTGCCCATGTGGAGTTCAATTTCTCCAAGATTTCAAAGTTGTCTCTGTTGTTAATGGCAAGAGTAGGTCATCTGCAAACAGCAAGAATTTCACCTGGGCATCATGGAAGGTGAGACCTGGTGCCGTGGAGGATTCCAGAGCAGTGGCCAGCTCATTGATGTAAATATTGAAGAGCATTGGACTAAGGCTGCAGCCCTGTCTGACTCTGCGGCTCTGCTGGAAATCAGCCGTTCTCCTGCCGTTCACACTCACGCTGCAGCGGTTATTGGTGCAGGAACTTTTGATGACATCTATCTTTCTGGAAACTAGAAAAATCATCAACGAAACAATTCAAACTCATAGATAGTAAATTAGTTTATTATGTTATGTAGAAGTGAGGAACCATAGGAGGAGCAAATTAATAACACCTCTGCCCCCCACCCCACCTATAGAGCCCCCAGATGTAACCAGCTGTGTCCCTGACATGTTACCATTGTATTTTTATAACGGGGGGATTATTTAATGAGAGGGACCATGATCAGTAACTGTATTTTATAATCTTTTCTAGGATTTAATGAAAACTTTGATCTTGTCGACCCCCCAATATCGGGTGAGTGCTTACTGTATATAGATCTGTCCTGATCCATTAACCCTTTGTGTGGCGTCAATCATGATCTTCACTTTTCTTCTCTATTTTTCAGATAATTGGAAATATGTAAATTGGCAGAAATGTGCTTCGTCTTTGTGGGTAAGGTCTCTTATTTATTATTATTTAGGTTGGTGGGTGCTGTGTTGGTAAATTATTTGGGTTGGTAAATTATTATTTTTTTTAGTATTAGACGAAAGATATTAAACCAGAAGGATCAGGTGTATAGATAGAGGGGGTGCAGTGATGGTCCGATGGTCCCTCAGCCAGGTCCTTGTGTCTTAGAGGTCAAAGGTCTTTGTATCACATGCGATGGCCAAATATTATAATGGCCATGATAGATGGGAGTCTGGAACAGAGGTTTCACTGGGGCTCAGGAGCTCCAAGTTCCATGTCTTGCATCAAAGTAAATCCAGTACTCATTGTCATAGAAAATATTAAGATCCCTGAAGCCACTAGTGAAGGCCCCCCCCTCCCTCAAACCTCCTCTCTCTCTTTAGCGGTAGAACAAGAGCTTACAATCTAAGCTACCTTGAAATAGAATTGCCCAGTTGACATAGAGGAAATTACATATGGTTGGGAAGTGACAAATCTAATTAAAATTCCTTTTGAACCCAATACTTCTTATAGAGTACAAGTAATTAGACAGGAAATATTTTTTCAGAGGGTCAAAGGGACATGTGTTTACACATAGATGGAGAAGTGGAAGAGTCTCTTTTGTCCCAAAGGAAATACATCCTGAGTTGGAATTAAACTTGTGTTCCCTTCAAGGAAAATGCTATAGATTTTCAGCAGATGCTGGGGCACCAGTGAAAAGTTATGAATATTTGAGGTTTGCATTTATCTGATGTTGATGGGATGTAGATTTTCAATTTCAAGACTAATCAGGGAAGAATATGCATATTTTCTGATAACTGGGATGCCTACCTATAAGCTCCAAATCAATAGGGCCAGATCACTGACACTAGCCATGTCATGTTTGGTCTCTGAATAAAGGTAAAATCCTAATAAAAAATTATGCATGATCTCAAACTTCTGCTATCATCTTGAGGTGAAGATATTGCTAATGTTCGGAATTTCATAAAATCCTGAAGGGCTGAGAACAATCCACAACCTGGACCACGTGAGGTAATCATGGGGGTGTGTGGGTGTAATTCAGGTGCAGATAAAATGTCAAGGAGAGTCATGATCTGTAATCATGTAGAGAGATACATATTAATATCATTGTATGCATGATTCCCGTCACTGGACATTTTTCAATCGAAGCACTCTCCTTTGCTAAGCCGAATCGTCTCTGTAATCAGCCTAGTAAGTTTCTTGGTAATCCTGTTTATTTTATGTGACTGTATGTGCTGTATTATTTTGTCCCCTTTGTAAAATCGTTTATATATATTTTTTTAAACACAGCCTATCATTCTGGATTAAATATAAAATGTAATAGTTTTGCTACTTTTGTTCTGTAAACCGCACCCCAATGCCATACGTTACCAGAATCAGTCGTCCTGTAGGCCTGTATATAAAAAACGATCGGTGGTAGCAGCGAGTAGTTTTGTGGGTTATTATGGAGCTTGCAGTGACCATATAAGGGGGTATATACACAAATCCCAGGTGCGGGAATCGGAGGTGTATACCATAGGCTCACTGTTAGTTTCCCAATAACCGGCCTTAGTGGAAACAGCTGCAGCCTCCTCTGTTAATCGTGTAATTGTCCCAACAATAGGGGGCAGCAGAATTCTGTTCATGACACAAAGATAACAGTGTGGGTGGTTCAGTTCCATCGCCCCTGGCTGCGATCTTGACAATTGGTGGCAGCGGTGGGACTCAGTGTGGTCTCACTGATGTCATCTCCTGACAATTGATGGCAGCGGTGGAATCTGCATGACCCCTCCAGTGTCATCTCTTGACACTCATGATGAAGTACCAATGAAGTTTTTATCCTGATACGTTAACGGGAACATCCCATTCTGAGTAATGCTTCCTGTACTGGCGGTGTGTGAAGGAGGCTGGCTGACAGCTAGACCAGCCCCTTTGTCTAACTGATCACCGATAGAGACAGTGGAGGTTGCGGTCTTTGATATTCTATTTACACAGAGATTTATTGAAGCTGGAAACATTTTCTTCTTTACATCTATACCCAGTATTGATAAATGAAATATCCTCGCCCACTTTCTGTTCTGATTCTGTTACTTCTTACGAGTCGCAGGTTGTGACTAAGTCTCCGTACTCATGTGACTGGATTAAGGACGTGCTGAAATCAGAAATCTTCAATGAGTATAAGAGTGATGAAAAGACTGAAACCTTTAAAATTGATGGAGATTGGAAATTCAGGAAAAGCGTCTCTTCCTGCTCTTGTGTCGTGTTCTGTTTTGAAAGTGACGGATGGGATACAGAGTCATCACGAGAAGTGGATGACTTGTCTTCTTATTATGGTAAGTTAGCTTTGTGTCTAGTTTTGTATATCACAAATATAACTGAAGCACTTGATACAGACTATACATCTAGGGTAATGTGACCAGTTCATATCCAGAAATTGCTGTATCTGTATCAGAAAAATGTGCTCCTATAATGTGAGACATTTCCCCAAAGTCTCTACTGTTTAGACTTGTGGCTTAGATTGAGTCTTTCTGAATATTACGGTTTTCTCTTTGACTTTAAGGCCTGAAAAATGTTATAATTTTGCTAAGTGAAAAGACTCCAGACAGTTGTCCTCCTCGGCAGATGAACGGTCGGCACAACTTTCCGGTTCTAAATTTCTCAAAACAACAAATCGCCTGGTATAAAGATAATCTCAAGCTTTACAACATGAAGATCGAGAAAATGAAGACAATTTTAAAAGGTACCATGACTCTAAGTCTAAAATACTTCCACAGAATAAGATTAGAGGTTGAGGTGTCACTCAACGCACATAGTGAATTTCAGATTTTCTGCACTTTTGTTCCAGGTTCGGCTTCCTGGACGGTAAGAGACGACTTGTAATGCTGCTACATGGACATACATGAGAAAGCTGATGGGGATTAGATGAGATGTCTACAAGAGGAGAAGAGAGAATGTCTACAGCTCCATAGACAATATTCTAAGTGTTGTCAGATGTCTCGATGTTAAGGAATATCTCCACCCAAATTATTAGGATAGTTGTGCATTTTATTAGAAAAATTGGAAATTCAAAATTGGAAAAGTTCATCTTGTTTTGAAATTCTAAGATTGACAAAAAAGTGCACAAATTTTTCACATGAATAGAGAAGAGCAAATGTTTTTACATCCGAATTCACCAACTTCACCAAATATTTCCAACAATTCATATTGTGGCACAACTATAGTGACTCAAAGCCTCCAATTACCCTGAGAAGACATGTAGAACATTCTGAGGTCTTCTAGGACTGCATCCACCACATCTTAAGCTTTTTAGTGCAAATAGAGCCTTAGTAATGTCAAATAGACCTATACATATTTGGCTGTGGGTAAATATTCTTCACTGCTGTGCTGTCACACACTCTCTGAACAGTTTTTTTCAGTGTTTTATGGTTTTTCCTCCCTATCTGTATGGCTGAGCTGTGAGCTGCTGTGTCATCTTTCTATTCAGCTTCACCACACAATATCTGCTGCATTCCCTGCCTTGGCGTTCATAGTGGCTATGTTAGTTTCCAATTTATGTGATTTGCACAATTCACAACTTCTTTAAATTTACAGCAAATTCCTAAAATTTCGATATGAATCAATTAGCAGCAAAATGATTTGCTTCTCTATAAACATGAATGATTTATTTAGCTGGCAACACTTCTGAGGAACCCTGCCACATTCTTTTTTTGGTATGCAGCTGACAATATTGGATGTGATTCTATAAGTTATTGGATAAGTGATGCAGGATTTGAAGACATAAGATTTCTCAATTGGCAAATTCTTACTGTAGAAAAGAATAATAAATCTCATGGGTGATCATAAAGGATCTAAAGTTGACATTTCTAATATCTCTCATGTTTTCCTCTTTTCTCTATGGTCTTTCTGACTTTAACAGGGCCATAAGGTTGGAATCTTTTCAAGATCTTCAGAAAGTGAATATGAATGGCTGAAGATGGAGCTGGAATCTGAATATTTCCGAGGTTCTGTAGAAAACGTCCAGTCCTATTATATTTCCAACAGAGGCTTCCAACAGTTCATGACTAACGTATCTAATTGTACCTTTGGAATCTTGTATCACACGAAAAACCGAGGGAGGATCAATATCACAGATGTCACTGATTCTCTGTATGACGAAGAGCTGGACTACATGTCCTTGATGATGAGTAAGTGGCAATTTCACAGAGTATTCACAGGGTCTTATAGGAGTTGTCCAACCCAAAAAATGATGCATAAATTTGGGAAAAACATTAAGATACTAATAAAGTTCCATTAGTGAATGTTCTTCAATCCCCTCTGGTCACAGGTTTGCTCTGCTGCTCAACATATAAGAAAGTTTCTTGTGTCGGCAGGTGGCCATTGCCTTGTGTGACATTGATTGGCTGCTCATTTCCATCGCTTAGTCACTGGCTCTTCTCGGTCAATACTTTTGTTGAGACAGAGAAGGAGTCTGGCTTCGCTATAGAAATGAGCAGTAAGCCGGCTCCCTTCACACCAGACCTGACGATGTGACAAAACAAGAACTCTACTGTATGGAACACAAGTTGGGAGCAGAGCTTCCGTCCTGATACCAGAGGGGATCGGCCACCAGACATAAAGTATTGAAGTAAGTTGTTTCTAAACTTTGTTTTTTTTTTATTACACAACCACTATAAAGGTTGTGTAGTGTTTCTTATTTCAGGCTTCATTAGATACTTGGGTCTCCACTGATTTATGTGGTGGTTTTGGTTTTGGTTATTTAGTGTCTAACGTATTGGTCTTAGATTGGGATTTGGTTCCTCGGTGTTTGGGCCTTCAGAGTGAAGATCACATCTGCAGTACAAATCTTCTCAGATGAAAATGTACAAATATGAATCAATTATTACCATACAATGAGACATATTATGCTCTGATTGGCTTTATAGTTTACATATTAAGGTGATGAATGACTCGTCGTGGATTTTTTACATTTTTTTAGATAAAAATGTGATTGTGGTGGTCGATGACCTAAATGACGGTAATGATGAGGAGAAATCACGGATCTTAAGCAGTCAGCCCTCCATTAAAGAGAAAGCTCTAGACTTGTTCCTGTTCACCACAGAGGAGAAGAAACTTTTAGAGCCCCTGGTGAAGATGAGGAACTCCATAAATGGAGGTAAGAGGATTAGTAATGATGAGGGTTATCCATTAAATGGGTTTTCCCATGAACATGATACCTTTCTGTAGAATAAAACATGGCTTATTTTTGTAATTGGGAAAATTAAATCAAATGTGTAGTTTGCAGCATTCTTCAGATATAGCCGGTGTTAATGACCTTGCTCTTAGTCAGTAGCCAGCAATGAGGTTTAGCAGAAGGTTTCAGTAAAGAAAACTCTTCATACCTATGTGATGATAAAGTATCAGCCCAGCGAGGACTCAGAAATCTGGAGTTTTTTTATCTGCCGCCCCCGAGTTTTGTTCCAGCGTGTACATATTGGTGTCTGAAGACCGATCATCATTGCACTTAATCATTCATCTAATTACTTTTCTTGATTTTCTTGTCAGAACCTAAAGGAACAATAAAATAACAACAAATGAAGTTTAGGTGAAAAATGGAGTAAAGTTCTGGAGAACATTGGAGCTACAGACAAGGAGTCCAGTGTTGTGGTCCCTGGTCCCGCTGATCCTCGCTCTGAATACTAGGTGGACGTCGTTGGCTTTTGGCTTCTTTTATGAAGTTTATATTTTAATGTTTTTGACATTTTACATCTCATTATCTCACAAGAATTTCCTGTTGCCTCCTGCACCCTAGACTGCCGCTCGCCATGAGAGCAGATATCCGCTGACGTTGTCGCTCTGTAGAGATTGATGTGCTCAATAAAGAAAATGTATTATTGAAATGTTCCCAAAAAGTACTCAACGTTCATCTTTTTGTCTCCTGTGCCTGTGGATTGCAGTAAAGCTATCGCTATGCACAGACACCAGCTGATGACTACACTCACTTGAGGGTCTCTCCAAATGCCACATGGTGTGCACTATCTATTCCAGACAATTTTGAGCTCCAAAATTCAAATAGTACGCCTTGCTGTGCGCTGAAACAGCAGTTATCCACTACATATAAGGTATCAACGTACTGAGGAGAAATTGCACAACAATTTCTATGGCACATTTTCTTCTGTTAACCTTGTGAAAACACAAAATATGGGGTTAAAACAAAAGTTTTGTGGGAAAAATATGATTTTTTTATTTTCTCGGCCCAACGTTATGAAATTTTGTGAAGTACCTGGGGGTTCAAGGTGCTCACCACACATCTAGATGCTTTCCTTGAGGAGTCTAGTTCCCAAAATGGGGCCAGTTGTGGGGGTTTCTACTGTTTAGGCATATTAAGGACTCTCCAAACACGACATGGCGTTTGCTCTCGATTCCAGCCATTTTTGCTTTCAAAAAGTCTATCGGTGCTTATTACTGATGAGCGAGTATACTCGTTGGCCAGGTTTTCCCGAGTATGCTCGAGTGTCCTCCTAGTATTTTGACGTGCTCAGACATTTCGTTTGAGTTGACGTAGCTGCATGATTTGTGACTGCTGGACAGCCTGAATACATGTGAGGATTCCCTAACAAACAGGCAACCCCCACATGTATTCAGACTGTCCAGCAGTCACAAATCATGCTGCTGCATTGACTCAAACTAAATCTCCAAGCACGTCAAAATACTCAGAGACCACCCGAGCAACAATTATACTCGCTCATCACCAGTGCTCATCCCTTCCAAGCCCTGCCATGCACCCACAGTTTTCTCCAATATATTGGGTATTGTCGTACTGAGCAGAAATTGCACAACAAATTGTATGGTGCATTTTCTCATGTTACTCTTGTGAAAATGCAAGATTTGGGGCTTAAGTAACATTTTTGTCATAAAAAATAAAATGTTTATTTTTTAATTCCACATTGCTTTGATTCCTGTGAAGCACCTGAAGGGTTAATAAACTTCTTGAATGTGGTTTTGAGCACCTTGAGGGGTGCAGTTTTTAGAATGGTGTCACTTTTGGGTATTTTCTGTCATATAGGCCCCTCAAAGTCACTGCAAATGTGAGGTGGTCAATAAAAATTGATTTTGTAAATGTTGTTGGAAAAATGAGAAATCACTGGTGAACTTTTAACTAGGGTTGAGCGACTTTTGATTTTTTGGGATCGAGTCGGGTTTCGCGAAACCCGACTTTGTGAAAAGTCGGGTCGGGTGAAATCGGCCGATTATTGCGAAAAGTTGGGGGCCGACCGAAACACGAAACCCAATGCAAGTCAATGGGGAATCAAAGTCGGCAGTGAGTGGAGGACAGGAAAACACCTACAGTGCCCATTTTAATGCCAAAAACATCAATTCTTATTACTGAAGCTTGTCAATCTTAATTTACTTTATAATAGTAGTTAGGCATTGAAAACTGGGGGTCATTTGGCTAAAGTTGTGGGGGGTAGGGCTGGCTCAAGTTTTTCGTGGGCCCAGGAAATGCGAAATACGTCACGGCGGTGGAGGAGGGAGAGGTCAGTGTTTCAACTTTGCAAGTGCTGTGATCCTGAGCAAGCGGGGGGGCCCACTCATTGGCATTGGCACTGGCACAGGGCCCCTCATAGTTGAATGGTGTGTTTGACGGCGGGGGCGCCTCCCACCGGCAGAGACACTTTTGCATACTATGAGGGGCCCTGTGCCAGTGACGTCGCCAACGAGTATGCCCCCCCACCTGATGAAGGAACCTGCACTTTCATCTGCACCTTCCTCTTTGTCCCCGTGTAAGGTGGTATAGTATGCCGAAAGGGGAACCTGACTTTCAGCAGGGTCAGATTCTGGCTGTGTAGAGTGCAAGGGGAATGTAGTGGTCTGGGTCAATGTACCAGCAGACTCATCTAGCAGTGGCTGGACAATGGGCAGGATGAGGAGGAAACACAGATCTAGGCCCAAATAATAAAGTGGGCTAAATGCAGTTCAAAATTGGTAACAGGACTAACCAGGCAGCATTGATTTGTTCAGTGGAGGAAAACAGTAATGAGAGGCTGACACAGTGAGTAGGCCTAAATAAGTAAGTGGGCTAAAAGCAGTTCAAAATTGGTAACAGGAGTAAACTGGTGGCATAGCTTTGTGCAGTGGAGGACAACTGTAATGGGAGGCAGACACAGTTAGTAGGCCCAAATAAGTAGGCTAAATGCAGTTCAAGACTGGTAAAAGGACTAAACAGGCGGCATAGCTGTGTGTAGTGGAGGACAACTGTAATGGGAGCAGACACAGTTAGTAGGCCCAAATAAGTAGGTTAAATGCAGTTCAAAACTGGTAAAAGGACTAAACAGGCGGCATAGCTTTGTGCAGTGGAGGACAACTTTAATGGGAGGCAGACACAGTTAGCAAGCCCAAATAATTAAGTAGGCGGCTAAATGCAGTTCAAAATTGGTAAAAGGACTAAACAGGCGGCATTGCTTTGTGCAGTGGAGGACAACTGTAATGGGAGGCAGACACAGTTAGTAGGCCCAAATAAGTAGGCTAAATGCAGTTCAAAACTGGTAAAAGGACTAAACAGGTGGCATAGCTTTGTGCAGTGGAGGACAACTGTAATGGGAGGCAGACACAGTTAGTAGGCCCAAATAAGTAGGCTAAATGCAGTTCAAAACTGGTAAAAGGACTAAACAGGCGGCATAGCTTTGTGCAGTGGAGGACAACTGTAAGGGGAGGCTGACACAGTGAGTAGGCCCAAATAAGTAAGTAGGCTAAAAGCAGTTCAAAATTGGTAACAGGAGTAAACTGGCGGCATAGCTTTGTGCAGTGGAGGACAACTGTAATGGGAGGCAGACACAGTAGGCCCAAATAAGTAGGCTAAATGCAGTTCAAGACTGGTAAAAGGACTAAACAGGCGGCATAGCTTTGTGTAGTGGAGGACAACTGTAATGGGAGCAGACACAGTTAGTAGGCCCAAATAAGTAGGTTAAATGCAGTTCAAAACTGGTAAAAGGACTAAACAGGCGGCGTAGCTTTGTGCAATGGAGGACAACTGTAATGGGAGGCAGACACAGTTAGTAGGCCCAAATAATTAAGTAGGCGAAATGCAGTTCAAAATTGGTAAAAGGACTAAACAGGCGGCATTGCTTTGTGCAGTGGAGGACAACTGTAATGGGAGGCAGACACAGTTAGTAGGCCCAAATAAGTAGGCTAAATGCAGTTCAAAACTGGTAAAAGGACTAAACAGGCGGCATAGCTTTGTGCAGTGGAGGACAACTGTAATGGGAGGCAGACACAGTTAGTGGGCCCAAATAAGTAGGCTAAATGTAGTTCAAAACTGGTAAAAGGACTAAACAGGCGGCATAGCTTTGTGCAGTGGAGGACAACTGTAATGGGAGGCAGACACAGTTAGTAGGCCCAAATAAGTTGGTTAAATGCAGTTCAAAACTGTAAAAGTACTAAACAGGCGGCATAGCTTTTTGCAGTGGAAGACAACTGTAACGGGAGGCAGACACAGTTAGTAGGCCCAAATAAGTAGGCTAAATGCAGTTCAAAACTGGTAAAAGGACTAAACAGGCGGCATAGCTTTGTGCAGTGGAGGACAACTGTAATGGGAGGCAGACACAGTTAGTAGGCCCAAATAAGTAGGTTAAATGCAGTTCAAAACTGGTAAAAGGACTAAACAGGCGGCATAGCTTTGTGCAGTGGAGGACAACTGTAATGGGAGTCAGACTGTTGTAAACTCTGTTTTCAGGCTCCCTCTTGTGGTCACTGGTGGTATGGTGTGACTTTTGCTTTGGGCTCCCCCTGGTGGCTTTGTTTGTTATCCTGCTGGTCTCTGGCTATCAGCTGGTTCGTTATCCTCTGGGAGGTTCCTATATAGCTCTGTTTCACTTCCACTTGTTGCCGGCTGTCGATGTAATCAGTGCTACTCAGATTCCTTCTGACTACCTTGCTCCCAGTCCATCCAGGACAAGCTAAGTTTTGTTTGCTCATTTTTTGATCAGCAGTGTTTATCATGTTTTCTTGTCCAGCTTGCTAAAATGTGATTCCCTCGCTTGCTGGTTGCTCTAGTGGACTGAGTTTCTCCCCACACACCGTTAGTTGGTGCGTGGGTTCTTGAAATCTCAGGATGGATATTTTGTAAGGGTTTTTTATTGATCGCATAGACCCCTGCTCTATTTTCTGCTTTCTAGTACTAGTGGGCCTCTTTTGCTGAATCTGATTTCATCCCTATGTATGTGCCTTCTTCTTACTTCACCGTTAATATTTGTTGGGGGCTTCTATATCTTTGGGGATTATTTCTCTGGAGGCAAGCGAGGTCTTTCTTTCTCTTTAGGGGTAGCTAGTTCCTCAGGCTGGCTCGAGACATCTAGGAATTTTTTAGGCACATTCACCGGCTACCTCTAGTTGTGTTGGACAGGTTCAGATTTGCGATCAGTCCAGTTACCATCTCCCTAGAGCTTGTCCTAAGTTTATTCACTTGCTGATCTATTTGTGATCCTCAGCCACTAAGGATCATAACAGCAGACACAGTTAGTAGGCCCAAATAAGTTGGTTAAATGCAGTTCAAAACTGGTAAAAGGACTAAACAGGCGGCATAGCTTTTTGCAGTGGAAGACAACTGTAATGGGAGGCAGACACAGTTAGTAGGCCCAAATAAGTAGGCTAAATGCAGTTCAAAACTGGTAAAAGGACTAAATAGGCGGCATAGCTTTGTGCAGTGGAGGACAACTAGAATGTGAGGCAGACACAGTTAGTAGGTCCAAATAAATAGGCTAAATGCAGTTCAAAACTGGTAAAAGGACTAAACAGGCGGCATAGCTTTGTGCAGTGGAGGACAACTGTAATGGGAGACAGACACAGTTAGTAGGCCCAAATAAATAGGCTAAATGCAGTTCAAAACTGGTAAAAGGACTAAACAGGCGGCATAGCTTTGTGCAGTGGAGGACACCTGTAATGGGAGGCAGACACAGTTAGTAGGCCCAAATAAGTAGGCTAAATGCAGTTCAAAACTGGTAAAAGGACTAAACAGGCGGCATAGCTTTGTGCAGTGGAAGACAACTGGAATGTGAGGCAGACACAGTTAGTAGGCCCAAATAAATAGGCTAAATGCAGCTCAAAACTGGTAAAAGGACTAAACAGGCGGCATAGCTTTGTGCAGTGGAGGACACCTGTAATGGGAGGCAGACACAGTTAGTAGGCCCAAATAATTAAGTAGGCTAAATGCACTTCAAAATTGGTAAAAGGACTAAACAGGCGGCATAGCTTTGTGCAGTGGAGGACAGCTGTAATGGGAGGCAGACACAGTTAGTAGGCCCAAATAAGTAGGCTAAATGCAGTTCAAAACTGGTAAAAGGACTAAACAGGCGGCATAGCTTTGTGCAGTGGAGGACAACTGTAATGGGAGGCAGACACAGTTAGTAGGCCCAAATAAGTAGGCTAAATGCAGTTCAAAATTGGTAAAAGGACTAAACAGGCGGCATAGCTTTGTGCAGTGGAAAACAACTGTAATGGGAGGCAGACACAGTTAGTAGGCCCAAATAATTAAGTAGGCTAAATGCAGTTCAAAATTGGTAACAGGAATAACCAGGCGGCATTGCTTGGTTCAGCAGAGGACAATTGTAAGGAGTGGCTGACACAGTGAGTAGGCCCAAATAATTACGTTGGCTAAAAGCAGTTCAAAATTGGTAACAGGACTAAACTGGCGGCGTTGCTTGGTTCAGCGGAGGACAATTGTAAGGAGTGGCTGACACAGTGAGTAGGCCCTAATAATAAAGTAGGCTAAATGTCTGCCAAAATTTTTTTCAGAAAGAACCAGGTGGCATAGCTAGGTACAGGGGTGGGCTCCTCTGCTCAGTAGCAGAAAGTGGTAGTAGGCGCAACGTTTTAACTGGTCTAAATGGAGGCCAGGGCCCCTGTATATTTTAACTATCATCTATCATTTCAACAAATTTGTATTGGCAGTGCCATTGAAGGATTTAACAGCACATACTACACAGTGGTGGAGCAGGGAGAGGTAAGTATTGCAAGTGGTAGAGCACTGTTTGAGCTGGGGGGGAACTGTTGTGAACTCTGTTTTCGGACTCCCTCCTGTGGTCATGAGTGGTACTGTGTGACTTCTATCTTTGGGCTCCCTCTGGTGGCTCTTTTGTTATGCTGCGGGTCTGTGGCTGGGATCAGCTGCCTCGTCACCTGCTATTCAGGTTTTCTCTTTAACTCACCTGGACCGTCACTTTTTGCCTGCTGTCGTTGTATTCAGTACTGGTTTTGATCTCTCCTGACTTCATTCGTGATCTGGCTCTCCAAGAGAAGCTAAGTTTTTGCTAGTTCATTTTTGCTCATCTTTGTTCAATATGTTTTCTCAGTATATTATGAGTTCAGTCCAGCGTGCTAATATGTGACCTTTTCGCTTGCTGGTAGCTCTGGGGTGCTGAGGTTCTCCCCTCACATCGTTAGTTGGTGTGGGGGTTCTTGCATCCTCTGCGTGGATATTTTTGGATAGGGTTTTTTACTGACTGCATAGATTCTTTGCTGTCCTCTTTCTATCTAGTGATTAGCGGGCCTCCTTTGCTGAACCTGTTTTCATTACTGCGTTTGTGCTTTCTCCTTTGCTCACCGTTATTATTTGTGGGGGGGCTGTTCTAAACTTTGGGGTTATTTCTCTGAGGCAAGTGAGGCTTTTATTTCTCTCTAGGGGGTAGCCAGTTTCTCAGGCTGTGAAGAGACATCTAGGATTTCTAGGTACGTTCCACGGCTGCCTTTAGTGTGTGCGGTTAGGATCAGGTTTGCGGTCAGTCCAGTTACCACATCCCCAGAGCTCGTCCTATGTTCTCTTACTTAGCTGGTCAGATTTGTGATCCTAAGCCACTAAGGATCATAACAGTACAGCAGGCACGAAAGTGTTAAATGCATCGCAGAAGCGGGATAAGAGAAGTCTTGAGTGCATTTTTTTTTCTTTGCTGCAGTTTGTCTTGCTTCTCTCCTCCCCTTAATCTCTGGGTGGCTCTGAATTCAGCTGCAGACATGGATATTCTGAGTTTGACTTCTATTATGGATCAGCTTACTGCAAGGGTACAAAGCATTCAGGACTATGTCGTTCACAGTCCTATGTCAGAGCCTAAAATACCTATCCCTGAGTTGTTTTCTGGAGATAGATCTAGGTTTTTGAATTTTAAGAATAATTGCAAGTTATTTCTTTCTTTGAGACCTCGTTCCTCTGGTAATCCGGCTCAGCAAGTTAAAATTATTATTTCCTTGTTACGTGGTGACCCTCAGGATTGGGCATTCTCCCTGGCGCCGGGAGACCCCGCATTGCTGAATGTGGATGCGTTTTTTCTGGCGCTTGGTTTGCTTTATGAGGAGCCTAATCTTGAGGACCAGGCAGAAAAGGCCTTGCTGACCCTTTCTCAGGGTCAGGATGAAGCAGAGGTTTATTGTCAGAAATTCAGGAAATGGTCAGTGCTTACTCAATGGAATGAGTGTGCCCTGGCAGCAATTTTCAGAAAGGGTCTTTCCGAAGCCCTTAAGAATGTTATGGTGGGGTTCCCCACGCCTGCGAGTCTGAATGAGTCAATGGCTTTGGCCATTCAGATTGATCGGCGTTTGCGGGAGCACAAACCTATGCACCATCTGGCGGTGTTTTCTGAACAGAAACCTGAGTCTATGCAATGTGACAGGATTCTGACCAGAATTGAACGGCAAAATCATAGACGTCAGAATGGGTTATGCTTTTACTGTGGTGATTCTGCTCATGTTATCTCAGAGTGTTCTAAGCGCACAAAAAGGTTTGCTAAGTCTGTCACCATTGGTGCTGTACAGCCTAAATTCATTTTGTCTGTTACTTTGATTTGCTCTCTGTCATCCTACTCAGTTATGGCCTTTGTGGATTCAGGTGCCGCCCTGAATTTGATGGATTTGTCATTTGCCAGGCGCTGTGGTTTTATCTTGGACCCTTTACAATTCCCTATTCCACTAAAGGGAATTGATGCTACGCCATTGGCCAAGAATAAACCTCAGTACTGGACTCAAGTGACCATGTGCATGACTCCTGCACATCAGGAGGTGATTCGCTTTCTTGTGCTACATAATTTGCATGATGTTGTCGTGTTGGGTCTGCCATGGCTGCAGGCTCATAATCCAGTCCTGGATTGGAAAGCAATATCTGTGTCAAGTTGGGGTTGCCAGGGAATTCATGGCGATGCTCCTTTGGTATCAATTGCTTCTTCTACTCCTTCTGAAGTCCCTGAATTTTTGTCGGACTACCAGGATGTATTTGATGAGCCCAAATCCAGTGCCCTACCTCCTCATAGGGATTGTGATTGTGCTATAAATTTGATTCCTGGTAGTAAGTTCCCTAAGGGACGACTTTTTAATTTATCTGTACCAGAACATGCCGCTATGTGGAGTTATATAAAGGAGTCTTTGGAGAAGGGACATATTCGCCCGTCCTCGTCCCCTCTTGGGGCTGGATTCTTTTTTGTGGCCAAGAAGGATGGTTCTTTATGACCTTGTATAGATTATCGCCTTCTAAATAAAATCACGGTCAAATTTCAATACCCTTTGCCATTGTTGTCTGATCTGTTTGCTCAGATTAGGGGGTCTAGTTGGTTCACCAAGATAGATCTTCGTGGTGCGTATAATCTTGTGTGTATAAAGCAGGGCGATGAATGGAAAACAGCATTTAATACGCCCGAAGGCCATTTTGAGTACTTGGTGATGCCTTTTGGACTTTCTAATGCCCCTTCTGTGTTTCAGTCCTTCATGCATGACATCTTCCGAGAATATCTGGATAAATTTATGATTGTGTATCTAGATGATATTTTGGTCATTTCTGATGATTGGGAGTCCCATGTGAAGCAGGTCAGGATGGTATTTCAGGTCCTGCGTGCCAATGCCTTATTTGTGAAGGGCTCAAAATGTCTCTTCGGAGTCCAGAAGATTTCCTTTTTGGGCTTTATTTTTTCTCCTTCTACTATTGAGATGGACCTAGTCAAGGTCCAGGCTATTCATGATTGGACTCAACCTACATCGGTTAAGAGTCTTCAGAAGTTCTTGGGTTTTGCTAATTTTTACCGTCGCTTCATCGCTAATTTTTCTGGTGTGGTTAAGCCTTTGACGGATTTGACCAAGAAGGGTTCTGATGTGACTAACTGGTCTCCTGCGGCCGTGGAGGACTTTCAGGAGCTGAAGCGCCGATTTTCTTCGGCTCCAGTCTTATGTCAGCCAGATATCTCTCTTCCCTTCCAGGTTGAGGTTGATGCTTCTGAGATTGGAGCAGGGGCTGTTTTGTCGCAGAGAAGCTCTGATGGCTCTGTGATGAAGCCATGTGCTTTCTTTTCAAGAAAATTTTCACCTGCCGAGCGGAATTATGATGTTGGTAATCGGGAGTTGTTGGCAATGAAGTGGGCATTTGAGGAGTGGCGACATTGGCTAGATGGAGCTAAGCATCGTGTGGTGGTCTTGACTGATCACAAAAATTTGATTTATCTCAAATGTGCCAAGCGGTTAAATCCTAGACAGTCTCGATGGTCGCTGTTTTTCTCCCGTTTTGATTGCGTGGTCTCGTACCTTCCTGGTTCGAAGAGCGTGAAGGCGGATGCTCTTTCTAGGAGTTTTGTGCCTGACTCTCCTGGAGTTTCAGAACCGGCTGGTATCCTCAGAGAGGGGGTGATTTTGTCTGCCATTTCCCCAGATTTGCGATGGGTGTTACAGGAATTTCAGGCGGATAGACCTGACCGTTGTCCACCTGAGAGACTGTTTGTCCCAGATAGATGGACCAGCAGAGTTATTTCCGAGGTTCATTCTTCGGTGTTGGCGGGTCATCCTGGGATTTTTGGTACCAGAGATTTGGTGGCTAGGTCCTTCTGGTGGCCTTCCTTGTCGCGGGATGTGTGTTCCTTTGTGCAGTCCTGTGGGATTTGTGCCCGGGCTAAGCCTTGCCGTTTTCGTGACAGTGGATTGCTTTTGCCTTTGCCAGTTCCGAAGAGGCCTTGGACGCATATTTCTATGGATTTTATTTCGGATCTTCCAGTTTCTCAGAGAATGTCTGTCATCTGGGTGGTTTGTGATCGTTTTTCTAAAATGGTCCATTTGGTGCCTTTGCCAAAGTTGCCTTCTGTTATGACCCCAATGGCAGAGGGTCTCAGAAGTTATTACCAAGTCTGCAAACACAAAAAACCAGCTCATAGGGCAGTGGTAACTAGGTTGACCGTATACCTGATCCTAGCACCACAAATAGCAGCAGCCGGGGAACGTACCTACGTTGGTTCTAGACGTCTCGCGCCAGCCGGAGAACTAACTAACCCTAGAAGGGAAAAGATAGACCTTTCTTGCCTCCAGAGAAAAGACCCCAAAAGTTGGATACAAGCCCCCAACAAATAATAACGGTGAGGTAAGAAGAAAAGACAAACGTAAGAATGAACTAGGTTTTTAGCAAAGAGAGGCCCACTGACTAATAGCAGAATATAGTAAGATGACTTATATGGTCAGCAAAAACCCTATCAAAATTTCCACGCTGGATATTCAAGAACCCCCGAACCGTCTAACGGCCCGGAGGGAGAATATCAGCCCCCTAGAGCTTCCAGCAAAATCAGGAATCACATTTAGTGCAAGCTGGACAAAAAATAAGAGCAATGCAAATAACAAAAAAAACAAGGAAGCAGGACTTAGCTTATTTTGCAAGAACCAGGACCAGCAGACAGGAGCAAACAGAAAGGAACTGATTACAACGATGCCAGGCACCAGACTGAAAATCCAGGAAGCTTAAATAGCAACACCCCTGGACTATCGAGCCAGGTGGGTACCAAGCTGGGGAAAGAAACTCAAAGTGTCATGTCGCTAGTGACCACAAGAGGGAGCCAAATAATCCAATTCACAACAGCCTTCCTCCTCTGATTTGGTTCCGCTGTTTTTTCAGAATGTGGTTCGTTTGCATGGCATTCCTGAAAACATTGTGTCTGACAGAGGATCCCAGTTTGTGTCCAGATTTTGGCGTTCCTTTTGTGGTAAGATGGGCATTGATTTATCTTTTTCATCGGCCTTCCATCCTCAGACGAATGGCCAAACAGAGCGAACTAATCAGACCTTGGAAACTTATTTGAGATGTTTTGTTTCTGCTGATCAGGATGACTGGGTGACTTTTTTGCCATTGGCCGAGTTTGCCCTTAATAATCGGGCTAGCTCTGCTACTTTGGTTTCACCTTTTTTTTGTAATTCTGGTTTTCATACTCGTTTTTCCTCGGGTCAGGTTGAGCCTTCTGACTGTCCTGGGTAGATTCTGTGGTGGATAGGTTGCAGCAGATTTGGAACCATGTGGTGGACAATTTGACGTTGTCACAAGAGAAGGCTCAGCGCTTTGCTAACCGCCGTCGCTGTGTGGGTCCCCGACTTCATGTGGGGGATTTGGTGTGGTTGTCTTCTCGTTATGTTCCTATGAAGGTTTCTTCTCCTAAGTTTAAGCCTCGTTTCATCGGTCCTTATAAAATTTTGGAAATCCTCAACCCTGTGTCATTTCGTTTGGACCTACCAGCATCGTTTGCCATTCATAATGTGTTCCATAGGTCTTTGTTGTGGAGGTATGTGGTGCCTGTGGTTCCTTCGGTTGATCCTCCTGCCCCGGTGCTGGTTGAGGGAGAATTGGAGTACGTCATGGAGAAGATCTTGGATTCTCGTATTTCAAGGCGGAGGCTTCAGTACTTGGTTAAGTGGAAGGGCTATGGTCAGGAGGATAATTCCTGGGTTGTCGCCTCTGATGTTCATGCAGCCGATTTGGTTCGTGCCTTTCATGTGGCTCATCCTGATCGCCCTGGGGGTTCTGTTGAGGGTTCGGTGACCCCTCCTCAAGGGGGGGGTACTGTTGTGAACTCTGTTTTCGGACTCCCTCCTGTGGTCGTGAGTGGTACTGTGTGACTTCTATCTTTGGGCTCCCTCTGGTGGCTCTTTTGTTATGCTGCGGGTCTGTGGCTGGGATCAGCTGCCTCGTCACCTGCTATTCAGGTTTTCTATTTAACTCACCTGGACCGTCACTTTTTGCCTGCTGTCGTTGTATTCAGTGCTGGTTTTGATCTCTCCTAACTTCATTCATGATCTGGCTCTCCAAGAGAAGCTAAGTTTTTGCTAGTTCATTTTTGCTCATCTTTGTTCATTATTTTCTCAGTATATTATGAGTTCAGTCCAGCGTGCTAATATGTGACCTTTTCGCTTGCTGGTAGCTTTGGGGTGCTGAGGTTCTCCCCTCACATCGTTAGTTGGTGTGGGGGTTCTTGCATCCTCTGCGTGGATATTTTTGGATAGGGTTTTTTACTGACCGCATAGATTCTTTGCTGTCCTCTTTCTATCTAGTGATTAGCGGGCCTCCTTCGCTGAACCTGTTTTCATTACTGCGTTTGTGCTTTCTCCTTTGCTCACCATTATTATTTGTGGGGGGCTGTTCTAAACTTTGGGGTTATTTCTCTGAGGCAAGTGAGGATTTTATTTCTCTCTAGGGGGTAGCCAGTTTCTCAGGCTGTGAAGAGACATCTAGGATTTCTAGGTACGTTCCACGGCTGCCTTTAGTGTGTGCGGTTAGGATCAGGTTTGCGGTCAGTCCAGTTACCACATCCCCAGAGCTCGTCCTATGTTCTCTTACTTAGCTGGTCAGATTTGTGATCCTAAGCCACTAAGGATCATAACAGGGAACACTCTCTCATGGGTGGCGGTACTGGCACAGGGCCCTTCATATTACGACAGTGTGTCTGACGTTGGTTGGGCACCACCACTGTCATAGGCACTTCATTGTACTATGAGGGACCCTGTGCCAGTGCCGTCGCCCAAGAGTGGGCACACCCACCTGTCCAGGCAAACGGCACTCGCACGGGTGCTTGCGCCAGGTGGTGACCACGGCCCTGTGGGGGGAGTCAGCCCATTTAGGGAGGTATAAAAATGGCCTATGGTGGACATTCAGCAGCTGCAAATGGCGGAATTGGAGCAGTCAGTTAAAGGAAGCCAAAAGCAAGACATTTTTCAGGCAAGCTACGGGTCAGCAGGGGAAGGTGGGGCCAAATAATTGGAAATCCATGATTGGTTCATTTTAATGAAGGTTAGGTCATCGACATTTCGGGTAGCCTGACGTGTCCATTTTTCGGTCAGTATTGAACCAGCCGCACTGAAGACTCTTTCGGATAGCACACTAGCAGCAGGGCAAGCGAGCTCCTGTAATGCATATTCAGCCAATTCAGGCCAGGTGTCTATTTTAGATGCCCAGTAATCAAAGGGGAATGACCTGTGAGGGAGAACATCGATAAGGGCGGAAAAGTAGTTTGTAACCATACTGGACAAATGCTGTCTCCTGTCACTTTGAATACATGCAGCAGTACCAGTCGTGTTAGCAGTCATTGCGAAATCACTCCACAACCTGGTCATAAAACCCCTCTGTCCAACGCCACTTCGGATTTGTGCACCTCTAACACCTCTGCCATGTTGCCCACTACGCCTCGTGTTAGAACCATCACCGCCGCTGTGTGCAGGGAATGCCTGAACCAAACAGTCTAGAAGAGTTGCTTGTTTGGTAGCCAATATTTGCTCAAGGTTCTCATGTGGCATGATATTTTGTAATTTTCCTTTATAGCGTGGATCCAGGAGGCAGGCCAACCAGTAATCGTCATCGGTCATCATTTTGATAATGCGGGATACGCAAGATATACTCAGCCATGTGGACCAATGTTCCAGGTGTCAATTCACTGCTTGAGCTGGGTTGAGGAGCACTTTCTTGCAAATCAACATCACTTGTGTCCCGCAAAAACCCTGTACCTCACCTTGCAACGCCACCAGTTTCTATTGCCCCCTGAGAAGCATCCTCCTCCCATAAATATTCATCCCCATCATCCTCCTCCTCTTCGTCCGCCACCTCGTCCAGGAGAGTTCCCTGAGCAGACAATGGCTGACTGTCATCAAGGCTTCCCTCATCCTCGGCTGCATACGCCTGCTCCTTAATGTGCGTCAAACTTTGCATCAGCAGACGCATTAGTGGGATGCTCATGCTTATGATGGCATTGTCTGCACTTACCAGCCATGTGCATTCCTCAAAACACTGAAGAACTTGACAGAGGTCTTGTAGCTTCGACCACTGCACACCTGACAACTCCCATGTCTGCCATCCAACTGCCTGCCCGGTATGTGTATCCTCCCACAAATACATAACAGCACGCCTCTTCGCACAGCCTCTGAAGCATGTGCAGTGTGGAGTTCCACCTTGTTGCAACACCGATTATTAGGTGGTGCTGGGGAAGATTCGGCGATCGCTGATGGTTCAGCATATGGCTGGAGTGTACGGGTGACCGGCGGATGTGTGAGCAAAGTCTTTGCACCTTGAGGAGCAGGGCTGGTAACCCCGGATAATTTTTCAGGAAACACTGCACCACCAGGTTTAAGGTGTGAGCCAGGCAAGGTATGTGTTTCAGTTGTGAAAGGGCTATGGCAGCCATAAAATTCCTTCTGTTATCACTGACTACCTTGCCTGTCTCAAGATGTACACTGCCCAGCCATGACTGAGTTTCTTGCTGCAAGTACTCGGCCAGTACTTCCGCGGTGTGTCTGTTGTCGCCCAAACACTTCATTTGCAACACAGCCTGGTGACGCTTAACACTAGCTGTGCAACACTGGCAGCTGCCGATGGAGTGGTCGTGCGACTGCGCTCTGTGGATGAGCTTTGGCTTCTGGAGGAGGAGGGGGAGGAGGAGGAGGGGTGGTGAATGCCTACAGCCAACTGTTTCCTAGACCGTGGGCTAGGCAGAACTTTCCCACTATGGCTGTCCCCGTGGACCCTGCATCCACCACATTAACCCAGTGCGCCTTGATGGACATGTAACGTCCCTGGCCTTGCCTACTGGTCCATGCATCTGTTGCGAGGTTCTCCTTTCCACTGACTGATTGCCTCAGTGCATGGACAATGCGGTCTTTGACATGCTGGTGGAGGGCTGGGATGGCTGCTCTCGCAAAGAAGTGCTGACTGGGTAGGTCACAGCATGGTACTGCATAGGCCATCAGGTCTGTGAAAGCTTCGCTTTCAACCAACTGGTAGGGCATCATGTCTAACGAGATTAGTCTAGCAATGAGGCCGTTCAAACCCTGTGTACGCGGATGAGAGGTTGAGTACTTTCTTGTCCTAAAGAGTCTCTTGTAGGGTGAGCTGGACTGGAGAGCTGCATAAGGTGGAACAAGCGGTGGTGGTGGTGGTGGACATGGCGGATTGAAAGATGGTTGGTGATGGAATTCTTGAAGTTGACCTACATACAGTGTTTCCTACCAAAAACTTTGTGATTCCCTGACTGCTTTGGCCTTGAGACGATACCTCCACATTTGCTGCTGGTGGTGTCCTAACCGTTGGGTTACAGTGAGGTAAGCAATGTAGCGTTGCTGACTACCTTCTTTCTGAGCAGGTGCACCAATGGGACGGGACGTTTGGTAGTTAGTCCAGGCTTGCAAGTGCATGCTGGTTAAATGCCTACGCATGCACGTTGTATTTAAATTTTGGGGATTCTTCCCTCTGCTAAAGGTCTTTGAGCATTTTTTACAGATAACTTTGCACTGATCATTCGGATCTTGGTTAAAAAATTGCCACACTCCACTATTCCTACTATAGAATACCTTTTCAGGCACTGCACGCTGTGCTACTTTCAACGGATGGCCACGCTGTCCTAAAACTGTTTTTTTTTGTAGACAAACATTTTGGCCTGAGACGGGCCTGCCAGATGACAGCTGTTGCGATGTAGATGGCTGCTGCGGATCATCCTCCTCTACTTCTGAGCTACTGTCAGCAGCACCCTCTTCCCCCAATGGCTGCCAATCTGGGTCAACAACTGGGTCATCTATCACCTCCTCTTCAATGTCATGTGCACCTTTCTCTGTGACACCGTGTAAGGTGCTATAGCGTTTGGGACGGGGCACCTTAGTCTCATCAGGGTCAGTTTCTGGCTCAGTACACTGCGAGGGCAATGTAGTGAGCTGAGTCAATGGAACAGCATAATAATCTAGCTGTGGCTGTGCATCAGTGCACTCCATGTCTGATTCATCTTGTAATGGGCTATTAACAATTTCCCTTTCTAACCCACGCACGGTATGTGCAAAGAGCTCCATGGAGTAACCTGTTGTGTCGCCTGACGCATCCTTCACTGTTGATTTGGGTGAAGGACACAAGGAAGCGACTTGTTCCTGACCGGGAGCATCCACTGACGACTCGCTGCTTTTAAATTTGGAACTTTCTGAAGAGGAGGCGAAAGAGCTAGAGACTGAGTCAGCAAGGAAAGCCAAATCATTTTCCTGCTTCTCCGGCTTTAAAAGCGTTTTTCCTACTCCCAGATAAGGGAGCCTTCGAGGCCTTGTGTAGCCAGACGATGACGCTGGCTCAACACCTCTAGCCTTAGGTGCTATTTTGCTTTTCCCACTACCACCAGATGCACCACCAGCATCAGTACCAGCTGGCAATGACCGCCCACGGCCTCTTCCACCAGACTTCCTCATTTTTGGGAAAATGTAACCAAAATAACAACCATTATATGGTACTGTAAAACAAGGTAGAAGGTGTATATAAACTTGATGAGAATTTAAATCTCCCTTTTTTGGGGGGCAGACTGCACCACAACTCAGGCCCAGTGTATTTTACAACGCAATGCGAGTGGCAGCAAGTGGCAGGCTGATACATTATTATTATTATTATTATTTATTGTTATAGCGCCATTTATTCCATGGCGCTTTACAAGTGAGGAGGGGTATACATAATAAAAACAAGTACAATAATCTTGAACAATACAAGTCATAACTGGTACAGTAGGAGAGAGGACCCTGCCCGCGAAGGCTCACAATCTACAAGGGATGGGTGAGAATACAGTAGGTGAGGGTAGAGCTGGTCATGCAGCGGTTTGGTCGATCGGTGGTTACTGCAGGTTGTAGGCTTGTCGGAAGAGGTGGGTCTTCAGATTCTTTTTGAAGGTTTCGATGGTGAGCGAGAGTCTGATGTGTTGTGGTAGAGGGTTCCAGAGTAGAGGTGATACGCGAGAGAAATCTTGTATACGATTGTGGGAAGAGGAGATAAGAGGGGAGTAGAGAAGGAGATCTTGTGAGGATCGGAGGTTGCGTGTAGGAAAGTACCGGGAGATGAGGTCACAGATGTAAGGAGGAGACAGGTTGTGGATGGCTTTGTACGTCATGGTTCGGTTTTGTACTGGAGTCTCTGGGCAATGGGGAGCCAGTGAAGGGATTGACAGAGGGGAGAGGCCGGAGAATAGCGGGGGGACAGGTGGATTAGTCGGGCAGCAGAGTTTAGAATAGATTGGAGGGGTGTGAGAGTGTTTGAGGGGAGGCCACAGAGCAGGAGGTTGCAGTAGTCAAGGCGAGAGATGATGAGGGCATGGACTAGGGTTTTTGCAGATTCTTGGTTGAGGAATGAACGGATTCGTGCAATATTTTTGAGTTGAAGTCGGCAGGAAGTGGAAAGGGCTTGGATATGTGGTTTGAAGGAGAGATCAGCATCAAGGATAACCCCGAGGCAGCGAGCTTGTGGGACTGGGGAGAGTGGGCAGCCATTTACTGTAATGGATAGGTTCATTGGGGGGGTCACGTGAGATGGGGGAAAGATGATGAATTCTGTTTTGTCCATGTTAAGTTTCAGAAATTTAGCGGAGAAGAAGGATGAAATAGTGGACAGACATTGAGGGATTCTGGTTAGTAGGGAGGTGATATCTGGTCCAGAGATGTAGATCTGTGTGTCATCAGCATAGAGGTGATACTGAAAGCCATGAGATTCTATGAGCTGTCCCAGGCCAAAGGTGTAAATGGAGAAGAGCAGGGGCCCAAGGACTGAACCTTGTGGGACTCCGACAGATAGGGGGCGAGGTGAGGAGGTGGTGTGTGAGTGGGAGACGCTGAATGTCCGGTCTGTTAGGTATGATGAGATCCAGGATAGGGGCAAGTCTGTGATGCCAAGGGATGAGAGGGTCTGTAATAATAGGGAATGGTCCACTGTGTCAAAGGCAGCCGACAGGTCGGGGAGGAGGAGAAAAGAGTAGTGTCGCTTGCTCTTGGCGGTTAAGAGGTCATTGGTGACCTTAGTTAGCGCAGTTTCAGTGGAATGGTGTGACCGGAAGCCAGATTGTAAGCGGTCAAAGAGGGAGCAAGAAGAGAGATGGGAGGACAGTTCAAGGTAGACGTGTTGTTCCAGTAGTTTTGAGGCATAGGGGAGAAGTGATATAGGGCGATAGCTAGATACAGAGGATGGGTCAAGAGAGGGCTTTTTGAGGATAGGTGTGATGGAGGCATGTTTAAAGCTTGAGGGGAAAACACCAGTTGTTAGTGATAGGTTGAAGAGATGGGTTAGGGTTGGGATGAAGATTGTGGTGAGGTTTGGGATGAGGTGGGATGGGAGCGGGTCAAGTGCACAGGTGGTGAGATGCGATCTTGAGAGTAGAGTGGCGAGTTGATCTTCTGTAATGGTGGAGTAGTTGGTTTTGGAGGTGGAGGGTAGGGAAGTTGGGAGGAAGGGCTCTGGGGCTTGTTGACCAAAACTGTCTCTGATGTTATCAATCTTCTGCTTGAAGAATGAGGCAAAGTCTTCAGCAGAGATAAGTGAGGAGGGAGGAGGTGCTGGGGGACGGAGGAGAGAATTGAAGGTGTTGAATAACTGTTTAGGGTTGTGAGAGAGGGAGGATATGAGAGATGAGAAGTAGGTTTGTTTAGCTGTGGCGAGTGCGGTCTTGAAAGTAGTGAGGGACTGTTTGAATGCGATTAAGTGGTCGTTGGAGTGGGATCTTTTCCATCTGCGCTCAGCAGCCCTGGAAGCTCGCCTCAGTTCTTTGGTCAGGCTGGTGTGCCAGGGCTGTCTGTTGATTTTGCGAGCTTTGGTATGTGTAAGTGGGGCAGCAGATTCCAAAGCTACAGCTATTGTGGTGTTATATAGAGCGGCAGCGTCATCCGCATTGTGTATGGAACTTATGTCTGTGAGAGGGAGGAGGGATTCAGAGAATGAATGTAGGTCAAGATGTTTAAGATTTCTGCGAGGGTGTGAAAGTTTGTGGGGTGGGGACTCTAGACATGGAGTGGAGAGAGATGAGAATGTGAGATGGTTGTGGTCAGAGAGAGGAAGAGGTGAGTTAGAGAGGTTAGATAGGGAGCAGAGGCGGGTGAAGATGAGGTCCAGTGTGTGACCATCTTTGTGAGTGGCTGCAGAAGACCATTGAGTGAGGCCGAAGGAGGAAGAGAGAGATAGAAGTTTAGTGGCAGCTGAGAGAGAAGTGTCAATGGGGATGTTGAAATCGCCCATGATGATAGTGGGGATGTCTGCAGAAAGGAAATGAAGTAGCCAGGTGGTGAAGTGGTCAAAGAAGATGGTGGCTGGCCCTGGGGGGCGGTAAATGACAGCCAGTTGGAGGTTGGACGGGGAGTAGATGCGCACAGAGTGCACCTCAAAGGAAGGGAGGGTAACAGAGGGTGGCAGTGGGATTGGGGTGAAGGAGCAGTTATCTGACAGGAGAAAACCAACTCCTCCACCATGCTTGCTGCTGGGGCGGGGTGTGTGAGAAAGGTGGAAGCCACCGTTTGAGAGTGCAGCAGGAGAGGCTGTGTCAGAAGGGGTGAGCCAGGTTTCGGTGATGGCGAGGAAGGAAAGTTTGGTAGTAACAAAAAGATCATGGATGTAGGAAAGCTTGTTACAGACAGAGCGAGCGTTCCACAGAGCTCCTGTTAGTGGGACTGGGGAAGCGGGGGCTGGGCGAATGGGTATAAGGTTAGAGAGGTTACGGAAGTTTGTGATGGAGCGTGGATGGGAGGTAGAAATGACTGTTGGAATGTGGTGAGGAGGACCAGGATTTGGAGAGATATCACCAGCACTGAGAAGGAGCAGAGATAGTGTTAGCAGGTGGGAGCAGGAGAGAGCGTGAGGGGGCTGCCTGTGCTTTGAGACAGAGGATTGTATGTTAAGGAACAGTTCTGAGGAGGAGGTGAGATGGATGGGGAGGATTGAAGAGGAGATGAACAGTTCCTTACTTGGTGTGGGGATTGGGGGAGGTAGCAGAAAGTGAAAGATTATAGGGGTAAAAGTGACAACAAACAGAAACATTGTTTACAGTGACTGGCCAGTTACCTTCAGTTCCCTTCAGGTTCAATTCAGGTTTTAATTCTAATGTAATCCACACTTTTAGAACACACTTCTAGGGATCACACTGCAGACTAAAGTCATTGCAGTCTTTTGCTATGCAATATATGGAAAACTAAGTGCATTCAGGTGTGGAGCAGAGAGGAGTGGTCTCTGCTCATTTTGGTCAGAGAATTAAGGGTGGACCAGATGCATACAATCAAGACTAAGTAAACAAGGTCATAAATATCACAGAGTAAGTTGGGGGTTAGCTGAAAGGCATACCATCACAATGCTAGGAGCAGAGGAAAGTCTATGCGCAAAGCTGGGTGATGTACTATGTGCACTTCACAGACAGACAGCAGGAGAGCTGGGTGGACTGGGTGGGTGAACATACCTGTTGGAAGAATAGAGATGCTTGTTACATGTGAAACTAAGAGGACTGAGGTATATCCACTTTGTTAGAATTTGAATCTCACTTTTTTTTTGGACACAGAACCCAAACTCAGGCCCAGTGTATAACACAACACATTGTAAGTGGCTGGCTGATATACGACAAACTAACAGGACAGAGGCATATCCACTTTGTGAGAATTTAATTCTCCCTTTTTTTGGGGGGAGACTGCACCACAACTCAGGCCCAGTGTATAAAACAACACAATGTAAGTGGCAGAACGTGGCTGGCTGATATATGAAAAAATACAAGGACTGTAGTACAATTTCAATCTCCCTACAATGATCTCAGGACAAGTATGGCAGCTATAAAAAGGACTGCTGCACACAAAAGTGTGGACAAATAAACAAGATAACTGCAGAAAGGAGCAACAGGATTTTTGCTTTTAAAAAAACAGTTGGTTTGCAAACAGCAATGCAGCTATCAGGGAGCCTTATAAAGCAGCCTTGCGGTCGGCGTGCATGCCCCTTTATAGCCCCTGTGACGCCACTGAAAGCAAGCCAATCACTGCCATGCCCTTCTCTAAGATTGTGGGGACCAGGACCTATATCATCACGCTGCCCACACTCTGCGTCCTCCTTCATTGGCTGAGAAATGGCACTGAAAGCGTCATACGAAACGCGACTTTGACGCGAAGATCGCCGACCTCATGGCCGATCCCACAGTGGGATCGGGTCGGGTTTCATGAAACCCGACTTTGCCGAAAGTCTGCGATTTTTGAATTTGTCCGATCCGTTTTGCTCAACCCTACTTTTAACCCTTACAACTTCCTAACGAAAAAAAAATATGTTTCAAGAATTGTGCTGATGTAAAGTAGAAATGAGGGAAATGTTATTTGCTATTTTCTGTGATGTAGCTCCTTGAGTTTGAAATTGCAAAATTGTCTCCAAATTTCTGATATTTTTACAAGTAAGCTAAAAAAACATTCTCCTAAATTTACCACTGTCATACAGTGCAATGTGTCACGAAAACACAATCTCAGAATCACTGGGATCCGTGGAAGCTCCAGAGTTATGACCTCATAAAGTGGCAGTGGTCAGAATTGTAAAAATTGGGCTGGTCAGGAAGGAGAAAACAGGCTGGGGTGTGAAGGGGTTAATAAAGAAAATGTCATGAAAATAATTCACAAATAAAAAAACACATGAAACACAAAAATCTGAGTTAAACAAAATGTGATTTTTCCTGTGACACATTGTCTTTAATGATGTCTGCTCGGCATCGGCTGCCCAGGAGAAATCTGATCACAAACAAACCTCCCTCTCAATACTGAAATGTAACACCTGATTATTTTGCATTTCCAGTTTGCTGATTCTGGAAAGGATTCATAGATTGAAGGGTCTTCACCATACCACATCGAAAAAAGCTCAGGTCTCTGGCACGATGGTATCAACATTATGGGTTTTCATCTTAGTCATCGATTTCATCACTTTGGTTTCAGGAATTGTTTTGAATCTTGGCATTGTCATTGTTCACATCAAAAACTGGACACAGCATGTGATGGCTGGTGGGTGTGACAAGGTGGTCCTCGCCATGGCTTCAGTCAATGCTCTCCTCCAGGTCTTACTTATCTATGGAGGACTATTATTTTCACAGGCTCTTCTTCTTCTCCTCGATATTCCCCTTTCACCATTTATTTTCACATTCTTTACTCTCATTGATCTCTGTTTTTGGAACACCTCCTGGCTCTCCATCTGTTACTGCTTAAAACTGGTCAACTATTCCCAACAAATGTTACTATGGATGAAGTCAAGATTGTCCTCTGCTGTGAATGTGCTTCTCCTGGGGTCAACCTTGGGATCATTTCTCGTTAATCTGCCCCTTCTATGGACAACTACACAGATAAATCGACATTTCAATGGAAACTCGACTGTCATTGACTATAGATTTGATTTCCATTTGTCCTTCATACTTGTGAAGATCATATTTGGGACTTGTCTGCCCTTTCTTTTGACATTTTTATGCATTCTGCTCAGTGTAAAATCTCTCCTTAGACACATCTGGAAGATTCAGAAGAACTCGTCTGATATGAAATATTCTCACCTTCAGGGACATTTTTGCGCCATCAGGACAATGATTCTGCTGTTATTCCTGGATTTGTTGTTCTGCGTTGCAGTCATGGGGATGAGATTACTTTATCTGGACATTGGAAATTCCCTGGGAACTATTAACTGGATAATTATCCTGCTGCATCCTTCTCTTCAATCTGTGATTCTCATCAATGGCAATCCAAAGTTACAGAAACACTTCTTTTGTCAAACACAAAAACCTTCAGGACCTTCTAGTGCGTAAGATATTAACCCTGCCTATTTAGAATATTAATGGGTGGGTCACAAAGAATAAAACCCTGCACTTCCTGAAAGAAAGATGTTCACTTTGTTATTAAAAGTTAACTTTATCCACTATGGATCCTGCCCGGGGGTGTCCACAAGATTTCTGTTGGGTGCATGACATTGATGACTTCCATGTCCTGTAGGCCGGAGATGGAGACTCCTTCAAGAATTTAGTTTTTGTCCCTTCTTTATCCATTGGTGTAGCATTTAGGATATCCTGTCAATGGTTTTCTTTATTGGGGTTTCTTCACACATTTCAATACCTGACATTTTTGGCAGTCCCAATATTAACTTTCTTTTGTGAATATTTTTTATTGCATTTTCAACAGTTTGGTATTGCGATTTGTTTATGCTCAGTTCTGTATTCATGTCTTTACTTCATTACTTGTCTACATGTCTTGTTTACAAGTCATGACTTCATGTTTTCTTTTCTTATTTTGTTTCCA